>NC_080196.1:112973083-113273083 GCF_030028045.1 Hippopotamus amphibius kiboko
TGCCCATGTTCCTCCAGGCCTCCTGCTTCCCTGTGACTTTCTACACCTGCTCAGCCTTCAAGTGCAAGTTCTAGTTCTTCCTTCTGCCCGCGCCCACCTGGCCCGGCCGCGCCTGCCGCCTCTCCTGAGCCGCCTGGGCCGAGAGCTCGTGCGCAGCCTCCCTGGAGGGTGGAGCGCGGGCCCTGGGGCGCGCTGAGCCTGCCTCTCCTCCGCCGGCGAGGACCGTGCTGTGTTCTGGTTCCTTGTGGAGGAAGCGCAGGGAATCGAGCTGCCCTGTGGATGCCAGGGCCTGGGCAGACGCGGATGCCGTGGGCATGTGCACCTGAAGCTGTCGGCCTCGGGGGAGGAGCTGGAGCATTTCAGGGACTGCTGACACCCCCGCCCCCACTCTCACTTATTCTCTCTGCTGGTGTGGCCAGAACGTAGAGAACCTGGTTCCCCTTGCGCGCTAGGTTGTTTGTCACCGAGGGCCCTTCTGAACTCACAGACCAGTCAGGTTCAGCCACCACGGGCCAACCTCACACATTCTTGTCCAATGAAAGAGAGTGTAAAATTAAGAATTAAAAAAGAAAACAGATGAGCTAGGAAACTGTTTACATTACTTACTTTAAGAAAAAGATCTTCAAGCATCTGCAGTGTCTGCCAAGTGAAGTTATTTGTTAGATACCATCATAAAGGCCAAAAGTAATTAAAACAGCTCACAGCTGAGTACCACTTGCCCTTCCTTTGTTGTTTATACACCATTTTCCTGCCGTGTTGGATTCTGAGTCACTGAAACATCATGCATTTTAATTCACCCAATTCTGTGATTAAACTAGAACAATCTTTTAAACTTTACAATGAGGTTTTTAAACAAATGAATGTCCAGTCCTGTCATGCAGATCTGATATTATTAAAACTTATGCTTTGAGATAGTCAATGAAGTATCATTAGCTAATCATAATATTTCACACATTTATCATGCCTACCAGCTTTGATTGCTAGAAGAAAATGCATATATTTTGGTGGTTTTTATAAGGAATACATTGGTCACCAATCTTTTGAGGAGGAAGTGATTTACATCTTTTAAGGAAGACATCAGGTTGGTAAGTTGTCTTCTAGCTCTCGGAATCTGGGGTCAGAACTGTTCGTGAAAAAGGCAATAGGTTTATCTATGGCCCTTGGCACAGAACTAAGCGTGCAGTAAGCATCACTGTTGAATTAACAGGTTGACTGTTTAGATCACTTTTAATACAGGGCCCAACACATGGAATAGATCTTAAGTAAACAGAACAATCATCACCGGCTTCCTTTGTTACATATGCATTGAAGAGTGACTGAGCTAGGACCCTGACTTGGAATTTTGGCTATACGTGCTCACAGATAATTTGATGTACTTGTAGAGTTACTACAGCTGTATTGTAATAGTTGTACGGGTCTATATTAGCCATGAACGAACCCCCAAATTTAAAAACACTACCATATATAATAGCATCAGAGAACAAAGCATCAGTTACAAATTTAGCAAAGCGTGTATAGGATCTTTATGCTAAAAACTAGAAAATGCTAGTGGAGGAAAATCAAAGAAGACTTAAGAGGGAGGCCTACTATAGTTATGGGTCAAAAGACTCAACATAGTAAAGATGTCCGTTCTCCCCAAACTGGTCTACAGATGCGATGCACCTCCAAGCAGCACCCTAGCAGGCTTGTGTTTGGATATAGAAAAACCAACCTTGAAAACTGTACATAACCAAAATAGCCAGACAGGTGTGAAGGAGGAGAATCAAGTCTGAGGAATGGCCTAACTCGGTGTTAAGATGTCCTCCGTAGCGGCAGCAGTCGTAGCAGTGTGGTGCTGGAGGCGGGGCAGACGCACAGTTCAGCGGCACACAGTAGAGTCCAAAAGTAGACCCACGGAAATGGGACCAGGTGATTTTTGACAAAGGTGCAGAGACAATTCAATGGAGAAAGCACAGTCTTTTCAACAAATTGTACTGGAACCACTGGACATCCGTAGCCAGAAACAGGAGTCTCAATCCAAAGTCACAGCCCATGCAAGAATTAACCCCCCAATGAATCATGGATCTCTATCTACCCTGTAAATACAGAATTTTAGGAGAAAACAGGAGAAAGTAGGAGAAAACCTTCATGACGTGAGGGAGCCAATACGTTTGCAGAGCTGCCCCCGAAAGCATGATCCACAAAGGAAACAGAACGCATAAGCTGAACCTGATCGATACTTAAAACTTTTGTTGTGCAAAGACACTTTAAGAGAATGAAAAGACAAGCTACAGAAGGAGGAAATAATTCTGATCACATACATAACGAAAGACTTGAAAGCACAATAGGTAAAGAACTCTCAAAAATCAATGGTGAAAAACAAACAACTCAGTTAAAAAACCGGAGAAAACACTAGACTAAACACGTCACTGCAGAGGATGAGCAGAAGGCAAATGAGCACGTGAAAAGATGCCCAACATCATTAGCCATCAGTAAGATGCAAATCAAAACCATCAGAGGACACCACTGCACACCTGTTAGAATGGCTAAAATAAAGAATGCTGACAACACGACGTGTTAGCTAGAAGGTGGTGAAGCTGGAACTTGCGTGCATTGCTATCGGAATGCAAAATGGTACCCTCACTCTGTAAAACAATTTGACAGTTTCTTGTAAAGTTAACCAGGTACGTACCGCATGACCCAGCAATCCCACTTCCTGCTTTGAATGATAAAAGAAAAATTACATATTTTTGGAAGTGATTTCTATAATGAATCTATTGGTCTCCAATCTTTTCGTGGAAGTAATTTAAATCTTAAATGAAAACTTATGATCACACAAAAACCTGTACATGTGTGTTTATAGCAGCTCAATTCGTAATCACTAACTCTGCAAACAACCCAAACGTTTGTCACGGGGTGAAGGGATAAACAGACTGTGGTGTGTCCATACAGTGGCACACTGAGCAGCAGTGAAGTGAAACAGACTTCTGATACACTCAGCAGCTCAAAGGCCTCTCCGAGGCATCGAGCTGAGTAAAGGAAGCCATTCCAAAAAGATTTCATGCTGTACGATCTCATACACGTGACCTTCTTCCAAAGACCTCCCTACGGGGAGGGTGACCAGAGCAGCAGTTGTCAGGGGCCAGGAATGGGGGAGGGAAGGGTGTGGCATGAAGTAGGAGGGAGGTTTGGGGTGATACATCCTTATTGTGGTGGCAGCCACAAGAAACGACACGCGTGTTAAAATTCATAGGCCTGTACACCACAAACAAGCCGATTTTACTGCATGTTGATTTATAAAATAAGGCCATTTAACACAGTCTGTCATTATGTGGCCAAAAGCTGGTGCTGGAAACCTTATGTCATTCCATGAATTTCCCATTGGAGATCTACGCGTCGTCGAGTCTGGCCTTCTCCCTACATCCACCTTACATCTCCAGCAAGGTTTTAATCTTTTGGAGGAAAAAAAGAAACTTCTACATGATCCCCAAAACTTCTGGCAGTTTGGCTCAGCAAATAGAAGTGGACAAAGGAACAAAGAAACTCTGTTTCTACTGGGGCCTCCTGGAAAAAGCAAGCCTTTGGGGGCTCAAGAGCTCTGGTCCTGACACCAAAACCCCAGTGAACTGAGCACGTCAAGCGCCGGGGCTTCTGTTTCCTCGCATGTGAAACCATGGGGTTGAAGCAGAGACTCACTGAGAGAATTTTCAGCTCTAAACGTTGACTAAGAGGCCACCTGTGAGTCGCTGCCAAGGAAAGAAAGGTAATTCCAGCTCCATCGATGCTTATACATCAGGGTGTTTCCCAGGACTCCAGGGCCGGTACTTAATCTGTGTACTCATGCATCACTAGAAAGTTCCATGGTGAGCACAGGAAGAGGAGCTAAGAAACACGCCTCGGTTGCCATGGCGATGATGCCCTTACAGCGTGGTGGGGGAGGGGGCGCTGTGTCTGAGTCACCCTTAATTTTTTTTTTATTGTGGTAAAACATAGCTAACGTGAAAGTCACCATTTTGCCATTTTTAAGTGCACAGTTGGCATTAAGTGCATGCACAGTGTTGTGCAGCCACGACACCACCCACCTCCAGAACTTTTCCCTCTTCCCAACTGAAACTCTGCACCCAGTAAACACCAGCTCCCCACCCCCGCCCCGGCCCCTGAAAGCCCCATCCTACTTTCCCTATAAATCTACGGCTCTAGGGACCCCGTGCGAGTGGGATCACACCGTGTCTGTCCTGTGGCGACTGGCTTCTTTCACTGGTGCGGTGTCCTCGGGCTTCAGCCATGCTGTAGCTCGTGTCAGAATTTCCTTCCTGCTAAGGCTGGGTCACAGCCCATTGCCCGTGTAAACCACGTTTTGTTCAGCCGTTCATCCACAGCGGACACGTGGGTCGTCTCCACCCTTCGGCTCTTGTGCTGAGTCACCTGCTCTGACGCGGCCCCCGCGATGCTGATGTGGTCCGGCCTCCGACAGGTGGCAGAGGGGACGCAGGCCCCCGGCTTCCTTCCCCACAGCCTGAAGAGCATCCCTTATCCCTTATTCTTTGAATGAACACGGTGGCTGTGACTCAGAGGCCACACTGAAGGCCAGCCTGCACGGAGGAAAGGGGTCCGCCCCCCGCTTGAGGGGCGCCGGGCAGGGAAGCTGCGGCTGCACAGGGCATCTCTGCCATTGATGGTCAGTTCATGGGCAGAGCAGGGCCAGCCTTCATCGCCCGGGTAGTGGCGGGAGCCTCTGGCAGGCACGGTGAGGTACTTTAAAAACAGTGGGTTTGGGTTTATGTGTTGTATTTCACAATTCGTGGGGAGTGGGTACTTATTTCCATGCCTCACGGTAAACTAAGGGATCCAGGTGTGTCCTGGGGGAAGCAACCTGGAGGGGGAAGGGGTGGCAGGGGAAGAGGGGTGCGAAGGTGGCCCCAGTGCCAGGAGGAGCGAGCACGGGCAGGGCCGTGGACACCCCTGGGGCCACGGCCAGTCCCCTGCCTGCGTCTGCGCTCTCACCCCGTGTCCCCAGCCCCTGCCCCCAGAACCCAGGACACACCAGGTTCCCTTTAGTAGGAGCCCCTGGACTCGGCTGGCTGCCTCAGGGAGGGTTAGCGATTCTCCCGTGAAGCCCTTCTTGTCTGTGGTCAGAAAGCACAGAAAAGCCAGATCTGTTCACGTTTTAGTTATTTGCCAAGAGTGCTGTCCCTTCAGCCCTGTCTCTCCCGAGCTCTCCAAGGAGCTTGTCTACTTCGTAGGAGATTAAAGGCTAAGAAGGAATTCGAAGGTTGGTCCTACTGTAAAATAACTGCCCCCCGCCCCGGGCGGCAGGTCCCCTTGGACCATGAGCGGTCAGAAAAGGGAAAGGGGCCGGAGGTGGGGACCTGCACCCCACCCCCCCGTCTGTACACACGGTTAGGACGTGGACACGGTATCTCCAAAGTACATGGAGCTGAAGATTTGGTACCAGTGAAATCAGAAAATTAGTCCAGTTTCTAAAAATGAAAACTCCAGTTGTTTAGAAAAATAGTGCTTATTACATAGGGATTGAAAATGAAATGAAGAAGTTTGTAGAAGAAATCCTACCACTTAGGGGTGACCTTGGTTCACCCTCTGAGGAACCACGTGGAGCCCTGGCTTTCCGCACACGTGAACACCGGAATCGTGCAGGGGCCTCGGCACGTGGTTGCAGCACGCACAGGGTCCCGTGGCCCTGACACGTTACTCTTTTTTTGCATCATTATTAACAAAACAACAAACTTCTCCGTGGCAAATAAAACATTATGCTAAAAACTTTAAATTCTATGGGAGGAAAGCCATGGGATAAAGAACAACCATTTCATTAACTTTTAACATAAATTGTTTCCCCCCATTAGCCTGTTTCATTGTAGTTTTTGAAAAATTATGATTCATTTCCCTCCGCGTGTAATAATGTCTGTCACCAGCAGGGGGAGCGCGTGCACTTGGCTTCTCGGCTCCTTTCCAGTCCCGTCTCCAGACACCCGGAAGGATTCTTAACGAATTGTTTCCAGTTTGCTGGAGGGCTGGGAGTCCTTCAGCTTGCAAGTAATAACAGGAGATTAGTTTTCGCCTGACACATCTGAAGATCAATGGTCATCAGACTGAGTAAAGATTCATTCCCTGGACGCTAGTGGCTGTTTTATGAAAACAGGGCTGAGGCATTTGCCCGCCTCACCATTTGCATTTGGATTTGATTAGAGACGAACGGATGGAGTCATTCTCTCTCAGAAGAAAATGCGGCATCGTGAAAAAATTAATACTCCCTGTGCCTGGGGTTTTGTGTTTATGGGGAAGCAAAGGAGCTCCAGCGCTTGCTTTATTTCTCGTCTGCGAGAGGAATTTAAACTCTTTCCGGAATCCACCATCAGAATGCCAGTGATGGAAATCAGAGTAAATCCAGAGCTCCGGGATGTGTCCCCCCCCCCCCCCCCCGGCCGCGTCCACCCCTCCCGGGCTCTGCACCTGAGACACACCTGTGTGCTCCCTGTTGGGCCCTATGAGCCCGGCTCCCTCTCCTCTCTCTGCCCAGGTCTTAGTTTGCTGGCCTCTCTCCTCTGGATGGATGACATTGGTTGGATTCAAAGGCGGGGCCAGGAGAATAATAGCAAATCATTAGGTACACAAGTGTCAGGAGAAGCATCTGAGGACCACCCGGGGGTAGACTCACGGCTTATAGAACTTGCACAGGAGACGGTGAGGCTGCTACAGCACCAGCTGGTACTTTAAAACCCGATGTGAGGCTCTGAGGTGCATTACAAGGTGAGACTGTCTGTAAAATATCGTAGCACACCCTGGCTTCCCTCGGATCACAGGCAGCAGCAAGAAGCGCGTTTTGTTCCTGCACTTTTACTCTGTCCTATTGTGTGCTAGTTTGGGGAAACGGGTCCTTCAAAGACAACGTGCATCTGATAACGAGTGTTGGTAGTACCTGCTCCACCTTCTCTATGTGATGTGAACAGACACGAGCTCTGTGTGGAGCAGCTCTGTGGAAACTGCTGCCCTTTTTAAAGTTGAAATCGAGCATTTTCGTGGAGGTCAGTGACATAGGCGCCCTCATGCCAGGGCACCTCAACCCGCCGTCCGTCTGCGTCCGAGGTGCCCCTGGCCTGGCCCATCAGCAAACACCTAATCCTGTGAAGGGAAACCCGAGACGGCTGAGGCCCCGTGCAGCCCGCCTCCCTTGGTGACGCAGCCCAGAGGGGCCTCTCCGTGGATCTGTCTCAGATACGTCCAGATGGTCATCCAGTGGCTAAAAGCAGGGACCATTATCTTACAGGCACTTTCTCAGTCAAGTCGATCATATGAGCCCTGGGAACACCCGTTTCTCCCTACGTCCCCAGAAGGATCCAACATAAAAAAGGAGCAAAGAAAGTGGTTCTACTTGCTTTTAAAACATGGGGCAGACACATTGTTATTTTCACCCTGGCTGGTCGTCGACCAAAAGTGTTGCTCCGTGTGGCCACCTCGTTTTGCAGCCGTGGAAGTGGGCACATGAAGGGGTCAAGTGAAGTGCCTGCCGGTCCCCTGCCTTTCAGCCCCGGCTCCACGTCTTAATCTGCGGCGTTGTCCGAGAGGCCTGTGGTTTCCACGTGCATGAGAGGGACTGTCCCAAACCTGACACTCGCAGCAGGTGGAGAAATCACGGCCCAGCCGCGTGACTGAATGGAAGGGAGAAGGAGGGGCTTTAAAACCTGTTTTTCTTTTTCAGAGTGTGCAGACTCACCTCCTGTTAAGTGGTGAAGGTGTGATGCGTGAGAAACACAATGTGCTCGGATGTGAGAGAAGCAAACTAGTGTCTGCTGGTGGCATCAGCGATGGTGAACATCTGGAGAACTGGGAAAGCTGTCATCGCTGCTCTGCTAGAAAACGAGTTCCTGCTCATCTTGGTAAATACTGGTCGTTGGATGTGACAAATGCGCGTCTAGTGAGAGATGAGATTTTTCAGGGTCGTTGTTTCTTTAAAGGATGCAGGTCTACGTTATTAAACCTGGGATTCTATCGGCTCCCACTTTCAATGGAAAAGTTCTGCCTCAACCCAAGCGGACGGTACTGTCTACAACGTTCTCTTTTGTTCATGTGATTAAAAGTGTCCAACCAACCAGCCGTCTGACGAACAAACATCTCAGATACTTAATCCTTCGATTTACAGGTTGGACACGGCGGAACTGTGCTCATATCCACGGAGTGGAGCTAAGGATACGGGCCTTCCTGAGATGGCTTCACCAGTGGTCTAGAGAGACGGGGAGCGGAGGACTTTGCATTTTGCTCTCGTCCCCCAGAGAAATCTTTGAGCCCCAGATCCAGGCAGCTAAGCGGCTCATCTGTTTAACCTGTTTGGCACCACAGACTCTAACGGTGTTGCTGTTTTCCTGAGCTGGCAGAGACACGGTAGAACAGCAGAGTAAGACTTGGGAGCGATAAAATGGTGGTTTTCTTGTGAAAGTGGTAAGAAAACCAAACATGCCTCTTCCATATTGTTTTCTTTTTATTTAAGAACCACGAAACGTAGTTCACTGTGTGACGGATATACTTTTTCAGCTCTTTTCCTCTCGCGTCGCACTTCCTTTATGGCTTGCAGAAATCCTTCACCTCCCGGAACTCTCCTCTCGGTGATCTGCGCTCCTGAAGGGCGCCCTGAAGGAGGCAGCGGCGTGAGCGTCTTCTCACCCAAGGCCGCCCTGTCTGCCCTCCACCTCCCTGTAGCCCTGCGGAGGGAAGGGCTTTGTACCCCGTGGCGACGGGTCCAGCTGCTGAGCTGGTCGCCAGTGAAATAAACAGTACGGACCAGAACGTGTGACTCAAAGGTCACAAGCCTGCAGAAGACGTGACACATCTGGCTGGAAACTCTTCGAGCTGTGAGGTTCCCCTTTCAGAGCTGGTCCCAATGCGCACGGCGTGTTTTCCTCCCCACACCCTGACCGCACGATGCTCTGGCCGTTCCCAGAAATCACTGGGCCACGAGGTTCTCTTGGGCTTTTTGGCCACGCTCCTCGTTTTGTTTATATATTTTTTTCAAAGGAAACAGCTGCTCCATTTCTGGTCAAATGGCTTCTAATATGCCTCAAGAGAGAGCGTCAGATTCTTTCTGGCAAGGTCAAGGCATTTAGATTTTGCAATCTGGAGAGAATTCCTTTCTGTCTGAACGATCCACGCAGTTGGCCCTGGGTTTTCGCCCTTGGCAAGTTTAAGAATATGTCTGTCCCCGAATCATTGACTCGAAGGAGTTTAATTAAAGCCATAGGCGTTTTCTTTCTTGAGAGAAGGCCATGCGGTATCAAAAGCAGGCTTTTCTCAGTTACACCAAAGGCTCATAGGCAGACCTTTGGTTTAGGTGCCTGTTCTGGTGACACATTTCTTCTCGGCTACTGGCACGTCAGCAGGCTTCTGCAGCATAGACGTGGCTGGTGGGGCGCTCTGTGTCGCTGGGGCGTTGCTCTGCTCAGCTGGAACTGTCGCCTGGCCGAGATTAGAGGGACTGGTTTCCAAGCCGGAGAGTTCCCACTCTTGGCAAACTGTGAAGCCGAGGGCAGTGGGCTGCAGGGGGCACGTCGGCTGCCGTTTTCCTCTGCGAGGTTCCACCTGAAACAAGGAAGCCGAAGCCCCAGGCTCCTCCGCACCAATGGCTTTGCCTCCACGGCGCGGCCATCCAAGGGTGGGGGTCAGAGACCTCCTGGCAAGGGCAGAACGAAATCTCCGGGGCCCCCATTTTTAAAGACATCCGAGTGTCCAAAGTACATAGAAGAATTTCCAGCATAAACATCAAGCTAACATCTCAGGAGAGGCGTAAACCAAGCAGTCGCCCGGATGACTCGCTTGGCTTGGAATTCAATAGTCTCCTTGCGTAGAATGACAGCAAGCAGTTGAAGGGATGCAGAGTCTGGAAGATTACTTTGGAAGAAAAGCCAGGTTGCAGCAGGCTTTCCTGCCAGTGAAGGCTGTGGGCCCCCACGTGGCTATGCCGGGAGGCCTCCCTTCGGGGGGCAGAATAGACCACGGGCCCCCGGGAGAGGCGAGGCCCCGGGACAGCCAGACGGCCTCCCCCGCACCGTGTCGGCCGGGTCCCCGTGGAACCTGATCTGCTCCGGGTTCCCGCAGCCAGACCCCCAAGGCCCGTTAAAACCACCCACCTCCGGCCAGAGCCATTTACTGGGGAATCATGAAGAAACCGGTTGAGAAAACACAATGGCTAAGGACAGGGAAGCCTCTGGAAGGCTGGGGCCGGGGCTGTGCTCTCGTGAGCAGAACAAGGCCCTATAACCTAAGGCGCGGAGTCCCCCCCTGAGCACCTCGCGGCTGGAGGGGCTTGTGCTGTCCACGCCGTTACGAAAGGTCCCCGGAGACTTGAGTCTTAGTCTTCAGAGAGATGTTTGCAGCCACCGACTCTGGCACCTTTGTTTTCTGGGTGAGGAAACAGGCCTGAGCGCAGGATCCAGGGGCTGCCGGGCGGCGCTGGGGCGGCCTCGCAGGGTCCCCGTGGGAGGCGGGCCTGATGCGCCCGGGATGTGCCTGTGTTGACCGGCGCTGGGGGCTTCGCTCTCTCCATCAGCATGGGATCCCGGGTCGTGGGCAGGACAGATGGTTATTTCTGACGTTGCGGCTGCTTTACAGGCCGGGAAAGGAGGCTCCGAGCAGACACACGGAGGCTGGGTGGTGGCATCAGACCTGCAGCACGTGTCCCCTCCACGCTCTGCGCCTCTCAGGGTCCCAGAGTCTGACTCCTTAACCCCCCAGCGCCCTGGGGACGGTTGCTGGTGGGGTCACAGCCGGGAGGCTGGCTCTGGACACACCTCTGGGCACCGCCCCAGCCGGGCGGCCGGACAGTGTCCTCTCCAGGCTGCGAGGACCGGCTCCTGGGGGGTGGGGGCTGCAGGATGCAGGCAGGGGGGCTTAAGGACACCAGTAAGAGCAGCTGGTGGGGCGGGAGCAGAGGCTTTCCCCTCTGCTCTTCCTGCACCTCCAGGGCCCAGCTGTGCAGGTGCAGGTGTGATGGGGGGGTCGGGGGAGGGGGGAGGCCCAGGCAAGGCACTTGCTCCCTGCTCCCCGCTCTGGCCGCCTTTCCAGCCCGTTCCATCCACAGGCACCAGGCGCTCTGGGCTCTGCAGCTTCCAGAGGCCAGCCGTGAGCGCCCGCGTGGCCTGATGGAGAAGCGGAGGAAGGCGCTGCCTGTCTCCCCGCGGAGCCGTCCTCCCTGCTGTGTATCTGCTGCTTGCTTCTCCCTGGGAATCGGTGCTTTTCCAACTTGCTTTTGGGTCCTCAGACGTCATTCGTGCGTGGACGTGGGCTCCCAGCTTCCGCGGTCCCGTCCCAGCCCTCGAGGTCAGCCCTGTGTCAGAACTAAGAGAAGCGTTCGGGCTCCTGGAACCACAGGGTTCCCCGTGGGGAGCCCCGTTCTGGAAGGGCCGCCGCCGCACGAACCCCGCTTGTTCCTTGACGTGTAGTAGGAGGGGCTTTCTCACCCTTCCTGGTGCATTTGTTCAGAGAGACAGACAGACAGACAGAGAGGAGGTCCGGGTGCAGGACGGCAGCCTGACATGGCTCACCCTCTCCGAGTCTGTGAGCCGCAGGGGAGGCAGGAGGGAGCTTTTGGTCCTGAGCCGCTCGGCCTGGCAGCAAGGTTCCCAGCCCGGCCGGCCGTCCAGCCGCGGCCTCGCCCAGGGCGCCTGGCCCCCCGCGAGCCTGTTTCGGCGGCCTTCGTGGTGTTTCAGACCCATGCGGGGCACCCGGCCCGTCAGTGCTTTCCCGAGACCACTCATGCTCCCAGAAGCGTCACCTCTTTCTTGAAATAATGAAGAAGCCAACGTGCTGGAGGGAGACACAGGGAACAAACAGCAAAGGCCAAGGCCCGGAACTGGAGGCCGCGGAGGCCGGCCCTGGCACCCCCTGGAGGTGTTGTGCGGCACGCCTGCATTCTTAGCCGGGTTTGTACGTGTAGACACAGAGGGCTGTCTGGGTTGAAGATGTGGCAGGCAGGGCTGCTGCCTTTTTTCCACCAAAAGAAAAACATCAAACATTCTGCTGAACGTTTCTTAACATCCTTGAACATCAGAGCCCTCGCCTCCGGGCTCCCCGCTCTGCCCCGCGCCTGGGATTTCTGGCAGAGTCTCTGCTCTGGGTGCAGAGGCCCTGCTTTCTGAGGCCGACTTGTCCTGTGGAGGAGAGGATGGGGTCCCGGCGGCTTCAGGGCGCAGGGAGCGTGGGGTCTCTGGCGCGGCCTCGGCCTCCCCTCCGCCGGCCCCCACCCGCCTCATCCCCGCGGCAGGCGGACGGCGAGCCCTGCCCCGCCTCTCCCCACGCGGGCTGGGAGCCCAGGGCCCCCCAGGAAGGCCCTCGGGGCCCAGCCCTGGCTTCCCCGAGGCGGAGTCCGGGCCAGGCCGAGGCCCAAGAGCCCCGAGACGTGTGCCTCCGGGGGACACGGCCCTCGCCACCTTCCTGGGGGTGGGGGTGTCTGCTTTGGGAAGGAGCCACAGAGGGGCCCTTTGCACAGTGCGCTTGATGACCACACCTGAGACGCGATTCCCGGGGAACACGGGCTGGGGGCGGCATCCCTCCCCCCCCGCAGCGTCGCGTGGAGATCCGCCCCGGCCCACCGAGGGGCCTGACCACACGTCCCTCCCCGCAGCCAGAGGCCCCGTCACTGCTCACATCCAGGTCCTCGGACAGCGTCTGGCCCCAGGCTCCGCGGCCGCCCTGCCAGCCTCCCCGGGCCTGCGTCCGGGAGCCCACGGACACGGCCTTTACTTCTCATGGACCTGCTTCTCCTCTGGGATTAGCCGGGTCCCAGGGTCCTGCAGCCCCTGCGGTCACGCCATCACGTGGAGGGGGGTGACAGCTGGCCTTCCCCAGCTCGGGGTCTCAGCCGCGGGCGCCCCTCCCGCCCGCCTTGCTCCCTGCCCCCCCACCCACGTGTCTGAACAAGATCCACCGCCAGGAGTCCCGGGCCCCCACCCCTCACCCACGGGGCTCAGTCAGAACGAACGCTCCTGTTTCGTGTCCCGTGGTTTCGACCTCCTGCCTTTGCCCAGGTTAGCAAGCGCCTTCCAGACCCCAGAGAGGCGCCAGGTCGGGCTGCCCCGCGCGCAGAGCCCGACCTGAGCTGGAGCTCTTGCCTCCCCCGGGGTTGCCCCAAGGTCCCTACAAGGGCCCGTGAGCGCTGAGGAGGAGCGAGACGGAGGACAGGTCACAGGCGCACCTCCACCCGAGGGATGCACGGGGCTCGCGCCTGGAAGCGTTAGTTCACCGTGTATTTGGTGAGCGCTCTGCGCTGGTTTTCAGAGGACACGGGACGGCAGGCGGGTCAAGGCCACGGTCACAGGGCACCTTTGGGGGCCAGGCTTGCTCCGTGGGCTCGTCCCTGCCCTGGCCCCACCCGCATCCCTGCAGGACCCCCCACCCCTGCCCCAGAATCGAGGCCCCACATCCCTCGTGAGGACCCTCCTCTCTCTGTCTGTGCACGTCTTCCTTCGCTCGCCTCCCCTCAGGAGCTCCTGTGTCGGGAGCGAGGCCCCGGCAGCGCCGGCACGGACCCCGCCGCGTGGCCGTGGCCGTGGCCGAGAGGAGGCGCCGTCTTACCTGGTACATGTTGCACAGCCCGGCTGGGCTGCGGGCATGAGGGTGCAGAGGGCTCCTGCTCTGCGTGAGCCACGGGACCTGCCAGGGGGACAGAGCGGCGACTGAGTCCACGCGGGTGCGGGCAGCCCCACACCCTCCAGCGGGGGAGCCCTGAGCGGGCGCAGGGGAGGGGGTGTGTGCGGGGATGAAGATGAGGGGATGAGGCTCGTGGGGGCGATGAAGACGGACCAGCTGGAGGCCGGCGCTCGGGGCGGAAGGAAGGACGACAGAGAGGAAGGAACAAGGAGAAAGGCTTAGGGAACGAGTCTTTCCTAGACTCTGTTCCAGGGGCCTGGAGCTCATTATGTGACCAAGTTTTCTTAAAAACGTCGCCGGCACGAGACACGTAAGGTTTCCAAGAGAGCGTGGCGTGCAGAGCTGAAAGGGCTTTTCCAAGTCTGTAATGGAACTGATTTTACACTCTGTGGAGTTATTTATTTTATTTATTTTTCTTTTAGAGCAAGTGTGGCAGCCTCTGCCCTGGATTTACACATGGAGTCTTTCCTGCTCTGTGGGGTCGCTGCTGCGTCCTCTCAGTCCGCTCCGGAGTGAGAGGAAACCATCGTAAGAGCAGCAGAGCTCAGAAGCCACTCTCGCCGACCACGTGGAGTTACACTTTCCCACGGGCATTCTTCTCTGCTGTTGGTGACATCTAGGAGCTTAATATTAATAGGGACTTAATACTCCTTCATGAGCTATGAAGACCCTGAACTCTATTGTGATAAACCTTCCTAAATAGGATTTGTTCCTAATTGAGTGCGTTTCCCCTATTCTATTATCTACGAGACAGTTCCTGCTGAATCAACGAACTTTGAGGGATGTGGTGGAGAGAATGCCATCACAGGACCAAGGTAAGGGGCCTGCAGGAAGGTCCTCTCTTTCGACCGGCCATAGCAAAATGGTGAGAGAGAGAGGAAGCCTCACCGTGGTCAAAAGATGAAATTAGTGTGACAGGTTTCAAGAGATGTCTTATTATGGCTATCGATGAAATGGATTTTTAAAAACCAGGTTAACAGCCGGTTATGCATGGGAATAAGCAGTAGCTGTGACACAGGAAGACATGAATGCATTCTAGAAGTATTATCGTAACGTGAACACACTAGGGATTCCAGAGGCAAATCCATGGTGAGCGTGTGCTTAGCTGTGCAGCTCACAATCGACTTTCTCCACACGGGAGACGCTGTTTCTATACTAGCAAGAAGTACTGGGTATCGGTACCGAGATGAGTAAGACGCCAGGGATTTATTTAGGAGCACGTCTCAGTGCCTAAGGCCGCCGATTCCTGGCCTTGACAAGGCCTGACTGTCCCCACGGAGGGTGAAACCCCTCAAAAGTGGCCTGCGGGCAAGTCCTTGCTTACCCTTGGTCCAAAGGCAAAGAAGAATTTTCTAGTCCTCATTTAAGACCACATCCCTTCTCAATGAAGAGGTCATCCCTCTGTGACATTTTCAGGCCGCTCTGGGGGCTGGGGTTAAGCCCCCTCTACGGCCACCCCTGGCTTCCCGTACTCTGGCCACGCAGGCTCTGATACAGGGCGGCCCCTTGGGCGACGGACCCGTCCACCGGACGCCTCCCCGATGGCCTGCCCCTCCCGCAGGGGCAGGAGGAGGGGAGACAGCTCTCTCCATCTGTGTGAGAGCAGAGCAAGGTTCTCCACCTCACGTCCAGACATCTCAGGATCAAGAGGGAGAGCATCTGCAGCAGAAGAAGTGGAGGCCCCAGCCGGGCCACAGCAAGGAGGAGGAGGGGGCCCAGCACAGCAGGAGCAGGAGAGGCCTCTTCCGGAAGTCGTGTGTCCCCCCGCCCCGCCCGCCTTTCACTGTTTCTCACGAAGCAGGATGATTTCCGAGTGCTTAGGAGCGTGGAGACGCCCGTAACGGAAAAATCCCAAGATACCTATGAAACCAGAGTGCGAGGGGAGATTTCTCCAGCTCTGGAACGCTACATCCATACCGCAGCGGTTTCCACCAGGGATCTAGCGCGTGGTCGTTTCCCTAAGGACGAGATAGTCCCCCAGATGTGACGCTAAACGCTCCTTCAACCAGGAAGAATTAACCTGCTGCTTTTATCAAAAGGAACACCCGTGATGATGGAAAAGCAGGGGCATAAAGTGGAAGTGAGCGGAACGGGAGACGCGTTAGGACAGGGTCTGGTGGCAGCTACGGGCACGGACGAATGGCAGACAGAGCAAAACTGAGTCCAGGCCTTCGCGATGACGTCTAGTTTACCAGCGAGCTGGCGCTCACCCTGTCGCACACACGAACTGTCAGCCGCAAAAGAGCCAGCCCGCCTCTGCAGTCAGAGGCCCCGCTGTGTCTTTGGCGCCTTGGTATGAACCCTCCCACGGAGCCCAGGTGGGGCTGTCCTTCCTGTGCTCAGTCACTCAGTAAATGCTGTGGAGGGTCCCGTGTCCCGGACACACAGGAGGATACCGTCCTCTCCCCCAGCATGTGCAGGATGGTGCTTTGCGAGAAACACCAAAAACCTCAGGCAGAAATGACAAGAGTCCTAACAGAAAGACCAGGACACCGAAGTCCGGTGGAGAGAACAGAACGTCTGCGTGTAAAGCAGATGTGTGAAAACGGTGTGCAGAAGGGGGTGCTCGGGCCCCCAGACTCACCTGTCGGTTGGCTGCTGTGTCCGGAGGCCACGGCAATACCCGTTACACAGTGTGTTTAGTAAGGGAGGGACACCCAGAATGACAGCTTAAAAAACAACCACATGCGATTAGTCTGTTAAAATGTTTAATAAATGCATAAAAAGGAAGAAATAGATAAAAAGCAAAAGGTCATCACAAAATCAGGTGGGAATACAATCACCGGAAGGCAATCAGCATTAAATACATCAACATAATTTACGAACGTTTCACTCGGACAGAGGATGCGGCCCAGTCGCGCCAACACAGGGGGCGGGACGTTCTGACTCCCCTCCCGCCTGGGGAGAAGCGGCGCAGAGCGGAGGGCGTGGGGACCACGGAGGACGCGGCAGAGCGCTGGGGGCCGAAAAGCGGCTGATCCGTAATTGAGCAGGAGAATGACACTTCAGAAGGAATTCCTCTAGGAAATCTCAAAAAGTGTTTCTTTGGGTGCAGAAACACGTATGCCCAGCATATAGGGATTTTCCTCTAGAAAGATCTCTGGCCAAGGCTCTTGGCAAATGGATGTACTGAGTGGCTGGGTGGCGGCCACGTTGAGACCCACGGTAGGCGCCTCGCTGCACTGTGAGCGCACGCGCTCTGGGCTGGACGGAGCCAGGGCAGCTCCCCGGCCCCGACCTCAGGGCTAGACTCGCACGCAGAGGGGCACCCTACTCTGACAGCTCCTGCCGTGCCCTTCAGGTCACCTCCAAACCCCACCCTCCCCAGGGGATTACGGAATACGTCTCCAACACTAGGGCACCGTGCTAACAAGGAGGGGTTAAGTTACTGTGGAACTAAAATGTGTTCAATGAAATGAAAACGCAGTGGAGAAAAGGCAGGAAACAGAACATCATGATTGGCTGCAAGAGTGCGTGTGCCCCAGGACCCCAAGGGCTCTGGTCCCACACAGTCAAGCGCAGAGGCAGGGAAGGGCCGCCGGGTGCTGCTGCCGGGCGGATGCTGAGACTAGCAGGCGGGAAACGCGGCCCCGACTGTGAAGTCAACGGCAGAAAACAGGCGTAACCACCAGTACCGGAACTTGCTCTAAAACACCTGTGGGAAAGTGGACTGGCGTGGTGGACGGTGAGACAGGCCTGTCTCCTCGCGTCCCCACTGGGGCTTGTCCAGGTGTCACATCACGGCGGCCACCGTGGCTGTTGTCCAAGCTGATGGGTCACGGTCTTGGTCCTAAGCCTGAGGATGCAGTGCTGGCCCAGGAACGGGCGGGTGTGATGGGCGGGCGGGGGGCAGCTCAGGAGACCCCCCCCCAGCTCCTAAAACTGACCTAACGCAGTGGGATCCCCATCCTAAACGCCTGCCCACTTGTCGCAGGGCCGCACACTCCAGGGACCTGGAAACCTGCTCCTCAAAGGCAACAACCCCGTCTTTCTTTCTTGCTTCCACAGAGGCGCGTGGTCTCCGTGAATGCAGTTTTCGTTCACGGCTCTCAAAAGAACATGCCTCCTCGAGGAATGTGTGCACCTTCCTCGAATGTCAGCTCCCGGCCGCGCAAAGGGTGGGCGTGTTGGTGCACTCCCAGGGCTGGGGGCGCCGCTCATCCCGGGGCCGCCCCACGTGCCCTCAGAGGCGGTGGGGCCGGGGACAAACAGCCCCTTTTCCAGGAGCCAAGGGCTGTGTTCAGTGTCACCCGCGTCAATCCAAAGGACCTTTCTAGCATCTCTTAAAATGAGGGCTCTCCTGATTTATAAACAGAGCAAAGCAAAAATAGGGTCAAACCCCAAAAGAGGCCCACACCAATAAACACGCCAGGCTCCTAGGCCATGGCGGGGGAGCCGCGGGGTGTGGGGTGCGGTACGCTCTCACCTGCCGGGTGAGGAGCCACAGGAACGCTGGCGAGCTGAGCACTGCTCCCAGCGGCCCCCACGGCACATTTGGGGCGAAGGTGCTCGCCGGGACTGTATCCCTGCAACAAGCAACGACGGGTGTGACTTTACATTCACATTCTAATGGATTTCTTTGGCTTCAAAGGGCAAGGCTGCTCATTTAAAAATCTTCTTTATGCAATATCCGGCAGTGAACAGAACTGATCCTTCAGAAGTTCGAAGTCAATTATTTCAACATTGTTTTTATTTTTTAAAATCCTGTGAAAATGTTTGGATAGCTCCAGATCCTTGATAATCTAGCAAGACTAGTTTACCAAGTGGAGGCCTACTTCTGAGGCTGGAATCTTTTCTTTGAAAATGTTGAAGAATATAAGACTTAATCAAGGTTGTACTTGTACATAAAGGAAGAAAAACATGTATGTCTAATGTATATTCATTTTGAGATAAGGTCACAATAATTGACATAAATGCTTTCACAATTTTGTTTTAACTTAACCCATTACCGCTGAAATGAAGCTTGTTTTTTATCATTTATGCTATCCAGCCGCTTAGTCTCTTCTGCACAGTTTAAATATATTTTTGCTGTTCTTTGAGTTAAGCAGGATAGTTTAAGGTTTCAAAACTGGCCACGCTGCCTGCATACAGGGTGCTTTGCATAATAGCAAGACTTGGTTAGGCAGTCAGGGTGTGGTGTGGTTTGATAGCTGTGCTTCAAAAAGCATCTCTGATTGAAATGAGCATTAGAAATAGGTCAGATGACCCACATTTCAGGGTGAGGGAAGACTGCCCCAAAGTACAGGACACTGAAGGAACCAATCAGAAAATGAATTCTACAAGCACAAAAGGTACATGGAGTTATTCACAAGAAGGCCTGCCAAATGTCACGTGACAGATCTCTGTTGCGAGCAGGTGCCTGAAACCTCAATGAGCCTTACTGAACACCATACAAAAGGCGCAGCTGACATCTGTGTTTATCTCCAACAATTTCAGGATCACCCATAATTTTAAGAATGTAGTTAGAGACTAAAGCAAATTCAAGAAGCTCCTGAACTCCCCGTGCCCCAGCGTTGATGATGTCATAGGTCCGTGACAAGGGCCTGTGCTGCACAGTCAACTCAAAGCCTCTTACCTTCCTGAAGGCCTTTCAGAGTCGGCACAGAGTACAGCCAGAAGCAAAGCTGCACCTTGGGTGTTTTGTGAGCACATCCAATAAACCAGGGCTTTCTTGAAAAACCTCACTCCTTCCAAAACTGCCCAGCCCTCCAACACTCTAAAATCAGGTACCACGCATGCTGTGTATCTGCTACCAGGATGCCACCTGGGATCAGCTTTTCCATGAAACATCAGCCACAGACGGTCTATTCACAATTGAGTCCGGAAGCCCCTGCCGCAAACCGGACCACAGCAGGAGCAACTGCCTCTTGCGATACATTTTTATCTACAGAACATTTAAATAACGAAACTTCACGTAGTCTATATTCAAATGAATGGAATAACAAAATAATAGTTTTGATTCACAGACACACTCATTTAATCCCCCACACTCATTTATTCCCCTCGACGACTCAGACAAAAGAGAACGTCTGCCCGAGGCGAGTGTCAATTTCGAGTTTGTTCAAAAGTCCTCAATCACATCATTGTTGCAAAGCAACACGAAGCTAGCAGCACTGAGTCCAAGAAAAATCAGCATAGACCACGCTGAACCCCAAAGCGTGGGCAGCAGAAGCAAAACTAGCCCTAAAGCCCCCAAGCATAAGACACAGTAGACCCCGGCACACGGCGCTCTTTCTGCTGCGCCCACACCCACGCCACCCTAGAGACGCGCGTTCAGAACATTCTCCATGCCTGAACCACAGCCTGACCGCAGCCCTGGTGAGCAGGGAGAGAGGGTGGAAACATCAAAAGCAGCGACCCAGGCCCCTCCCAGGGGCCCATAAGCATCTCCAGCAAGGACGACACGGTTCCCCAGACAGCACAGAGGCTGCAGCTCCTCTCACGGCCGACTCCACCTTCCTCCTCTGGGGAGGCGCGACCTGCGTGCGCCTCTACGCCTCAGAGCTCACCTTGCCCGAGCCCCGCTTGGGCGCGCCCCTGTCCGCGCCAAAGAAGCGGCCGAGGGAGTCGAGGATGCCCGTATCCCTGTGCCTGGGGAGGAAGGCGTGCCGGGCGTGGTCCATGGTGCTTGCCGAGGCCAGGTACTTTGACCTCTGGGAGGGCCTCTTCTGTGCCGCCATCACACCCGGGCCCTCAGGAGCAGCCGCGCCGTCTTCTTGGATGGTCTGGAGCTCGTCCGACTCTGAGGGCCGGTCTTTGAAGGTGTTGTCCTCCCTCCCCGGGGCATCTCGGGAAAAGAGGCGGATCAAGTGGGGGCGGCCCCCCGGGTCAGCTGGGTTGGCATCCGGCCAGGCATTCTTTGGGTCCGCTGTGCGCTTGGAGTCTGTCACCGCTGTGTCCTGCAAGGGGCTCCCATTGTTCTGGTCCACATCTGCCGCTCCTGCAAACAACAGTGAGACATGAATACGGCTGTGCAAAGCGGGGCGCGGACAATGCGGCTTTCTTTCCGGGGCTGGGGGACCGGCCGTCTCCTACAAAATGCGCAGAGCGTGCAGGCGCCAGGGAGCTCCACGCGGCCCCTGACCTCCTCGGGCAGAACCCACCCGGCCCAAGCCCCCCGGCGGCGGCTCTGCTTTCAGAGGCCCTGGGCCTGGTCTCAGGTGCCCCAGATGTGGCACTGGGCCTTCCTGAGCACACACGGTGGTGCACGCATCTCCCCTGGGAGGCTCCAGGGTCGTGGGCGCCCTGACGGCACATTTATCATCTGAAAGGCCACTGGTGCCTAAGCACAGCGTGTTAGGAGCATTTATTTGACAAAAGGTATTTTTAGTGGTTATGGTAAAATTGGAGCTGCCCACGTCTTTTGCAATTTGTGCCTTAAAGAAATGGGGCATTTAGAATTCTTTAATTCCCAGATTCCACAAGAGGCCTCCTGCATGAGAAAACTGCTTATTCAGAACATTTTGATTTGGCTTCTCTTCTGTAAGCAGCAACAGTCAGAAAGTTTCAGTGGAAACGGGGCATTTCATGTGGCATACTACCCTCCCTTAGCTTTTTACAAAAATACACAGTATTTCTCTCAAGCGTGGCAATACCTCCATCCTGCTCTCAATTATAACAAGGTGGGTATAAACGAACATCATGTAGTTAGTTTCCTCTCCGAAGTTGATTAATTACCTACGAAAATGTGGGCTTACTCACACTTTCCTGTAATACCATCCATCCATCTAACCATCCGCCCAGCAATCTATTCACTGACATTTACCCACACCATCCATCCATCCACCCACCTTCCCATCCACCCATCCATCCACTTATCCACACACCCATCCACCTATCCACCCATTCATCCACCCATCCATCCATCTACCCATCCATCCACTTATCCACCCATCCATCTACCCATCTACCCATTCATCCACCTATCCACCCATCTATCTACCCATCTACCCATCCATCCACCTATCCACCCATCCATCCACCGATCCACCCATCCATCTAC
Organism: Hippopotamus amphibius kiboko; assembly: GCF_030028045.1. Lineage (NCBI taxonomy): Eukaryota > Metazoa > Chordata > Mammalia > Artiodactyla > Hippopotamidae > Hippopotamus > Hippopotamus amphibius. The sequence goes on from NC_080196.1 coordinate 112,994,715, forward strand.
CCATCTACCCATTCATCCACCCATCCATCCATCCATCCACCCATCCATCCATCCATCCACCCATCCACCCATCCATCCACCTATCCACCCATCCATCCACCTATCCACCCATCCATCTACCCATCTACCCATTCATCCACCCATCCATCCATTCATCCACCCATCCATCCATCCATCCACCTATCCACCCATCCATCCACCTACCCGGTCACCCATCCTTACCGAGTACCTAGCAAGTGTAATGTCCTGCACCAGGTGAACAAGAAGTGGTCCCTGTCGCTTGAACGTGGATGAAAGTGAATGCTATGGGTTGAAGAGTATGTCCACATCCTAACTCCCAGCACCTAAGAATGTGAACTTGTTTAGAGATTAGGTCTTCTGCAGATGTAATCAAGTTAAGATGGGGTCACATGAGAGTAGGGTGGGCGCTGACCCAAAGACCAGCATCCCTGTGAGAGGAGGGGGATCTGGATGCAGATGCAGACACAGAGGCCACGGGACGTGGAAGCAGACCGTGGCCTGGTGTGTCTACAAGATGAGGGTTGCTGGGAACACAGGGTGGTGGGAGACCTGGGGCAGACCCGCCCTCTGAGCCTTCTTTGTTGGGAGAGCATGGCCCTACCCACCCCTGGGTGCAGATTTCTGGCCTCCAGAACTGAGAGAGAAGAAACTCCCGTTGTTTTAAGTCACCCGGCTTGAGCTAATTTGTTGTGGCTGCCACAGGAAACAGGTGCAATGTGTAATTTCATGTCTAATGATATGAAAGGAGACAGCAGGATAAGTGGGACAGTCAGGGGGACGTCAGGACGGTCCCTTGAGGGGACATTTGGATGACATGAGAGTGTGGGCCTCGTGAGAGCTGGGGGGGATGGATTGGACGTGCTTCTGCAGAGAAGGACGCCCAGGACAGAGTCCTCGGGAATGAGCTGGGCTTGTTCACCCGGGAGAAGCAGGAAGACCTGGAGCCCAAGGGTGCAGGGCCTGAGGTGAGAGGGAGCTGGCCAGTGGGAGATGGTGAGGGGCGGGGTGGGGGGGGTACGAGGGTGGGGGAGGGTGGGGGCGGGGTGATGGAGGAAAGGTGAGGGGGGACAGAGGGGGGAAGAGGTGAGAGGAGGATGACTGTGCGGGGCTTCAAGGGGTGAGGTGAAGGGTTCTTTTCTCAGAAAGCGCCCAGAGACCGCCAAGAAACGGGGTGTGGGCGGGGCCGGACGCCAAGGGGAAGAAAGCTCCACCTGCAGGTGAGCACAGGTGGGAGGGGCACGTGGTCAAGGGACAGATGGAGTGCAGGGGCCAAGGTCATGTCCTGGGACGGCAGGAAGGGGCAGCCAATCTGGGGGTGAGAACAAGGAGGGTCTTTCCTTTTATTATGTGTATTCAGGGAAGTTTTTATATCTACAACACGTACGTCCACAAATCTATAAATAACAAAAACGGAATGATTGCACACTCCTTTAACAACATCATAGGGGTCAAGAGACTGTCCCATGGGTGACACTCCTCGTGTGGTCAATCTACTGACCTATGTTTCCAAAGCAGAGTAACTGACTCCCAACAGATATCATAAATGTTTGCTGGAGACCAGGTCCCAGGCAAGCAGCCAGACCCCGGGCTCCTGGGGTCTTTTTCCAGCTCCTAAGATGGTACACACAGTTGTCAGACGTGCCTAATGCCAGCCGGGCTGCAGACCTTCCACATATGTCACTCAGAACACGGCACATCTTCTATGACCACTGGCTAGTTTAACCACACGAGAACAGCAACATTTATCACGTATGAAGTCCCTCACTGCATCGTAGCGACGCGGAAAAGCCCCGTGCGGAACGCCGTGGCCAGCACAAAGCTGTGGATGTCTGCAGGGACGCAATCATGGTTTACAGGTTGCCACAGGAAGAGTCTGATTTTCAAGCTGTGCTTCAGATTCCGTGGCTAATACACGTTAATGCGAATGTGAAGGGGAAACAGCGGCAGTGTTGTACGTGGTTAAATGCAGCGATGAAACACAGGCGCATCTGAATACTGATATCTTTACAACAGTCGGCCACTGTGTCTCTGAATGTCGCTGTGTATGAGGCACAGAGAAGGGCCTTTGTGTCCTGCAAGTAGCTTCTCCCAGCACGCAAGGAGCGCAGGGAGAAGCCAGAATCTGTGCCTCTGCAGCATGTCGGGTAAGGACAAGTGCAGTTTTAATTTGTCAATTAATAACAGCTTTAATCGAATTACAGCCTGGTGCAGCATTCTTGTTTACACTCTAATTCTGGAGCAGAGCCTTCAGCACACAATCTGAGAGGCATGGAACTGGCTTTACCCGAATATGCACCTATAATCCTCTCTCTATTCTTGTACAAATTCTACAGGAAATGGCAAGAAAACGTCTTAAAAAAACCCACCTCCATCTAATGGCTAAAATGACCCCAAGAAACTTAGGGAAATGCACCAGACTTTTGGGGGTGGTGATATTGAAGTTACAAATGGCTTCCCGGACCCTCTCTGAGAAGCAGAGGACGTGGCCGCTGGAGGGTGGTGTCTGGAATGCAGAGACACCCTGCAGACTGGATGGAGACAAAGGGGCCTGTGGGTCCTTGGTGTCCCACCAGCCCAGGGTCAGGGCCTGCAGGGCATCACCGAGAAGGGCCCTGCAGGCTGACTTTGACCCCCCCCTGTAGCCGAGGGCCCCGAGCCACCTGTGGTGTCTGCGGTCAGGAGCGGGGAGGTGCAGCCACACGCCTGTGTCTGGCACCTTGAGGCCCTTTCAGCAGCACATTCTGGGGTCAGGCGTGCTGGGTGTCCCCCAGGGCCACCCCTCCCGTAAACGCAGCATCCGGCCACCGTCCGGGAGGGGAAGCTGAGTGACCCCTGGACGCGCTACCTGTGCTACCAGTGACCCTACGAAGCAGGTCGTTTTACGAGCCCTTTTACTCATATGAGGAAACCGAGGCAGAGAAAAGTGAAACAGGACTCGATGGAGGAAGTGATGCTCGTTCCAGGTCCCCAGCTGCCGTCTCTGCTCTGCCAGCTGTGGACCGTGCCCCGCTCTGGGCGCCCCATGCGGGCCTGCACCAGCCCCCACTGGCTGGAAATGGCACTAGGTTTTGCCTCTCAGGGTCACGTGTAACGGCAGATGACCGGTGGCTAAACATTTCTGTTTCACAGAGAGGGACTGACTGGGAGACGTGGGGGGACGTTCGAGAGCACCGCCGTCCTGAGCTCGGAGCCCAGCCTGGGCCCCCATGCAAGGCACAGGGCCCTGGATGCCACCTGCGCTCCGCAGGGCGGGAGGGGCTGCCTCGCTGTTCCCCCCTCCCCCAGACCCCCTCCCCACCTACACGCATAACCGTCTGCTCACAGCTTACTACGTCAGCTGCCCTTGGCAGAATACGTGATGACCGTTCAACACCCAGAAAGGCTGAGTGGAGGAGCCCTGAACACCGTGTTTCGACTCGGACAGTGGACGTGTCAGCCTAGAACAGTGTAGAAGCTCTGAGCACAGTAAGTCCTTGCGTGTTTAACTTACCCGTCACCTTTGCTAGAATCAGAAAACGACACACATCATATATTCCCACAAGGTCGTCTCAAATAAACTGTGGTGAGGAAGTGAATATTGTTCTACATTTAAATATGACTGTTTTTGTCTAGACCATGTGTCTTCCACTCTTTTCCATCACAGCCATGGAAATCATATTCCATCACCAGCTTTCATCAAAACCACGTGTGTTTTTGAGAAAAAAATACAGATGCCAAGGCACCCCGCAGACCCAAAAAGTCAGAGTGCCGACAATGGCCCCCGAGTCTACGTTGTTTTAGCAGGCTGGGGTGGAGTGGGCGGCGAGTTATTCCTCCTCCAAACGGCTAGGTTCGCCCTTTAACCCAGCACTGTGCGCAGTCAGCGACACCGGCCATTCACCCGCGCTCACGTGCACAGGAACCACCAGGGAAGTTCCGTGTCAGAGATGCGGGTGCCCTTGAGCCCGTGGCGGGGGCGGTGTTCCCCACCCTCGGTGTCCCGTGGCCCTGAGTGCTCTCACGGGCAGGCCGCCCCTGCCTCCTCTCCCGGGGAAGGCGCTTGTCCGGCCGGAACGCAGGGCTTTTCCCAGCGTTGAGCTGACCCAGGCCGGCGGGCGGCTCTGTTCCCACCCCCGTGGGAGCCGCGCTCACGGCATCCTGGGTCCGTCAGGTGAGGCCAGCGTGAGCGCGGGCTGCGGCCCCAGCTTCTCCAAATGCCACAGGCTCTCAGCTCAACAGGAACAGAAAGTATGCATTCACTTTCTCAGAGCAGGACGGCACAGCTCATCACGCCAGAATAACACCCAACGCAGAAACCCCCTCTGGTGATGCGGGTCCACCACCACAGTTAACGACAAAACGAAAACCTTCTATCGACAAGATGTAAGTTATAGTGTTCTTTTTTTACGGCAATTGATTTAATGTTTTTTCCATAAGGGATCATCCAACTATAATTTCATCAGGGAAGTTTAATAAGATTTCATATTCACGGCCAATCAGATCTTTAATGAGATCGGAAACAATACAAATGATCGTCACTCACCTGCTCAGCGGTTTGCCAATAATAAACTGAAAATGTGAGGCAGAGACTCAGCCCACCGCTCAGCACCAGCGGTGCTTTATTTTATTTCTACACAGCATCCCCATCTAAGGGGAGGTTCCCGGACTTCACAGATCAGAAAAAGAGCAAAAATTAGGGGTGAGGTCTTCATACGGGCATATCCAGAACCTAGACAAGCTTTTATTTTGCCAGTTAAGACATTGAGAGAAAACAAGAAATTACCACGTACCAGCCCACATTTCACGAAAGGAAGAAAGGGAATTTTGGTATCAAAAGAACAGGAAAGGCATCGTCTCAGTGTAAAGGGCTGTGGAATGCATTCAGGTCACTTTTTCACCCTCCTGCCAAGAAGCTACATCTGTCCACACATGCCTCACAGGCCCACCCGCGTGGAGGCCGTGGGTCAAGCCTGGCTGGTGGCCTCCTGGGCAGGGCAGGGCAGGGCAGGGCAGGAACACGCCAGGATTCCAGGGTTCCAACAGGCTTCCCTGCCCTGTGCAAAAGCCCCAAACCCTGGGTACCACGCTGCCTCCACTCTGCACCCACAGCTCTCATTTTGCCACCAACCTCTGACCACCTCCCACCGAGGTGCCTTTGGTATGTTATGTACACCTCACATGGCATCCATCAGATATTTCGATAGAAAATAAAATTTGTTTCTTCCTTTTGAGGGATCAGACTCACTGGTTGTACCTACATTTATTCCCCCTTGGTTTTAAAAATGACTATTTTCAGTGGCTTATCTACTTAGGTCTATAGCCCAGACTATCATTTTAGTTGACTATTTTAAATTACAGAAAAAAAAAATCACCCAAAAACCAAAGTCACAACTGCACTGAATTGCCAGGTCTGTCCCCATCACAGGGATTTTTCCTAGCTCAAAACCATGGATTTCCAGCATACTGTCTCTGCCACTGCTTTCTGGTGGGCCTGACACACACAGTGTACCTGCATACAGTCTCTTCTGGGTGCCCCACAGAAGCCCACCGCAAGTCGCCTCCTGGTTGTTTTTCACAGGGTCTGGAATGCAGACAATTGCCTAAGGAACTGCTGGGGTTCGTACCATTCACGGCCAAGCTGCTGGTACCAGGGTTCCTAGAAGCTCGGGTGGTGCTCAGGAGGCCCACGGAAGTCACGGGGACCTCGCCATCTCATCCTTTACTTTCCACTTTCCCTGCTGCAGTGCTGTGTGGTACTCGAGGCAGAAACTACCCAGAGCCCGAGCCCACAGCGACCCTGCGTGGAATGGGGCAGGGAGGGCATGGCGCACGGTGGGGCGCGGTGCTGGGGCGCGCGCGCACTTCCCTCTACACGCACAGGGCGGAACGCAGAGGGCGTATGAGCCCCGCTGCCCTGGGGCACCGCACACTTTTCTCCTAAAGTGGTTTGCAGTCTGGATTCCCAGCCCCCAATCGCTCTAGGAAATATTATCCAAAAAGAAATCCACAGGCCCCAAAGCACAAAAAGGTTCTACTCTCATAACTGTTCACAGGAATTCTTAGCGTCTAACTTAAAGCGGCAGCATGGAACGGGTAAAGGAGCGATCATTGTGGAATCCACAAAACGGAGGAAATCTTTAGTTACTTGGTCTTCGATGTGCTGTTTTTAAGTTCAGGTTTTATAACATACTTTTCTTCCATATTTTTTCCATCGAATCTTACCTTAAAGATCATTAAGGCCATCGACACCACCATACAACGTAAACTAGCACAGCTGACACTATTACGGGCCCTCTCTCACCGGGACAGGCTGACCTGGCTGTGTGTGACCCCAAGGTCAAGTCCCTCAGGGGCAGGCAACATGGGTCAGAAGGGGAGAGGAAATCTGAAGTCACACACCGTTCTTCAGAGTCAAGAAAACCTTAAGGGATACAGAGATGGTCGTAAGAACTAAAGAAAAGTTATCCAATACTTCAGCCCACTGCAGAAGAGGTCCTGTTTCCGACCAACCAAGAGACAGTGATCGGATTTCCTAAGCCTAGAAAAACCAGGCAGAAGCTCAGAACACGAAGCTGAAATAGATGACATGGCTTTCCTCAAGTGGCCTGTGTCATTTTCGATTCTCAGCTGGCTCCTCTGGGGAGAGGACGGTTTGCACCCGCTGTTGCAGGGCTCTTACCGGAGGCAGGTCTGCGGGCCAGCGGTAACTCCGCAGAGCCTCCTGCCGACCCTCGCCCGCCCCGCCTGTCCCCTCCCGGCCCATCCGTGACCACGCAGAACCTCAGCCTCCTTCCACAGAAACGGGCTCCTGTCCACCCTGAGCAGAGGCTCTAGGGAAGCTACAGAAGAAGGAGGCAGACGTTTCAGCTGGTAGACCCGAGCCCTGGTGGGACTCTCACTTTTGGTTGATGGCATGAAATTGGCCAAATCTGCAGGTTACTTTTCTCTAAGTGGGGTTCTTAACCCCGGGCCTGCGATGCACCAGACACAAGAACATCCTGTCCCATCTCACGTCCCACACGAGAGCACCGCGCCCACCCCGTCTGGGGACCGTCAGCCCCTCTCCATCCAGGTGGGGGTGGAGGCACCGCCCTGGCCACCAGGCGTGGGGTCGGCTGGGCTCCAATTAAACAGGCATCCGGCGTCCTTCCCCGCTGAAGCAGCCTCCCCGGGAAGGCCAGGCGTTGGCTGCGGAGAGCAGCCCGCAGGCTCTGCAGCTCCCGTCCTGCGAGGGCCTGCCTTAAACTGATGGCCACAAGTCAGGCTGTGATCTCAGGGCCTTGGACAGAGCCTCACATTAAAATGACGGGGACAAGCGTGTGGTCTGGCGGGTGAAGGGCAGGAGCACCCGCTGCGCTTGGCCGGCCGCCCACCTGAGCAGGAGGGACGCCGGGCGGGGTACCTGCGAGTCTCTGATGTGACCCGTCTGCTCTCTGCAGAGGAGCTGGCCGCGCCCCTGGCCTGCGGAGCCCTGGAATTTGCCAGTGTGGGCCAGGGCGAAGAGGACCCTCCTTGTTTGTGGAATACTTCTGTCCCTGGCACGCTGCGCTCGGGGTCACCAGGGAGAAAAGGAACAAAGAGGCCCATGGTTGTGGCCGTGGGTCTGCTCCGGCAGAAACTGCATCTATGAGAGGCACGCGGCCGCCCGCAGGCTGCCCGCAGAGATTTCTTTAACACTTCGCCACAAACGAATCTTAGCAACCCACCCATCTCACACGAAGGCCTCCTTTGTGGACCCAGAACATACAGTTTTTATTTGCTCTACATAGCTGGCCCTTTGAACCCTCCCACAGTGGGGACGGGGTCACTGTGAGGCGGCCCCGGGGGGAGCCGGAGCCGGAGGGGGGCTCCCCGCTGCGTCTGCACCTTCTCCATCGCACGACAGGGGTGACGGGCCACACGCCTGGCTTCCCAAACCCAGCTGGTGTCAAGATAATGAGATTCCAAAGAGCTCAGTATTCACCCGGTTCTGTCCCTTGTGCAGCCTGTGCGGCTTCTCAGAGCAGCTCTGCACAGACCTGCAGAGGCTGCAGGATTCCCCCGAGAGGCAGGCATCACCAGTGCCACCACCAACTGCTCTTCAGCGGGGACCAAGTAGGCTAAAAAATGTGCTGCCACCTCTAGGCCCGTTTCACACGGCTGTGCTCCCTAAATCCCGGGGGCGTTAAACTGAACTTGGACGACAGGAGCAGAGTTTGCTGGAGTCAAACCCAGCTGACTTTGATTCTTGGCTCTACCACCTCCTATGTGACCTCTGCACATGATTTCATCTCTTGGTGCCTTGGGTGCCTCACTGGCAAGACTGAACGGATGCGCGGAGCCTCCTCAGGTCATTGTTCGGACGAGCACGTGCGGTGCGTGTAATAAATGTTCTTAGCACCCGGGCACGGTGAATGCTCAGTGGGGGCTTTTGTTATCGTTTCTATTATGATGATATTTATAAAACTAGCTTGGGAATACCTTGTGTAAGAACCCACACATTTCCATCCACCCACCCATCAGCTCATCCATCCACCCAGCCACCATCCATCCAACCATCCGTCCATCTATCCATCCATGCATCCATCCACCCATCCAATATTCATATCACGCTTGTGAAGGCAGAACTCTAAGGACGAGCCCCAGTGACCCTCACCCTTGCACAATCGCCTCCTGTCTGAGTGTGTGGAAGCTGTGAACATGACGAGGTATCACTTACAATCAGGTCATGTCTTACAGCAAGAGGGAAGTTCTCGGGGACTGTTTCACCAACCACAGGAGCCTTTGGAAGGCAGAGTTTTCTCCAGCCGGTTGCAGAAGCCGTGGTCAGGGAGACCTGAGATCAGGTATGAGAAGGATGGGGAGCATGTTGCTGGCTTTAGAAATGGGAGGACCACGCGCAGCGTCCGAGACTGGCCTCTAGAAGCTGAGGGGACAGCATCGTCCACAGCTCACAACGCAAAAAATAATCGATACATTTGCTACCGGGCGTTTTAGTAAATGAGAGCGTTATTTTTAGATCTTCTCTTGGGCACAGTTGCAGATCTGTCCTGCAGCACCGTCTGTCCCTGGGAGCCGCGGGAACAATGCTGTCAAATGTCTAGCGGCAGAGATGGGGGTGCGTCACACAATGTCTGCTTTTCACAAGCAGCCTCCTAGCACTGAGAAAGTGCCAGTCCGGTACCAGCTAGTGTCAGCTACCGCCCTTTTTTAAGGATAAAAATAACTTGAAAACTCTGCAAGTGAAGACATATTCAGTGAAATACTTAAAAAAAAAAAAAAGGTCAGTCAATAAAACATGAGTTTTTCAGCTTAAGAAAAGGTGATGCAACAATTAGATAAATGGAAATAAGGGAAACATTCCAAGATATCAGTTATAAAAATGGTCTCCGGTAAACACTCTCTATCTGCTGCTTTAACTGTTCCCAGATACATAATGCTTTAGTCATTGCATGCTAATATTTTCATGCTTTTTGGTTTGTTTACTTTCTTTTTTAGAAATCCTTTTGAAACAATTCATGATGAACATATAATCAGACACCATTTACATTTTATAAAGTGTCCGGCTGAAGAAATGGAAAATATTCCCTACCTACTAGTACAGTAGAGGTAGACACTTTAAAAGATTTTTTAATGAAAATTCTAACTTACAATGGGTGCTTCTCATGACCTATTTTTACGTTTTGTTGCATGAATCTTGAATAATTTGAATTTCATAAGGAAATTATCAAACATAGAAAGTCAGCATTTCTGCATCAGGAAAATACATCCACACATGTATATGGATACGTATTACAAAGTTCTCCAAAGTTGAAGAAAATATGATCTCCTCGAGTCTCACTGTACCATTTTACATTTTTATCCCACAGACAACTAGGTATTATTTGTTACACGTCCTGGGTTGTTTCCGAGGGACCCTCTTCTGAGGAATCTGAAGGACACAACTGCGCGGCGGCGTAACCTACGCCGTCGGGGGGCGGGTCCCGGGCGCCGTGGGGGAGCTGCTGCCTGGCTCACCTGTGACCACCCAAGGCCAGCACTGCTCACAGCAGGGCCGGAGCAGGCGGCAAAGTCCCTTCTGGCCTGAATCTCTACACATGTCCAAATGCAGGGCGTGAAATATCATCCTTAGAAAGCGGTTGCTTGAGGATAAAGCGTTTCATCCCCACAAAGGCTCTGTGCATTGTGAGGTGCTGAGCCGTGCTTGGTGTGGTGGTGTGCGGGTATTAGTTCATCCCAGGGCTTTCCAAGAGTCCCCAGAGCAGAGCGAGGAGGGACGTCGACCCCGTGGAGGCTGATCTACCCACACGTGTCTAAACGCCGAGTTAATGTGTGACACCCTCACGCCCGGACGTGCGGGGCAGGAATCGCACAGGTCGACCAGCCCAGCACCCGAAGGTTCCCGGATCCGGATCCTGTCCCAGTCACTCTACTTGACGTTTCCTGACCCCAACTCCCGCTGCCGTCCTAGCACCCCGCTTGCATCAGGTGTGTCTGGACTTGTGAATCTTTGACGCTGCTGCTCTTCACCTCCAGCCTCGTGGCCGTGCAAACCCCACCTCCTTCAGGATGTGAATCCCCTCCCTGGGCGCTGGTGCCCGGGCTGATCTTTGGATGCCGACTGTACTTGCCCCTCCACTCCGTTTCAGGTCGAGGTGGCTGAAGGGTTTCAGGGTTGTAACCTTGATGACTTTCCGTGACCCCCTTGGGACAAGCTGCCTACCCGCCAGGCCCCGTGGACCTCGCTGAGCCGGGCAGATGCCCAGGCAGACCGGGCAGGAGGGCGGCTGGAGGATGCAGGGAGGAAGGGAGGGGAGGTCCGGGACTGTGGTTCTGTGTGGCCCGAGAGCAAGGGGACATGGCAGCGACCTGGGGAACCGTCTGGAAAGGCACGTGCAGGAGCCGCGGCTGTTCCGCCCCCACAGCTCCTCCGCGCCTGGGCCGGCAGCTCTGCACGCCCACCTGCGTCCCCGAGGCCGGTCCTCTCAGAGCCCTGAGGACAGAGTCACGGTCAGCCGAGCTCAGGCCTCGGAGCCCGCTCACGGCTGTGGCGCCTGAGCCAAGCACGCGTGGCCTGCAAACCCCGCTTCCGGCGGGTCTGCAGGTGTCGGCTCCACCCGCTCCTGCGGCCCTGCCCGCACGGCCTCCTGGCCCCAGGCTGCCCCGCGGGGACACCAGGAATGGCCGGGCTGGCCTGACGTTTCCAGGGGCGGCTCGGCGGCCCGTCCCCCAGGCCTCCTGCCGCCTCCGACAGAGGCCGGGCCCCTGCTCAGGACCGGCCCGGGTGGGGGTGGCCGCCCCGCCCAGCCTGCGTCACCCCCACGGGGCGGGGAGGGGTCCTTGTTCACCTACAGCTCAGGGCGCCCAGCAATTATCCGCTGTGTGGACAGACAAAGTCAGATCGGAAACACTAAAGTCAAGTTAAACTTAAAAGGGAGAACTTGAACGTTAAAAAGAGTTGTAATTTTTTTCTTTTTCAATAAATTTACTTCCAGGAAATAGAAATGTCTGTTTCCTTAACAACAATGGTTAGGATGGCTGAAAGGGGTTTTCTGGTTGTTGTCTTGTGTGTGTGTGAGTGTGAGTGTGTGAGTGTGTGTGAGTGTGAGTCTGTGTGTGTTTGTGAGTGTGAGTCTGTGTGTGAGTGTGTGAGTGCATGTGTGAGTGAGTGTGTCTGAGAGTGTGTGTGTGAGTGTGAGAGTGTGAGTGTGTGTGAGTGAGAGTGTGGGTGTGCGTGTGTGCACGCACTCCCACGGGTAAACACTGCCCTCCGTAACAAGATGCCTCCTGACGTGCTGCTGCGTGGGTAACTATGCTCTTGATGTATTATGACCGAGGTTTCTTTCGAAGCAATCAGGTTGTGTGTCTGGAGTGAACCTGCTTATCCTTTCCCATTAGAAAAGGAACAGAGCCTTGGCTGGAGAAGATGGTGCCACGGGGTAACAAAGCCGCCTCTGAGGACAGCAAATGGACAGAGGGCACGGCCCCGGCCTCCCTAATCTCCACGTAAATGTCACCGGCCACGGATAATGCAACACGGATGCGGGCATTAACGGATCCATTTCGGCGGTACCTGAGTGCAGCAGATCAGCATCACTGCTTGAGGACAGTCGCCCAGCAGAGACAGGTAAGTGACAGGCTTCCTAACGGAAAGTGCCTGGACCGCCCCTGCCGCCCCCGCCGGGGCCCGTCCGCACCCCCCTGCAGATTAGACTGTTCCCCGCAGGGCTGGGATCGCTGGGATAAACAATGGCAAAATCCCACACGTCTCAGTGTGTTCCACCTGCTGTAGCAAAGCCGTTTCCAAAGTTAAAAAATTACCGTTCTGGGTTTAACCTCTTTCCTGCCGATGAGAAAAAGTGCGAGTTGGCCGTGAAACTGCCTACACGATGGTAAGTAGGAGACACGCTGGAAGGAGGAGAACTGAGCCCCCCGTACAATCGTAAGAAATGGAAGGACCCCACGTTGGTTCTGAGGGAGCACTGCTCAGGGTTACAAAGAGCACACGGGGCCGTAGGGACCACTGCAAAATTTAGCTGTAAAGCTGAAGCATGGGTCAGGGGCCAGCCTGTGACTGGATGCGACGTTCGTTTCAGGGACACACAGAGGGAGAGTGTTTCATTGGCGTAAACTATTAACTATTAACTGAATACTTAATGATCTACCCATTCAAATTGCTAGACCACATTGCAAGTTAACTACAGATAATAATGTGTGTGTACCTGTTAAATATCACACTTTTATTTAGTGGTGACACAAACACCCGGGGTCCCTACGTGTCTCAGGAGCGCCGGAGATGTTTGCTAGTGAGCTGGCACGACGGCTCTTTGGGGACATTCGCAGAGACAGGGCCGTGTTCCTGCACAAGCGAAACAGCCACTGCTGCTAGAGCGCTTTCAATCACTGCCCCCGTTCTCCCCCGCTCTGAGTGCATCCGCCATGCAAACGACCCACTCCCGAGGAACAGGCTCAGGACGAGGGCCAGAGGAGCATGGGCTGGGCCGGGAGGGTCACCCATCAACCCGCTGCCCCTGAGTTCTCCCTAAAAGCCACGGCCCTCTGTGGACCAGGAGTCCGGGCAGAGAGGCTGAGGGGCTGGGCCAGGCAGGCCCTCCACACGTGCCCAGGGGAGGCTGGGGGGGACGGATCACCGTCCCCTGAGACTTTCGATGACCATCGGTCTTGTTCTGTGGCTCCTCCCAGTCTTGGGGCCTCTCTTTAGAGTTCCGGCCTTTCCTTGGGTTTAGGGAGAGGCAGCTTCTGGAAGACGGGGGAGGGTTGCTTTAGTGCAGGTAAGTATGGGCTTAGGGAAATGAACTGTAACGGTGGGTCAGTGGACTCAGGTATGACCGATGATCCAGTGACTCTAAGGGTTTGCGGAGGATGGAAAAGAAATCTCTGAGGCAGTGAAATGCCAAGGGTCTGCCAGCCTCAGCCACGGGCAGGCCCGGCCACGTCATGGATTAGGTGACTCAGACATTAGGATGGAGCTCACCTCTGGGGGGTGATGTTTACAAAACACCCAAATGCAAAGGACACACATAAAAATGCAGGTCTGAGCAAACAGCCCTGCCCTCCGGAGCGCAACCTAACAGACAAGACCATAACGCCACCCTGGCAGGCGCCTGCCCCCTGAAGCCCTGAACACCAGGCTCCCGGCAGGACCACCCGCAGTGCCAGGATGCGGAAGCCATGCAATCGCCCAGCAGCCGACGGGAGGACAAGCAAACACGGACCACTGCAGGAAAGAATGATGCACCGACGCACACACGATCCAGCGTGGATGGACTCACAGCGCTGTGCTCAGGCTAAGAAGCCAGCCACCGAAGGCCACGTGTGGCGTGTGGGGTCAGCCAGTCCAGACAGCGCAGGTGCGTGGTTGCCAGGGGCCGGAGTGGGGTGGGCTGGGGGCCAGAGAAGGACCAACAATGGGACCAGGCTTCTTGGTGGGGTGGAAAAATGTTCTAAAATTAGATTACAGTGAGGGCGGCACAGCTCTATGAACATACTAAAAATCATTCATGTGTACACTTAAAACGGGTGAGCTTTATCATACGTAAATTATATGTCAATAAACCTGTTAAAGAATTAAAGCAATCAAGGAAGTCTTCATTTTACTGTTTTGTTGCTTCAATAGAACTTTTCAACCAAACAGAAAAGAAATCAGAAGATGAAGGGGTTGCATTCAACCTTATTCTGAAGGCAACTGGGAGAAGCAAAGAGTCATTTAGGATTTAATTCCAAATGGCAGGGAATTAACACATCTGTGATGATTAGGTGTCTATCAGGATATCTCAACGAATAATGTATGTACGATGTCCTAAAGGGGCTGGGATTAGACCTATCACTCCTCAGAGGAAAATTCTGTGCAAAATCTGCAATTATAGTACCGACGAGAACAGTGAACTGAAAAGCTAGAAGTCTAAAAACTAATTTTCTAAAATGTGACCATGAAGCAACACCAGTAAGAAATACACCAGCCGCCAAGTGTAGGACTACAGATTTAAGGGTGACAGGTGCCTCTTCTCTCCTTTGAGCCACTTTGACTCTGCACTTGGACGCGTGCTCCTTGCATGCACGTACACTCCCCTGGGGGACTCGCTCCCTGGATGAGAAGGTGATCAAGGTTCCCTCTGTGCTCTCTGGTTTCACAGCATCGCTCGCCTGGACAGGCCCTTGCACGTCCTGCCTCCGCAGAGTTGGGGGTTGACACATCAGTACAGAAAAGACAGGGACAGAACCCTCAGAAACGGCTTGATTCCTGGTTAAGGAAGTCGGGGCTCAACACAGGCTCCAGGCCAAGCAGAAGACGACGGAAAGGAGGAAAAGCGAGCCTCATCCTTACGGACTCTGGTGCGAGGTCTTTTACTGGTACTTTTCTCTATTGGACCCCCCGCGGCCACCCCATAAATACTGAGGCTCAGCAAGGCCAAAACAAAACCCACACACTGACTAAGCAGTGGAGTCAGGATTAGAACCCAGGTCAAGAGGCACGTCCGCGAGGGCAGGGTTTCCGGTCTTGCTCTCTGCTGCACCCCTGCTCTGGGACCTGGCGCACAGAAATGGCTCAGCAAATATCTGTGGAACGAGTAACTCGTTTCAAAACAATAAAACCATCCCTGTGCCTGTGTTACGGAGATGGAGGGTTTAACAGTCTGGTCTCTGTTCAAACCCTAACAAAGCAAAGGCTGGTTTTATTTTCTGTCCCTTGAAGCTCCTGCATGTTTAGGGGAAAAGCCATCTGAGTGGCTCAGACGGGGCCTGGGATGTGTCAGAGTCACTGTCACTGGCTGACCAGCGACCAGAGGACGCGCACTTGCGTCGCCATGGAAACAAGTGCTGTTTTGCCCTTTTGCTAAACACGGGGTTTGTCCTCGTTGATGTTCTTAGTGGAGTAGCAGCAGCAGCAGCACGAAGGATGCGACACTGTCTCCATCTTCCTGCTCCTCTCTTGACCTCAAGAAGTTACACGACCCGAGAGCGCTACTGTCCCAGGGAGACACTTGCAGACGTGGCAGTGACTCACTGAGACGGGCCTGGGACAGAAGACTCCTCTCCTGCCCTCGGTATTTCGCTAAAGAGAGAAGCAGCTGCAAAAATAAAAGAGATTTGAAAACTGTAGGTAATTTTTTATAATTTTGAAGACACTGGCGTTCTGAAACACACCACCAGCATCCTCTCTACATTTCACAGGCCCCCGGCACACTGCCCGCTCTCTGGGCTCCGCTGGGGCCCGCTCTGTTCAGAAGCAGCTTTCTTGGCCCCGGAACTCGACTGCACACACACCTCCTGCTCTTTCTGAATAAATGCTGCTATTTGAATGGCTTAGACCTTCCAACGTGTGAAGAAGTTACGCCAGGTCTGTACCGGCTTTCAAAGGATGTCTCTATACGTGAGTCAGAGTGCAGCTGATCATTCCAGGCGTCCAAACCTGTAAAGAGCAAGTACGGAACCCAAGTGCTCCTGGGGTCGGGTCACACCCTCACTGCACACGGGCCTGTGGCTGCCTCTGACCCCGTGGCTCAGAGTCAGACCCGTGCATCCTTCCCTCCTGGACTGCAGGGCAGCTACTGGTTTTGAAACTTTCTTTTTTGTTCTCCCGTTGACCCCAGGCTGGCTTCCCCTCCTCACATCTCAGGGGTTCCCTTATCTAATTCATTGTCCCTGAAGGTGAGTGAGAAAGACGCTGAGGACTGGACAGCCTCCCCCAAACCACGAGGCAGACCCCTGGGGACCAGAGGAGCCAGGGCTGGAAACGGCAGCCCACGAGGGACACACGGGTAGGACCTACAAGTGCCCCAAGAAGGCGCCTCCTCATCCTTTACAGGCATCTCAGCAAGGACAGGAATGCTACACTCCCCACTCTCCGAAGCCCACCCTTGGGAGACGGCCTTTCCCATCCTCCTGAAAGTTCACAGCCCTCTCCTCTTTAGTTACAGGCAAACAACGGCCTGCAAGGCAACTGCCAGGAAGATTCTGCCCATGACCCCCAGGTGGGCACAGCTGTCCTGACCTTCTTCGCTCACAAATGAAGACGCGTGGTCCTCACGGTCCCCACCCGGGAAGCGTGCAGCCAAGCAGAGCCCTCCCTCCACGGCTCGGACGGGGGGCCGCCCCCCCTCCCGCCCTGCCTTCCCCCGTGTGCGTGTGAGCGTGTGAGAGACAGTGTGTTTATGTGAACGAGTGTGTGTGTGAGCACGCGAGTCAAATTTCACTTTTCTGTGGCTGGAGACGCATTTACTTCAGGAAAGACGGACAGACCGTTCACGAGGCCTCCCCTAGAGACCACAGAGCATCGGGGCAGCTGCCGCGCGAACAGGGCGTCACGGTGTCTTATCGCCTGGAGGGAAGGCTCCCGGGACCCTACCTGGGGCAAAACGGATGTTTGTACAGAGTCCCCTTCTAGTTTCGGAACCTCTGGTTATAATACTGGGCCACAGTGTCTTTGGTTCTTAACAAAGATTCCAGAAAGAGAAAAGAAATATTAAGACATGATTTTTTTGAAGCAACTTAAATACAAGATTTCAGCTAGAGGTAATTTTCAAATTAATTAAGATAGTGTATAAAATTCAACTATCCAGGTAGGGCCCTGTTAGAGAGACAAGAATAAAAGTAGAATTACATTCTTATGTAAATTTTATATAACTTGGAAAATGATTATATTGTAGCCCTGAAATAAAAATGGCCTGGATACAAAAAGTCTACTGATAAAACATCCCAATTTCCATGTGCCTAAATCATACCCATTTACCTGGAGTTCACCTGCTGGGAACGACAGGAATACCTCCGATCGCCTGTCACCCTCTAATGACAACATGAAAGCTGCCAACACGGAGTCACGGCCAGGGTCTATTGTAAAAGCCCACCTGCCACTGTCATCCCAGGTCAGGTACTGCCCAGTCACCTGCAGGTGCGGGGCTGCGTCTCCATCCCTGGGTCTGGACTCACACAGGGAGGGTGACACTGTGGGGACACAGGACGTGGAGCCTGGGCCCAATGCAGGGCTGATTCCTCCTTAACCCTTCAGGAGCCGAGGGGCAGGGCGGCCACCACGGCTCTCACCCTCAGAGACAGAGGTGAGCAGAGACGGTCGGCGACAGGCCTGCTGATGGAGCACGTCTAACCCCACCCCCGGGCGGCCCGCGTGTGGCCTGCAGGACTCGGGATCCGGGTGTGGGCGGGGCAGGGCCTCACGCTGCTCTCTGAAGACTTTCTTTCCTCAGTTAGAAAGCGTTGATGGTAATGGCCTTGGTGGGAACGAGAGAAGGGGGGGCTCACCGCTCCAGGATTCTTGGAGGACGCAGGCGCCCCCCCACCACTGGAATAAGTACAAACAAGGCCACGGCCGCCTCCTGAACTGGCCGGAGGAGGAGGAGGGTCCAGCCAGGGGAGGCGCAGTCGCCCTGCTCTGCCCGGAGCCTGTCCTCCAGGTGAGGGTCCTGGCGTTTGCCGGGGCCACTGGCCGGGGAATGGGAGGAGACAGCGCCCCGGCCACACACCAGCTCCCCAAGGCCACGTTACAGATTCGGGTTGCCTTGAGGTGGACATTGGAAAGGCTCCCTTTTCCTGATGGAAGCCAACATGGGTGCTTTCAGGTTGGGGACACAAGACCCAAAAGGCTCACGTGTGGCCGGGATAAGGGGACGCGTCCACGAGAGGGGCCGAGGGGCTCTGAGCCCCCGGGTCTCGGCTGGGACACGGTGCCGTGCGCTGGCCAAGCCATCACAGCTGCTATTTGTACCACCGCGCGGCCTGTATTCCCCTTTGTTCTGGAAATGGTTCCGTTGTCCTATTGTGACTCTGTTGGCCTCAAGTGACCCTTCGCAGCACATTCTGTTTTGAAGGCCAGGACCGGTGGGGGACGCGCCCGGGCAGCCAGCGGCGGCCTCGGTGACTCTGATCGCCCGGCCGGCCGATCCCCCCAGCTCGCCAGGCACTGGGGGCCTCGTCCCCTCCTGCACCACGGCCCCCAGCCCTTCGGAGTTGGGGGTCCCCTCCCAGGAAGCAGCAGGCAGCCGCCGGGACCCTGGGCTCCTCCCACCCGCCAGGCTGACCTCGCTCGCTCAGCAGGGGCCCCGAGGCAGAGCTTCTCAGGAATAAAGAGCAGATGCCTGAGGTCACACTGGGGGCATTTTTGGGGAAAATCAGCAGTTTGCAAAGGTGTCTCAGGAGAGGAGGGGACAGGGCTGCAGGGGGAGGTGGGGTCCCACCCACCCCTCCACCATCGGCAGACGCTGACCAAGCTGCTACGGGCCTCGGATGGGGGGGGTTGGGATGGCAGACAACATACGAGACGCAGAGCAAGCCGAGCGCCGAGGCACCTCCGCTCCCCTCCTCGCAGCCCTCGCAGCCAGACTGGGTCATGTGACAGGTCCCGTGACTCCTTCTGGCCCATGGAACCTCAGTGGACGTGATGGACGCTGCCCCCCTTAGGGGACGTGCCTCTGGTCCCCGCCCCCAAATGGAAGCAGCCCGGGCCCCTGAGTCACTGCTGACGGGGCGCCTCCTGCCTGCCCCCGTTGGGCCGGGACACCAGGGGAGTTATGACATTGAGCTCCGAGACCTGGGAGCTCATTTCGGAGGTCTGCATGGCCCACCCGTCCGAACGCAGCTCTCTTCCACGTGGGCTGTTTATTTGGGTGCAGCATCCCAGGAAGAGGGTACAGCCCGTGCAAAGGCCCTGTGCTCCAGGAACAGTGAGCAGGAGCAGGTGTGGGAGGAGGCAGAGGAGGGTGAGAAGTGCCACCGGAGGGGTGCCGGCCTCTAGGGCCCTACAGACTGTGGAGAGGGTGGGAGGGCTCTGAGCAGGGCTGCTGAGAACAGACGGCGGGGGGGGGGGGGGGGGGGGGGGCGTGCGGGCGGCAGTCAGGATGGAAGCTGGGACTCCTGAAGGAATCCAGGGGAGCCCTGTTGGTGGCCTGGACCACGTGACACGATAGGGGTCGGGCCGGCACCGGCTCCATGAGTAAGACGAGCTTGTTCAGGTGCTGGGACTAGGGACCAGGGCTCTCGGCAGAGGGACACACCGGCAACACGCCCCACCGTGTCCTCATGGGAAAGGGGCGAGAAGAGAGTGGGTGCTCAGGCTCCTGGAGGCACCGGTAAGTTACCACCAGGGGCTCCCTCTCTTCTGCTGTTTTCCTCTGATGATCTGTTTCATCTTCAGGAAAATGCGGCTCAGAGCAGAAAATCCAGAAAAAGAGGAAACCAACATGCGTGCACATACATGTAATTTAACCATCGTACATATGATTGAATGCCATATACGCATGTGGACTATAGAAGGTCTCGGGGTGGGGGGCGGGGCCCCTTCCCTGGCGAGGCCGGGCCCGTGGGAGGCAGCAGCGTTCCGGGCAGGCACCCCGGGTGGAGGCGCTGAGGGCCACGCCCCCGGCCCGCGCACCCGCCGCCTCCTCCCGGGCTGACCGCACGTACCCCTCTCAACAGCCTGGAGCTCAGCGGCACCGGGACCCCAGGCGCGCAGGCGAGCGGGAACCACGGAAAGGCAGAGGACCCGGCGCACGGGGCCACACGCCCAGCTACTAGATGACACGGCCTCACTCAAGGAACGACGCAATCCTAGATGCCAAGACATCTGCCCAACGGCTCACGCTGGAGGCTGCCGAGCAGAACCGGCATTCCACCGGCTGTACACACGCCTCCGCGCATCCTGGGGGCATCACCTGAGCACCTCTGGGAGCGGGGGCGTCAGCCAGAAATGCGTACACTGAGGGTGGGAAGCGTGTGTTCCGCAGGGCTGCCTGGCAAGTACAGCAAGTCGGCGCAAATAGGCAGACAGGTACTTTAAAGACACAGAGAAACATCAATATTCTCTCAAATGCACAGAGAAGTAATAACCTGTTATGACGCTTCACTGCTGTAACACATCTGTCAAATGAAAGGTGCCCCTGGTTCTCCAAGGACCTGCCAGGACAAGCCACTGTTTTCCTGGTGGGGCTCAGAGCAGGGCCTGGGGCCCCGGGCTGCAATCTGGCCTTTGTGTCCCCCAGCCTCTGTCTTAACTGTCCTGGCAGTCAGAGCCTCATGGACACAATGAGAGGGTGGACAAGATGGTTTCCAACATCACTTCAAGGGCTTAACTTGCGGTTTTGATTCTATGATTTTATCCACCCCAAAGACACAGGTGCACAGTACCCACTCTATCCCTTGTCTAGAGAGGAACACAAGGCCTCAGGCAGCAACTGAATCATAACTAGCAACACATTAAGCTACCATCAGACACTCTCGGGAAAACGGTTGTGCAGCGATCATTTCTGAAGGACACTGAGGATATCTGAGGAGGCACAGTTAAACGGGTCTGCAGGGAAGGACAGAATGGGTCCATCGCTTGCATGCGTTACTGAGTTGACATAGAGTTTTACATCAGTCATGACGGCTACTTACTGATTTTGTAACTTAATCCAATAATCCGAATACATTAAATATTACCTAAATAGCATCTCAAAAAGATTTCCTTGTGGAAGTTTCTTGGAAACAAAAAAAATGCAGCTTTTTTTTTTTTTTTTTTTAACGCTACATGATAATTCTCAGGGAGGATATCTGCGTGGGGCAGAGTACCTTCGGGACTTGGCCAAGCACTGTCTCAGGCTGCACACGTTCTCACAGGTCCTCCCTATCAAGGGCGGCACCCGCGTCCCCTCGCTGGACGCTGAGCTGCCTCGGGGTGTGGCGGGAATGGTACACCAGGTCACAAGTGTACTGGTGACACGGGACTTGAATTGGCTCCGAGCTGCAAGGAAGCTCATTATCCAGTTTATTACAATTTGCATATGAAACGAATCACCAACATACCATAAAAATACCTTGAGGTCACTGATGACGAGATCATCTGTGATAAAAATTTAAACAGGAAAAAATTGCTACAATGTGTTAAGTACAGCTTTGCTTCCTTCGAGAGCATGTGCAGACATCTGTCTGATAACAGCTGTCACTGTGGCCGATGGGAAGGTCCTGCAAGCCCACAGGTGTCAGCTCGTCTATTACTCGCGGGCGGTTCTGTCATCACCCCTTCGTGCTGGTGAGGAAACCAGACACAGAAAGATGAGGGAGTATATTGCCCCAAACCACACAGCTAAAAGGTGGAGGTGGGGGGAGGCTACGCTACCTCCTGTGTAAAAGGAGAAGCTGACGAGGTCTCGCTTTCCATCAGGCAGCTGGGACGCTCCAGGTTAAATGTCAAGTTCAACTGCAGCAACTCTGTACGGGTAACAAACGTGCATGGGCCTTACTTCATCTCCACTTTATGTTTTGTTGTATTTTGTTTCTTTGTGTGTTTTCTTATTGTGAGCTAACTCAAGCCTTGTGAAATAGACACATACATGCACACACATATATTTCTATCCACTTAAAACATATAATTACACAATTAATAACATATAATATTATATACTTTATGATTATATACTTATGCATATCCTCGGATGTTTCTAACAGGAATACTTTCCCCCTAGGCATTAAACACAGACGATTGTGTCTCCCTCACCTGAGCAGTGAACTAGCAGTTTTCCCAGGATTTTGCCCATCCCCGCAATGCGCACGTGGCTTCGCCGAGTAAGGCGCTCTGGCCTGACGCAACGCGGCCGTGTTCTCACAATCCCATGAGCCTGTGGGGTGGCACCAGCGTTCTTCCAACGTGACAGGCCCTCATCCCTCTGCTCTGGCTTTTGAGATGAGGGTCACGTCTGGAAGGAACCACAGCTGCTCTGGAAAGAGCAGGGGTGCCCTCTCTTGGAGATGTCTCTCCTTCGAGGCTATAGGTAGGGAGACCTGAGGCTTCCACTCCCTGCAGCTGAATTACCTGCCCCCACTTCAGCCCCCGACTAGAGAGCTCTGGGGGAGGCGGCGGCGGGGGGAGGCCTACCTTCCTTCCTGCCTGGATTTCAAACCGCAAAGCCAGCTTGTGCCGTGTGTGTGGGTGTGAGCTTCCAAAAAGCTCAGTAACTGTCCCACGCAAAACACCCTGGTTCCCCAAAGCCCATAAGGCACTGGTTCTTGTGCAGCCCCTGAGCCCGAGACGGTTTCCTTCCTCTTTGGGCGACCAGGCAAAACGGTCCTGAGTGTGGCCTCTGCGGCCAGAAGAGAAATTACAGGAAGAGATTTTCAAGTGTGCTCCAATGAGTTATTTACTTAGATCTAAATCCTTCCGAGAAAATTTCCCAGGAAACGAAAAAGTAAATAAAACCCTGCAGCGCGTTGCGAAGTCTGTCCGCAGGCGTGCACCAGACGGAGGAAGCCCCCTGCGCGGAGCTGTGCGACCCGTGGCTCCTGGCCCGTGCGCCGGCGCCGCAGGCCCCACGCTGAGGCCACGCGGCCGCACAGCCCCCGGCTGCCCCGGCAGGATGCTCACAGAGCTGGCCTCCGCGACCTCCACCCAGACCCCGCGCAGGCCGGCCCTGCAGGCGAGGGTTAGGGAAAGCCTACCGGGCTCCCTGTACCCCGCCGCCGCCCCCCGGGTGCTGCTGACACGGGGACAAAACGAGGACCAGGAGCCTGAAGAGCATCGTTAGGTGGCCGCCGGGGCCGCGTGGTTCACGGAGCATCAGGAAAGCGTGGTTTCTTCTTACATTCAGGGAATGTCTGTCAAGTCAGGCAAAGACCTTTTCGTAAAGTGGGAGGGAGCTGCTGATTTCACGTGGAGTGACGTTTGTACACACTTTGGATTTAAAAGGAATTCGTGTGCGTTTCCTCCAAGAGTAGGTAGGCAAGATGGATAGCCAAGGTGATTTCAGCCTCTTCCCCCTCATCACTCTGCACCTTTAGACTGGGGAGGCTTTGGACCCCGAGGAAGCATTAGGAGTGGGAGATTATGAAGTCCAAATCCAACGCCTGATGGCTCTGCAGGGCCCATGTCTGTGCGGAGCCCAGGAGGTGGCCCGGGCCACCCTCACTCATGGTCACACGTCCCCCCGCGGTGACTCAGCGCTGCCAGCTGCACGCGCCCTGAAGGTGACGATCAGGGACCTGCCCGCTACCCACGCTGAGGGGCTGAGAGCTTGGCCTGCGGGCGGTAGCTCCAGCCAGCAGGCACTCCAGCCTGTCTTGCTGTCCAAGGCACCTCGGAGCCACAGCAGACCAGACAGGCAGAGGCTGGCTTCTGGCATCACTCTTCCCATTAAAAGGCAAATCTAACTTTGTGGCAGGACTGAAATATTTGCATTTCCTTTGGTTTTCACATGGAGATAATAAAAAAACTCTAGATAATAAGAAAAATTCTCCAAATTGAATATGTATTTGAGAAGGTTAAAGAGGGCTGCCTTTAAAAGTTCCTCGGGAATCACACCATGTTTATAACTTAAGGAAAAGGCTTATAATAGATCTTTTCCATGCTGTGTCACACAGGTATTCTATATATGCATATATAATTGTGGGGGGTGTGTGTGTGTGTGATAGTAAAAGAATGGCTGGCATTGTCATGAACAATCCTAAAAGCTGTTATCTGGGTAATAATGGTAAAGATGTTGCTTGCTTTAAAAATAAGTACGCTTAATCAAAAAAAAAAAAAAAATGTCCATAACTTACTCTTATTTGTCCATAGAAACTAGATATGGACATTTCTACTTTGTCATTTTCTTTTATGTGTTTATATATATATATATATGTAATTGGAATATGGGACTACAGACACCTTTATTTTGGAGGTTTACAGGCAGATTTAGTGTTAAAGTCACTGACACTCAGACACGCCCCCTCTATATTCCAAAGGCCACACGCTGTCCTCCGTCTGAGCCAGGATGCCACCCTCGACTCCTTCCACTGCCCCTAAGGAGTGGAAACCCTACTACCTAGAGGCACTGGACTATGTCCAGGCCCAAGAAAATACCTATGGAGATCAACATGAAGCAAGTAGAATCCGGGAGAGAGACGTGAGCTCTGAGTTCCTGTCTGATTTCCATCCAGCTGGTCCTCAGTGTTTTGTCTGTGGGCCGTTGGGTTACCTTCAATTTCATGGAAGCTTATGATACTGAAAAAGTGGGCAGCGGTACTTCTGTAATTACGTGTGCTGCTCAAGAAGGATGGAATCTTAGAAAAGGAAAGGATTTTTCAAAAAGAGTAGGTAATGAGGCTCTCCCTGGTGGCGCAGTGGTTAAGAATCCATCTGCCAGTGCAGGGGACGTGGGTTCCATCCCTGGTCTGGGAACATCCCACATGCCACAGAGCAACGAAGCCCATGTGCCACAACTACTGAGCCCATGTGCTATAACCACTGAAGCCTCGCTCTAGAGCCAGCAAACCACAACTACTGAAGCCCGTGCACTGCAACAAACAGTAGCCCCTGC
This sequence comes from Hippopotamus amphibius kiboko, assembly GCF_030028045.1. Classification (NCBI taxonomy): domain Eukaryota; kingdom Metazoa; phylum Chordata; class Mammalia; order Artiodactyla; family Hippopotamidae; genus Hippopotamus; species Hippopotamus amphibius. The sequence continues at coordinate 113,019,491 of NC_080196.1, forward strand.
TTGCCACAACTAGAGAAAGCCCGTGCGTAGCAACAAAGAACCAACGCAGCCCAAAAAAAAAAAAAAAAGGCAGGTAAATCAGGAACAAAAAAAATTGGGGTGGATTTTCCTGCCTGACAAGTGAAGTGTAAAGAAACCCTCCAGAAATAAACAGACACCAGGCCAGGGATAAGGTGGTGAGGCCTCACTCCTCGAGGGTCAAAGCTGCAGGCTGGGCGAACCGTGGCTAAGGCTTATCTTAGCAGCCAGAAAACCGGCTTCTCTTCTTTTGATAAGCGAGGCCTTCAGTCCTCACACCCCGGGAATACGAATACATGGAGAAAAAACGATGCCCACGGGCAGATCTGCTCACGTCCCGGCGTGGCCTGTGGTCCTGGGCAAGTCCTCCAGGGTCACTGTCACGGGGCAGAGGTGGACCCAACAGTGTTAACACAAGAATGTGTGGGAACCTGCCCGTGCACTTCTGGGGTGAGAGGCAATCTCGGTCTCTAGGGTGATGAAAAACTAAACTTTTACAGAAAACACATTTCACAACACCTCCTGAGTCACTCTTCGTAGTTAAAATAAACACCACCATGTCCTGGCTCTGGGACAATTCCCCTTCCTGGTTAGCTGTCTTTCACCAGCACTGCTGGGTAATGTCCACACCCAGCTGATCAAGCACATGATTAGAGAAATATCGTATAGCAAGAGAATGTCTGGGAAATTTCCAACATCTGTGGGTACAAAAAGGCATGCGAAACAAAACCAAAGGCAAAAACAAGATGAGGACGGGTACCATGGGTGGCCAGGGTGGTCCCATCGGGGAGAACGGATGGATGTTCCCAAGAGGCCAATGCAGGGAGCTTGGCCTCCAGGTGTCTACAGAGTCTGTGCTTCTAATAATGAGAACAGATTCACAGATTAGTCACGTAATTAAAAAATTAAGACCTTCTCGAAATGAGCATGGGTTCGCACACGATTACCATATGAAATCACACCTTCTAATTTTTATGTTACATACCAAACACATCATTGTCTTCCGAGGTCTCCTGGTGAAGGTCACGAAGGTTTCCCTTTTTTTCAGATTCTCCTCTGTTAGTTCCACCATCCTGGAAAAAACAACACAAAACCACCCTTTCTTAAGATATAGTGTTTCATCAACAAAAAGCTTTAATGCGTTTTTCTCCTGATCCATTTCGGAGTCACTAAACACATTTTCATATCTGCCTTCAAGGTATGAGACAGAATCCTGGTTCAGGGTGTGTTTTCTGTGCAGGGTTCTCAGCTCCGGCTTGTTTCCTCTGCCTGAGCACACAAGCATTCTCTCGCACCAGTGGATATACTTTCATATAAAAGAAACTGAAGTCATTAAACCAAACAACCTAAACATCATCCCATGTATTCCAGGAGCCTGTCCGCTTGGTCGCTGTTTTGGGTTGTGAGTTGAAAGCCTGGGGTGAAACTGACACCAAACCTGACTCCCCTGAATTCCAACTTTGCTCAGTGGCAGCCCTGGGGGAGAGCCCCCCGCAGGGGCAGGAAGGATGCTCGCCGGCCCACCTGGCCCGCTGAAGGGAGGGGCGGGCGCCACGTGGGCTGGGCCGCAGGGCTTGGGCACCCCCCTCCGCCCCGGCTTCTCGGGGACCCCGCAGCCTCAGAGGGGACGTTTCTTCACTCCCCTCCCACCCTACTCCCTTCTGCTCTTTTATGGAGCTCCAGGATGTTTTTTGAGTTTAAAATTTTAAGTGCACAGCGTCGACGCGGTTCAGTTTCTATTCCAAGTCCAGTTTAATTATTTTCCTATGGAATGCTGCCCTTGACATCACATTCAACAGGTACTGAAAGGGTTACGGTGAGAAGGGCCGGCTCCCCAGGCACCCCACCCCCGACCACCCGCCTCCCCGTGGCCGTGCTTCCAGTTTCTGTCTTCCTCCAGAACTGTCTGGGCGCAGTCAAGCCACTGCACATGTTCACGTCCTTCTTCCTCCTTCATGTCTTTACGTAAATGCCACCACACTCTGCTCTGCGTCTTGCTCTGTCGCGTCAGCAGGAGTCACAGCGTGGCCCACACGGCCCTGCTCAGCAGGCACCCAGCACCTCATCACTCCACCACTCTTCCAAGCTGACCAGGCTCCCGCCCAGGACCCGGTGCCCTGCTGCCTCGTCTGCAGTTATGACTGACGCGAAGTCAGTGCATGCGTGTGTACTCACGGTGTACCAGATACGTTTCTGGAGACTGGATGAGTCAGACCACAATCTGCTAAAGACAGCACCTAACCTGGCCTCTGGCCAGACCCACAGGAGGCCCGCCTCTTGAGACACCCTCCCCGCCACTTCATACTCCGGTCTCAATGCTTGGTTTGCATCCCTCTTTCTCAGACCAGCCTCTCTGCCTGGACCGCACCCCTCCTCCTGACCTGGGGGTCCGGGCAGAGGTCAGAGCCTCTGGGAACTCTGAGCTCACCCGGCCCCCAGCCCCGCCTCAGTGGCTTCCCTGCCCCCAGCCCCCTTCCTGTCCCCTGCCACCCCCCCGCCCCCAGATCTGAGCTGGTCTCTACGTAGACGCCGTCGCCAACATTGCTCTGTCTCCCTGCCACACTGTGAACGTTTTTAGAATGGGGACCTTGCCCGATAAATCTTTCTGGCCCCAAACCTGGCACAGTGCCTGGTACCCAGCAAGTGCTGGAGAGAAAACTTCAATTTACACTGTTTCAGGATACCTTAAAATGGATAATTTCTGTTTCAGCAGAGGGAGCCAAAGGTAGTGTAGTGTATATTTTTTTATGTCTACCTACTTATTTTTAGAGGAGAGTAAAACTTGGAAGAGGAAGAATGTCTTGATAGATTCTTTCATCAGCTGTAAACCCCTCTCATGTATGTTTGGTCCACATCTCCCATCTATGCTGGTCTCAATATCATCCTCACTAACTACAAATTATAAGCTTTATTGGAGAAGTAATTAATTAAATACAATTTAGCTGCCATTGTAAACAGTTGTGGATATGGTTTTTTTTTCACACTTTAACATCTGTAAAATCAGGATGCTCCTTACAAATCAGCAGCATCTTCCAACTAGAGCTGAGAGTGTTTGTGAAACAACGCTGAGGGTCCAGGATGACGGTGCTTCAGGTTCAGAGCAAAAGCTTGATCTTTAAAGCAAATCACTTTGCTTTCAGTGAGTGGAGGTTGACAATATGGTCACACAACTTCCCCACGTCCACTGCTGAGGCTGGAATGGCATCGCGGCGAAGAGACTTTTGCGTCTTACACTCATGTCTCACGCAGCCTTCTGGGCTGTGACAACAGAACATCCTGACATTAAAGCGGCCCCAGGTGTAGCCCTGTGTGGTGATACAGGCAGGACCTCAAACCCCATCTCCTCCCATCTCCTCCCTTCTCAGTACCAACCCTCTAGTTGAGTAAACACCACTCCTCCACACTGTGGTGCAGGAGGGTGTGCGGAAAGTACATGTTGCCCTGGGAAATTTACTGACTAATTTCTGTCCAAATAAAAAGTTTGCTTCCGAGACCTGATACTGTTGCTACTCCACATAAGGATGTATAAAAAACATCCTTATAAATAACACATTTTCAATAAGCAAAACGTCCACAAACAAAATCAAGATGATGTGTGTCAAATGTAATGGAATTTTCATGATAAAGAAATAAGACTTCCTGTAAATAAGAAAATGTAATAAAATGCTCAGACCTCCAAGACGGTCAGGCCCCTGACCTGGACCCTCCCCGACTGTCCTTGTCCCAGTGCGTCCCGATCCTTGAACTGTGGCTGTGACTGTAAGCGTCTGAGGGCATTTCAAGCCATAATGATTTCTTCATAATATTTGTGCCAGTTTTTCTTTCCATCAGCCTAAATAGGTAAGAACCACTTCCCTCTCCCTGTGAATTTTAGGGGAAAGCACAAGCAAAACCCCCACAATTATCGATGCAGACTTTAAAATGCTTCTGAGTGAGATTCATCATTCAACAACATCGGCCGAATATTCATTACAATTTAAGCAATTTGCCGAATTTTCTAACCATCTTGTTGAATCCTCTGGCCGCAGACCCTGTCATTCAGGTGCATCACTGCCATTTTTAGAGATTTTCTTCTACTTGGTGCAGCTATTGACACACACACACACACACGAGGATAGAGGAAAATATGCTTTTAATCAGCCTTTTCAAAACACTGGTGGTCTCCAGGTAGCAACTTTAGGAAGACTGGCCCAGCGGATAAGTTTCTAATCAATAAAGAAACTTCTGAAAAATAACAAGAAAGCTCTGGAAGAGGGAAAAAACACCGCAGTCACATTTTTAAAAAGTTAAAAAGCTAACAAAGTTCTGATTCAAACTAGAAAACCCATATCAGGAGAGAAAAGGTGTGAAACATTTAAAAAGTGACATTCTAAACGGAAAAACCATTTCTATGTTAGTCTTTGAGACACGGTCAACTACAGGTTGCTTAAGAGAGAAGGAGAAGTGAGAACTGATTTTGAGAAGTTTGCGGTACCTTAAAAAAGACATTTCATGAGATGCCACAAAACTTGAGGGGGCACCACGGGTTTAGACACAGGGACAGTCTTATCTGCTTCTCCTTCCTCAATTCTATTCCCATCCACTCATTAATTCCCATGCGGACCTTGTCGTAGGAGCTGGGGTCACAAAGGGAAATGAGATGAGATGTGGGGCCTCCTTGGGGAGCTCACGGGCAGTAAACAAAACGGATGTTTCAAAAAGAAAATCAGAAAACCATCAAGCCAACCACTATCAGATCAGTGCCATTTAAACTAGCCCGGGGTGAGCCCGCTCATGGAGCCGGCATCACGCTTGCCTCTCCTGAGATCCCTGGGGAAGAGTACTGAGCGGTTCCCCATTTTGAACGCCTCGGGTGTTGAGCAGGATAAGAGGCATTGCTCAGCCCGCCTGCCTCCCCACTGCTCCTTCTGCACCTCAGGCTTGACTGACGTCACCTTAAAGAAGAAAGAAGAAACCCGGCGGAGATTTCATGACGGCTCCACCAGTGACCCAGTCATTCATCACCCTCCTCGTCCACATTTCGGCCTCGCGGCCTTGCCTTCCAGAACACAGCCTGCTTAGATGCTTTGGGTACCAGTCACCGTCCGGCCTTCTCACCCTCATCTAAGTACCAGGAGAGCCTGCCTGCTGTTTCTAAGGGCACCACACATATCTTAGACCTTAGGTCACCGTGGAGGGGATGTTACTAAAAGATAAATATTTATTTTCCTTGATCTTTTGCTATATTCACCATAGCTGATAGATGTAACCCACCCAGAAATTGGCTGAAAATAGCTTGGGGGCCTAGGATCCGCGACACACAGACTGCTGCACCAAATCATTATTTGCACAAAAGCTAGAAATTGGTGTCTGAGCCCATTTCCCAGACGTGAATTCCGCTCCCCCACTGCTAGCCGGGTGATTTTGGGAAAACAATTGAAGTTCCCTCTACTTCATTTGCTCAAGTGTGGAATGAAAGTCATAACTCAGAGGTCTCTCGCCGTCTGATTAGGAACTTCTGTGAACTGAGGACACTTTTAACATCCTGGCTGCATCAGAGGAAAGGTAGAGGAGCATCTCGTCCATCTTCTGCGGACTCACTGACCGGAGACGCACCTTGTGACACAAGCCTTCGTCCCACTCATTTCTCCCTGGAGGTGTCACTCCGGGGACTCAAGCCAAGGGTGCACAGCAGCTGTAATGAGGATCCTGACGGGCTGACTCGCAGCCTTGGTGCTGGGACGTCACCCCTCTCCGGGGAGGTCCCCGCCCCGCTCCTGCTCCTGCTCGTGACTCCCTGGAGCCGGCAGAGGCTCGGCCACGGGGGTTTCCCAGGACACCCTGGACCAGCATCCTCCCAGGAAGGAGATAAGCCAGCAGGGGCTGCGGCCTGCGGTGCGGGTACCTGGGGGGCAGGCTGGGACGCTAACCAGTCAGCTCCTCACTCTGGGAACACTTTGTGTTTTCACGGAACATTGTGGAATCTGAGGGAAACTCTCTCTCTCTCTTTTTGTTTTTAGGAGCACATCATTCCTTTCACGCTCAGAATAGATTCAGGCCCCGTACGGGCCAGCTGTGCACGTGTTTGGCTTAAATTCCTACAGCACTGCTCTCCAATCAAATCTCAGCGTTCTCGGCTGCCACCGGAGGGGGACAGGGAAGCCGTGAAACCATCCGGCCAACAACCATCAGCCCAGGGCTGCAGGGACCAGTGCGTGTGAGGAGGGCGAATCTGCTGGTATCTTCTGCGGGTGAAAACATCCTGCTGCATATTCCTGTTATTTAAATCTGGTGATAAACTTTGTTTGAAACCGTTAAAGTACTAAAGTATCAGCACCAGAGAAAATCATGTGTGTGTGTGTGTGTGTGTATGTCTATGAGTGTGTGTGCTTGTGTGTACGTATGTGTGTGTGTATTGCTTGTACGAAGTAATAAGTATATAAAAATACTTCCCATTACTTTTCACTTATTATTCAACATGTTTGGTTTATTTCTTAAAATAAACAAGAATTATAGTCTTACTCTTGCTCTTGGACAAGTAACAGAAGATACTAGCAAAACACTGAAAGCTTATGGGATGAAAGTAAAGAATATGAGGAAAAATGAAAATCAGAGGCACATAAACTGACTCATCTCAATGGCATGTCCCTTTTTATGCAGAATCAGAACAGGATGGAGATATTCATGCAACAGGGAGACCTCAGACTGTCTAGACCAGGGTTTCTTGATGCTACATGATTGGTATTTTAGGCTGGATAAACCTTGTGGGGTAGAGGCTGTCCTGTGTGTCATGGATGTTTAGCTGCCTCTTGGTCCTCTACCCAGGAGATGCTAGTAGCCCCTGCAGCTGTGATGACAAGAAATGTCTCTAGATACAGACAAAGGTCCTGACGATGGGGAGGGGGGTCCCCCTGGCTGACAGCCACTGGTCTAGACAAAGAGAAGTAACCGAGAGGGAGTGAAAATCGTGAGTTCGTTTACAAACATATAAGATGGTGATACGTTTTTCACGAAGATACTTTTTGAGTCATCAAAACTCCACTTTTAAAGAATAATTTGGAAGCAGGGACCATCTGACAAGGATTAGAGACTGACTGAGAATTAGATTTAAGTTAGTTATTACAGCAAGTGCTGCCTAAGCAGTGGTTTCTTAGATGTGACACCAAAAGCACAAGCAACAAAAGAAATAATGGATAAACTGGACTTCGCCAAAATCTGAAACTTCTGTGCTGCAAATGGTACCATCAAGAAAGTGAAATGACAACCCAGAGAATAGGAGAAAATATTTGCATATCACTTATCTGATAAGGGTCTGGTGTCCAGAATACATAAAGAGTTCCTACAAATAAACAACATACAGACAAATTAGCCAATTAAAAAAGTGGGCCATAGGAAAAATGCCTGAAAAAGAATTTAGAGTAATGATAGTAAAAATGATACAAAATCTCGATAACAAAATAGAGAAAGTACAAGAACCAGTTCATAAGAACTCAGAAAAACAAACAGCAATGGATAACAAAATAACTGAAATTAAAAATACTCTAGATGCTATAACCAGCAGAATGACTGAGGCAGAAGAACGAATAAGTGAGTTGGAAGATAGAATGGGAGAAATAAACGCCACAGAGCAGGAAAAAGAAAAAAAAATAAAAAGACTAGAAGACAGTCTCAGAGACCTCAGTGATAACCTTAAATGTACCAACATTTGAATTATAGGCATCCCAGAAGAAGAAGAAAACAAGAAAGGGTCTGAGAAAATATTTGAAGAGGTTATAGTGGAAAACTTCCCCAACATGGGAAAGGAAATAATTCACCAAGTCCAAGAAGCACAGAGAGTCCCATACAGAATAAACCCAAGGAGAAATACACCAAGACACATATTAATCAAACTAACGTCAATTAAACACAAAGAAAAAATACTAAAAGCAGCAAGAGAAAAGCAACAAACAACATATAAGGGAAAACCCATCAGGATAACAGCGGACCTTTCTACAGAAACTCTGCAGGCCAGAAGGGAATGGCAGGATATACTGAAAGTCCTGAAAGAGAGAAACCTACAGCCAAGAATACTCTACCCAGCAAGAATCTCATTCAGATTTGAGGGAGACATCAAAAGCTTTCCAGACAAGCAAAAGTTAAGAGAATTCAGCACCACCAAACCAGCCTTACAACAAGTGCTAAAGGAACTTCTCTAAGTAGGAAACACAAGAAAAGGAAAACATCTACAAATACAAACCCAAAACAATTCAGAAAATGGTCATTGGAACACACATGTCAATAATCACTTTAAATGTAAATGGATTAAATGCTCCAACCAAAAGACACAGACTGGCTGAATGGATACAAAAACAAGACCCTTCTATATGCTGCCTACAAGAAACCCACTTCAGACCAAGGGATACATATAGACTGAAAGTGAAGGGATGGAAAAAGATATTCCATGCAAATGGAAGTCCAAAGAAAGCTGGAGTAGCAATACTCATATCAGACAAATTAGACTTGAAAGTAAAGACTATTAAAAGAGACAAGGAAGGGCACTACATAATGATCAAGGGATCCATCCAAGAAGAACATATCACAATGGTAAATATCTATGCCCCCAATATAGGAGCACCTCAATACATAAGGCAAACGCTAACAGCTATAAAAGGGGACATCGACAGTAACACAATATTAGTGGGAGACTTGAACACCCCACTTACATCAATGGACAGATCATCCAAACAGAAAATAAATAAAGACACACAAGCTTTAAATGACACATTAGACCATCTCGACTTAATTGATATTTATAGGACATTCCATCCAAAAACGACAGACTACACTTTCTTCTCAAGTGCACACGGAACATTTTCCAGGATAGATCACATCTTGGGTCACAAATCAAACCTCAGCAAATTCAAGAAAATTGAAATCATATCAAGCATCTTCTCAGACCACAATGCCATGAGACTAGATATCAATTACAGGAAAAAAACTGCAAAAAATACAAACACATGGAGGCTAAACAATTCACTCTTAAACAACCAAGGAATCACTAAAGAAATCAAAGAGGAAATCAAAAAATATCTAGAAACAAATGACAACGAAAACACAACAACCCAAAACCTATGGGACGCAGCAAAAGCAGTTCTAAGAGGGAAGTTTATAGCAATACAGTCCTACCTTAAGAAACAAGAAAATGATCGAATAAACAACCTAACCTTACACCTCAAACAACTAGAGAAAGAAGAGCAAAGAAACCCCAAAGTGAGCAGAAGGAAAGAAATCATAAAGATCAGAGCAGAAATAAATGAAAAAGAAAGGAAAGAAACCATAAGAAAAATAAATGAAACTAAAAGCTGGTTCTTTGAGAAGATTAACAAAATTGATAAACCATTAGCCAGACTCATCAAGAAAAAAAGGGAGAAGATGCAAATCAACAGAATCAGAAATGAAAAAGGAGAAGTCACAACGGACACCTCAGAAATACAAAACATCATGAGAGACTACTACAAGCAACTATATGCCAATCAATTGGATAACCTGGAAGAAATGGATACATTCTTAGAAAAATACAGTCTTCCAAGACTGAACCAGGAAGAAATAGAAACCATGAACAGACCAATCACAAGTACAGAAATTGAGGCAGTGATTAAAAATCTCCCAACACACAAAAGCCCAGGACCAGATGGATTCACAGGCGAATTCTATCAAACATTTCGAGAAGAGTTAACACCTATCCTTCTCAAACTCTTCCAAAATATTGCAGAAGGCGGAGCACTCCCAAACTCATTCTACGAGGCTACCATCACCCTGATACCAAAACCAGGCAAAGATGTCACAAAAAAAGAAAACTACAGACCAATATCACTGATGAATATAGATGCAAAAATCCTCAACAAAATACTAGCTAACAGACTGCAACAGCACATTAAAAAAATCATACACCACGATCAAGTGGGGTTTATCCCTGGGATGCAAGGATTCTTCAATATACGCAAATCAATCAACGTGATACATCATATCAACACACTGAAGGATAAAAACCATATGATCATTTCAATAGATGCAGAAAAAGCTTTTGACAAAGTTCAACATCCATTTATGATAAAAGCTCTCCAGAAAATGGGCATAGAAGGAAATTACCTCAACATAATAAAAGCCATATATGAAAAAGCAAAAGCCAACATTGTTCTCAATGGAGAAAAACTGGAAGAATTCCCTCTAAGAACAGGAACAAGACAAGGGTGTCCACTCTCACCACTGTTATTCAACATAGTTTTGGAAGTTTTAGCCACAGCAATCAGAGAAGGAAAAGAAATAAAAGGAATCCAAATTGGAAAAGAAGAAATAAAATTGTCACTCTTTGCAGATGACATGGTATTATATATAGAAAACCCTAAAGACTCTACCAGAAAACTGCTAGCACTAATTGATGAGTTTAGTAAAGTAGCAGGATACAAAATTAATGCACAGAAATCTCTTGCATTCCTATACACTAACAAGGGAAGAGCAGAAAGAGAAATTAAGGAAACTCTCCCATTCACCACTGCAACCAAAAGAATAAAATACCTAGGAATAAACCTGCCTAAGGAGGCAAAAGATCTGTATGCAGAAAACTTTAAGACATTGATGAAAGAAATCAAAGATGACACAAACAGATGGAGGGACATACCATGTTCCTGGATTGGAAGAATCAACATCGTGAAAATGACTGTACTACCCAAAGCAATTTACAGATTCAATGCAATCCCGATCAAATTACCAATGGCATTTTTCACAGAACTAGAGCAAGAAATCTTACGATTTGTATGGAAACGCAAAAGACCCCGAATAGCCAAAGCCATCTTGAGAAGGAAAAATGGAGTTGGTGGAATCAGCCTTCCTGACTTCAAACTATACTACAAGGCCATAGTGATCAAGACAGTATGGTACTGGCACAAAAATAGAAAGGAAGATCAATGGAATAGAATAGAGAACTCAGAAGTAAGCCCAAACACATATGGGCACCTTATCTTTGACAAAGGAGGCACAAGTATACAATGGAAAAAAGACAGCCTCTTCAATAAGTGGTGCTGGGAAAATTGGACAGCAACATGTAAAAGAATGAAATTAGAACACTTCCTAACACCATACACAAAAATAAACTCCAAATGGATTAAAGACCTACATGTAAGGCCAGACACGATAAAACTCCTGGAGGAAAACATAGGCAGAACACTCTTTGACATACATCAAAGCAACATCTTTTTTGACCCACCTCCTAGAATCATGGAAATAAAATCAAGAATAAACGAATGGGACCTCATGAAACTTAAAAGCTTTTGCACAGCAAAAGAAACCATAAACAAGACTAAAAGGAAACCCTCAGAATGGGAAAAAATAATTGCCTATGAAACAACGGACAAAGGATTAACCTCCAAAATATACAAGCAGCTCATGCAGCTTCATACCAAAAAAACAAATAACCCAATCCACAAATGGGCAGAAGACCTAAATAGACATTTCTCCAAAGAAGACATACAGATGGCCAACACACACATGAAAAGATGCTCAACATCACTAATCATCAGAGAAATGCAAGTCAAAGCCACAATGAGGTATCACCTCACACCAATCAGAATGGCCATCATCACAAAGTCTGGAAACAACAAATGCTGGAGAGGGTGTGGAGAAAAGGGAACTCTCCTGCACTGTTGGTGGGACTGTAAGTTGGTACAGCCACTATGGAAAACAATTTGGAGGTTCCTTAAAAAACTACAAATAGAACTACCATATGATCCAGTCATCCCACTCCTGGGCATATACCCAAAGAAAACCATAATCCCAAAAGAAACTTGTACCATAATGTTTATTGCAGCACTCTTTACAATAGCCAGGACATGGAAGCAACCTAAATGCCCATCAACAAATGAATGGATACAGAAGATGTGGCATATATATACAATGGAATATTACTCAGCTATAAAAAGGGATGAGATGGAGCTATATGTAATGAGGTGGATAGAACTACAATCTGTCATACATAGTGAAGTAAGTCAGAAAGAGAAGGACAAAAATATTGTATGCTAACTCACATATATGGAATCTAAAAATGGTACTGATGAACTCAGTGACAAGAACAAGGAAGCAGATACAGAGAATGGACTGGAGAACTCGAGGTATGGGAGGGGGCGGGGGGTGAAGGGGACACTGAGAAGAAGCGAGAGAGTAGCACAGACATATATATACTACCAACTGTAAAACAGTCAGTGGGAAGTTGTTGTATAACAAAGGGAGTCCAACTCAAGGATGGAAGATGCCTTAGAGGACTGGGGCAGGGAGGGTGGGGGGGACTCGAGGGGGGGGCGTCCAGGAAGGGAGGGAATATGGGGATATGTGTATAAAAACAGTTGATTGAACCTGGTGTACCCCCAAAAAAAATATAATAAAAAAAAATATATATATAAAAAAAAATAAACCTAACAAAAACAAACACAGAAAAAAAAAAAAAAACTGTTTCATGAAACAAAACTTATGGTTTCTCTGAGCAATAAGGTTGATATTTTTCACCTGTATTCTATTTTATTTTAATATGTTGTCTTTCATTTAAAAAATAAACTATTTTTCACCTGCAAAAAAAAAAAAAAAAAAAAAAAGTGGGCCAAAGATCTGAATAGACATTTCTAGAACGAAGGTGTATGAATGGCCAATAAGCACATAAAAAGATGCTCATCATCTTATCCATTAAGGAAATGCAAATCAAAACTGCAAGATACTGCTTCATGCCCACTAGAATGGATACAATCAAAAAGACATAACAGTAATTGTTGGTGAGGATGTGGAGACGTCAAAACTCTCCTACACTGGTAGTAAAATGGTGCAACCGCTGTGGAAAAAGACTTTGATGGTCCCTCAAAAACAGCTACCATCTGACTCAGCAGATGCATCCTTGGTATCTACCCAAGAGAAACGAAAATATACATCCGTGCAAAAACTCGTACACAAATGTTCACAGCTGCATGATTTGTATTACCAACAGGTGGAAACAACCCAAATGTCCACCAACTAGTGAAAGGGTAGGCAAAATGCGGCGATTTCCGACAGTAGGATGTTACTCAGCAGTAAAGAGGAAAGAAGTACTGACACATTCTACAACACGGATGAACCCTGAAAACATTATGTAAGTGAAAGAAGCCACACACACACACACACACACACACACACACCTGTTTTGTGATTGCTATATAAGAAATGTCCAGAATAGACAAATCTATAGAGACTGAAAGTACGTTAGTGGTGGCCTGGGGCTGGGAGTAGGGTGGGGTGGGGAGGGGCTAGAATGATTAAGCTGAATAGATTTATGACTAAAGGCACTGAAAATTTTTTTCCTACTCAACATTGTGGACCCCAGAGGAAAAGAATGATGACATTACAACTCTCAATGAGATGAGATTTCAAATCCAGGACCCCTTTTCTAGCTCTGTCTGGAAAACACAGGAAGCACTTTTGATAATATGAGTATATGGAAATCCAGGATTTTTTTAAATTAAGAAGCTAGAAAAGAGAAATGAAAACATATGTTCACACAAAAACGTGTCCATAAGTTTCTGTCTCCAGCAGCGTTATTTATAATAGCCCAAACGGGGAAGCAACCCAACTGCCCATCGACAGATGACTGGATACACAAAATGTGGTATGTCCTTACCAAGGGATACTATTTGACCTTAGAAAAGAATGAAGCACTGACACACAACGTGGAAGACCATTGAATACACTATGCCACGTGAAAGATGCCAGACAGAAAAGGCCATGTATTGTATGATACATTCATACCGAATGTCCAGAATAGGGACCTCTAGAGACGGAAAGTAGACTAGCGGTTGCTCAGGGCTGGGGGCTGGGAGGCTTGGTGGGGTGGTGACGGCTGTAGGGGTGATAGCTGACGCATACAGTTCCTTTGTGAGGCGAGGAACACGTTCTCAAATCGACTGTTGTGATAGTTCCAGACAGCTATGACCACACTGAAAAAGCACCGAACTGTACACATTAAATGCGTGAACTGTATGGCATGTGAATCACATCTCAATAAAGATATTTTAAAAACCTTAAAATATGCTTAGTTCGCAAGGTAGTTAAAACACAACGTTGTAGCATCACTAAAGGGAGTTTACAGCTACATGTCTGAGGTGTTTGCGAAGCTATTATCCTGGATTACGAAACGGTCCTTTTCCTACTTAGTTTAAAAGCCGCACTCTCTGGAAGACCATTTTGTGGCATAATTAAGGTCGCGGCGTTCTTCATTTTTTATTTTATTTTATTTTATTTATTTTATTTTATTTTTTTAAGAACTTTTATTGAGATACAGTTAACAATCAACTGCATATATTTAGAGCGTACAATTTGGAATCCCAATCTCCCAATTCATTCCCCCCAACCCTCCCCGCTTTCCCCACTTGGTGTCCATATGTTTGTTCTCTACACCTGTGTCTCTATTTCTGCCTTGCAAACAGGTTGATTTGTACCATTTTTCTAGATTCTGCATATATGTGTTAATATACGATATTTGTTTTTCTCTTTCTGACTCACTTCACTCTGTACGACAGTCTCTAAGTCCATCCACATCTCTACAAATGTCCCAGTTTCATTCCTTTTTACAGCTGAGTAATTTTCCATTGTACATACGTACCACAACTTTTTTATCCATCCATCTGTTGATGGACATTTAGGTTGCTTCCATGTCCTGGCTACTGTAAATACTGCTGCAGTGAACCCTAGGGTGCGTGTGTCTGTTTGAATCATGGTGTTCTCTGGGTATATGCCCAGTAGTGGGATTGCTGGGTCATATGGCAGTTCTATTTTTAGTATTGCAAGGAACCTCCATACTGTTCTCCATAGTGGCTGCATCAATTTACATTCCCACCAGCAGTGCAAGAGCGTTCCCTTTTCTCCACACCCTCTCCAGCGTTTACTGTTGGTAGATTTTCTGATGGTGTCCATTCTAACTGGTGTGAGGTGATACCTCACTGTAGTTTTGATTTGCATTTCTCTAATAATTAGCGATGGTGAGCAGCTTTTCCTGTGCCTCTTGGCCATCTGTATGTTCGCAGCGTTCTTTAAATAATGAACGCAAAGAAAGGCGCGCAGGACTTTAACACCGATGTTTACAGGTCACAGCAAAATAAGTATTAACTAGTGTCACAGTAAAAATGTTTACCGAGGCTGGTTATGTAACTGGACATTCTAACGTCTATTTTAGGAACACAAATATCCTGCTATTTATTCCTGGAAGTTACTGCTCTATCAGCTGATGAAGAGGATGAGAAGGATAGTGACACAGGAAGGGTGCCTCATGGAGGGAGGAAGGGTGGTGGGCTTTGTTCAGTGCAGCTCTTTTACTGAAAAACAGCTTGATGGTCGGGTGAACTGAAAGTTTAATTAAAATGCACTTAAAGCCAATTCACAAAAGGGCATTCATTCAGTCCAAAAAGAGATTCTACATTTTTAAAAACAGAATAAGGCAATGGAAAACTCTGATTTTCTTAATTTGAAAGTAAATACATTTCCTTAGTTTTATATAATGAAAACCTCTCCTACTTAATTTTCCTGAACATGCTCTCCTACGCCTGCACACAGGTATTTAACGGCTTCCTGTGATGCAGACAGGGTAGAAGGGGTGAAAGTCTAGGACTGGAAGATGTACCTTTGCTCAAAGGACAAACACGTTGATATATCAGAGTCTGACCGCTTTTCTGAATATTTACCTCCGCTCTGCCAATCTCTTCAGCCTCCTCCGTTTCCTGCTTCACTGTGAAATGGGCATAACGATACCACCTATCTCGTGGGGTCACTGTGAACACGAAATGGGTCCACACGTGTCGTGATTGTAGCCGTGTCTGACCCTCAGCCAGCGCAGTCAACGCTGGAACAGCACCACTATTTATTTTACACTTATGCATCTTCTGACTATTTTCCACATTCTAGTAAAGGTGGAAATAAAATTTTCTTAAGTAAAAAAATCAGGTTTTAATGTGCATGTCAATGCAATAAGACTGAGAAGTAAAAGAGAAAAAAGAGAAATTTCACAGAGAACTCTGATTGTACCTGTGTTCTGGTTCCCATGCTCGAAAGGAACAAACTCGTTTTGCAAAATGCAACTGTCACTTGCCTCGGCAGGTGCTTTTCTTCGTAGCTGAGTGCTGTATCCGTGATCACCGAGGCGAATCACCGAAACAGAAAACCTGCTCAGACTTGCTCCAGGAGATGGAGAAACAGTCAGGCCAAAGCTGGTTTCCACCCATTCAGGATCAGCATGAGTCACCTGAACTTGATTAAGAAACCACGTGCGTCTCAAGAATTTCACGCACACAGTGTTGTAGCTGCCGACCACCAAGACTAACACGATCGATTCCTTAGGAGAGGGCATGCGACCTTCTCTGCAAACGCACATTCAGGGAAATCTGGTTTTTCAGGCCACAGACCTTGTTTCATAATTGACAATAAAATCAAGGCAGAGTACAGTTAGGAGAAGATACAAAAAATATTTTGGAAACCCTCTTTATGGAGGAAGCAACTCATTTCTGAAGGTCAGGTGGCAACTAAGTTGTCTAGGAAAGATGCAGATCAAATGGATTCTCTGTTCTCTTCATGAAATAATACTTCTACTTTAAGCACCAGAGGAATTGTGACCTAAAACAGTCACGTTCAGCCTCCTAATTTTTTAGAGCATGCTTATAAGCTCAAAAACAAAAACATACAAGGAGAGATGGAATTTCTCTTAAACACAGAGGGTTGGTAAGAAAGGCAAAAGACACAATGTTCCTGCACAGAGTAACTAAATGTTTCCTCTCCAACAAGGAAATGAGAGGAATCTCCCCATTAAGAGTGGTTCATCAAAAAGCAGTGTTACACAGCTGTGAAGCGACTACACCCAGACTGCAAAAATAAAGCACGGTTATAAACTCCTGGACTATTCTACAAATCCCATGTCATATTTCACCTTGAAAAACATTGTGATAAATCTCTTTAAAAAAAAGACTAAAATTGTCACAAAGTAGAATAGAATAAAAAAAAAAGATTTCCTGTGGGACACTCCTCACCAGCAGCTGGAGGAGGCAGGAAGGACCCCTCCCTGGAGCCTCCAGAGGGAGCACGGCCCCACTCACACCTCGATTTTGGAATTCTGGCTTCCAGAACGGTGAGAAAATGAGTTTCTGTTGCTTTAAGCCACCTTCCAGGTGCTGATTCGTCATGGCAACCACAAGAAGCTAGTACAATACTCCAGGAAGCTGCACTGTCTTTCAGGCTGGAAGGTACCACCCACTGCGCCTCTCAGGAATACTTTCCTTGTGGCCTGACAGCACGGACGCAGCTTTGAGAGTTTGGCTGAAGCGTCTGCCTGAAACACCCACAGCAGGTGACCACAGGACGGGTCCAGGCCCTCAGCCCTTCGCGCCTGACCCGGGACGCATCCGCCTGCAGGGCAATGTGATTCCCCAGCTCACTGGGGGCAGCTGCTCAGCTGGGTCTCTGGCGTCCATCCTACAGCCAGGTATTCCCTTCCGGACACAACAGCACGGCCAGCACGCTTCCCAACCTTGGTAGGCTTTCCTAAAATACGAGCTGCGACTCTCCTGCTGCAGTTGAACCGGAGGCAGTGCCTCCGGGTGGCGGTCGTGCTGTCCCACCGCCACTCTCCTCGCTGGACGCTGTGGTGGCGGCTGGCCGGAGGGCCTCTGCCATTGGGAAGGAGGGTGCAGACGCGGGGTCAGATCTTAACGCTTGGCCCTGCGCTTGCCTAGGCTGAGATGAACCCCTTTCCTCCTTTTCCAAACAAAACCACCATTTAGCAGAGCAGGCGTCCCCTGCCACCCTCAGCGATGGTCCCCTCTCCAGGGTGCCGCTTGCATCAGCCGATGAACGCTCTCTTAGAATTCCAACATCAAAAGCAAAACAGCCCCGACGGGCTTCCATGCCCCTGCCAGCCACGCCCGGCATCCCGGCTCCTCTTCTCCTCACCACTTCTCAAGGAGGTTTCTGGGCCACTGTCGCCAGTCTCCTTCCCCGATTACTCATCGGGTCTCACTGCCACCACGCCACCAAAACATCTCTAGCCCCGGGCAGCAGGGACCCAGGCTGCTCCATCCAACAGTCAACCCTCTGTCCTTTTCTGAGCTGGATTCAGTGCTCGCGGACCGGTGAGATGCTTCTGACACTCCCTCCCGGACCTAATGACTCACGACAATCCCCCCAGCTCTCGGCTGCCCCGCCTGGGTCTGCCTTGTGGGTGCCCCTCACCGTTCTGGTCCCAGAGGTTGAAGTCCAGGCCTCAGACCTGGGCTCCTCTCTAGACCCGTCTCCTCAGCTGATCTGAGACTTTACGTGTCTTGGACGTTTCTGCTGATGCTCTTCGCGAGGTGAGCACGGAAGGAGCGCCTCAACCTCGCCTGTCCCTCTGCCAGCCTACCCTGCCCACGCGTCCTCACCGGCGCACAGGCGAGCCCCCAAAGCCCAGGCCCAAACCCTCCGACCGGCCCTTCACTCCCTTCTCTCTCTGACGTCCCGTTCATCAGCAGATCCTACCGGCTCTTGCTTCAGAGGTAGCTGGAACTTGATCGCTTCTCAAGGCATCTACCGTCCCCCCGGGCCGGGCACCATCACCTCTCAGAAGGACAGCTCCCGGGGCTTCGGCACGGCCTCCGGCCCACCGTGATCCAGGCCTTTCCCTGCCCACCCGGCCTCCCCTCTCACCCTCTCCAGCCCTGCGTGAGGCCTGCCGCCTCTCCTGATGCACTGAGGAAGTGGCTGGCTGGGCTCCTGCGCCTGCGATGGCCTCCACCTGGGCTGTTCTGTCCGCAGAGACCTGCGGGGCTCCCGCCTCCACCTTCCCGGCCTTTGCTCGGTGTCGCCCCATCGTGGTGGTTCCCAGGTGGCCCTCACCCCTGCCCTCCTCAGCCCCCAACCCCACATCTCTCTCCTGAGCCCTGTCACCCTCGGAAGTGCCTTGCGCGCATGTTGATGTGTTTATTTTCTGTCTCCCCGATTTCAATACCAGCCGGTGCGGGCGGAGTCACCGCCACGGGGCCCTGGTGAGCAGATACGGCTGATGGGGCCCGCTTCTGACACTCTGTTAGTAAGATACCGCCCTGGTTCCTGGGAGGCAGCAGAATGTGACTCTGTGCCAACACGTTGGCTCCGGACACCTCTATTTATTTATTTATTTATTTATTTTTTCCGGATGTATTGTTTACTTTGATAACACCTACATTCATAGTAAATAATAAATCTTTGCTATGGATTTTCTAAATGCTAAAGTATTTTTTTAAAGTGTACAATCTGATATTTTTTTTCTTATTAATAATGCTGACACCTCTTACTTTTTTTTTTTTTTTATTTATTTATTGGCTGCATTGGGTCTTCGTTGCTGCACACGGGCTTTCTCTAGTTGCTGCGAGTGGGGGCTACTCTTCATTGTGGTGTGCAGGCTCCTCATTGTAGTGGCTTCTCTTGTTGTGGAGCACGGGCTCTAGGCGCATGGGCTTCAATAGTTGTGGCTCATGGGCTCTAGAGCACAGGCTCAATAGTTGGGGCTCACGGGCTTAGCTGCTCCATGGCATGTGGGATCTTCCCAGGGCAGGGCTCGAACCCATGTCCCCTGCATTGGCAGGAGGATTTTTTACCACTGCGCCACCTAGGAAGTCCCTCTTACTTTTACTTCATCCAAAGGAGGCAGTTTGGGGCTGTATTTGAAGACGTCTCCTTCCCAGCAGGTACTTCCAGTAGTAGCAACCAGCCCCAGCATGGTTTGACGTCCACCACCGAGATCAACTTGGACGCCGCGCACTGAGAAGACGCCACATAAGCCGACCCGCTGGCCGTGCGGTGCCCAGGGGCCCCGGGGAGGTGGGCACAAGTGGGCCAGTCTCTGCTCCATAGGGCTTGCATTCCAGGCCGGGGAGGCAGAACCAGCCAGAGAGAGAAAGGGAACCCGATGTCTTGGGTGGGACGCCAGCTGGAGGAGAGGAAGGCGAGCAGCCGGAGAGAGGAGCGGGCGGTGGGGGCAGGCGGCGGGCAGGGCAGGGGGACAGGAGGGCGGGGGGGCAGGGGAGCGGGGGATGAGGGGGGCAGGGCAGCAGAGGCCAGCCCCGCGGGTTTGGGTACGGGGAGAGCTCGAGGCTGTGCCAGCAGGGACGCGCCTCAGACTGTTTCCTGATAGAGGCAGATTCCTAACAACACCCTGGAAAACAACACTGACGCACGCCTTCTGCTTTTAAATTCCAAGACGTGGGTATTCTGTTAAGGGATGCAGCGCAGCTCCGAGACGGTGACGGGTGAACACACGCACATCTGTGAACCGCCCGGGCTGCCGTCCTCCTCACTCACCACGCGTGATCAACATAATTCCCAACGCGCCTTATCTGTTTCCTCACGGCGTGGGTTTGGTTACAGACGACGTGTGCGAAGGCGTGATTTAGGACGGATTAAATAACAGAGTCTGTTTTGCAAGTATCAAAAGCCACAGAAACAATAATGGATTTTATCGAGATTTTTGTTTACCTGTATGACCATGAATTTAACGTGGGTACCAAATCTCAATGAGGAGAGCGGCGCGGTAGACTCACCCAAGCACGGAGCCTGGGCTGGGGCTCAGAAGGCGTCCACACAGCTGCCGACGGACATTCTGCGGTGTTGGAGGCTGGCAGGCGGGCGAGAAAAATGCCACACGTGCTCAGACACACACACACACACACACACACACGCAAACACAGAAGGATACGTTTTCACAAACGTATTCCAGCCTACAAGATCTCTCACTTCCAAATTTAAACTTTTAAAACCATATTGCCTTAGTAAATGAGTGAGAAAAGACAGTTAGCGTCATTCTGAAACCTGGATTTTTAGGTCTTGTTTCACTTAAAACATTGTAAGAGGGTTTGATTAGATATAGAAAAAAGTTCTTCCTTAATAACAAAACAAGCCCAGAGTTTTCCTACGCGACGACAGGCTTTTCACTCTCAGAGTCTGAAATAAACTTGTCTTTAAAGATAAAATTACATGGTGGCCTTTCTGAAATTACCTGGCAGGGATGAGAAATGGCAGCTCAGGGAGGCTCCCGCGGGCACACAGAGCGGCGAGCCCTCCAAAGACTGGCGATTAAAGCAACCTACCCCCAAGCCCTTTCCCCCGTGCGTCATCCTGGACCCCCTCACCTACAGGGGGGCACTCAGTACACTTCCCACTCCCAGGAGGTCTGACGCATCCACCGTCTGGAAAGGAGAGCTCGCGCCCTAGCACGTTCTCTCAAGCCGCTAGGAGCCCGCGAGTGCGTACCCGCAGCGCAAGCCTTAGGATCACGTCCTCGGTCGAGAGTAAACCCCAACCTGAGCCTGAAAACTCTCATGCAAAGCGTGTCCATCATGAGCTCAAACGCTTGCCCAGCTTGAAGAAAACCTATTGAATGAAGTCAGCGCTGCCTTGGCTTGTTCTGTGCAGCGTGTCTGATGACAGGCCGACAGCTCTGGCTTTCCTCCCCCCGTCCTGGCAGCTCTCATAAATGACTTAGCGTCCCAGCCACAAGGACACAGGAACCAGGGGCCATGACGGGGAGAGGGAAGCAATGCGGAAGGACTGCTCCGAGTCCAGCTGGAAACAAGAGGAGGAGCAGGTGCGTCCCACGGTCACTGGGCTCCTGATCCCACGTAACCAGCTGCCGGAGGCCCAAGAACGTGAGGATAGACGTGTGGGCGGCTTGAATATCCAAGAGCCGTCCCCTCGGGGCACAGTCCGCTGTGGCTGTAGTTCCCACCCAGAGGACAGTTTCATCGTCACGTCATTTATAAAGTTAACGACAGGGTTACACATATCCAGGGTTAAACATATCCAGGGTTAAACATATCCGTTCTATTGAAGGACTTTTGTGGCCTAAAGCCAGCTGCTTGCAAATTTGGTCACGGTTTCTGATAAAAACTAGGTTTGCAAACTAACTCTCACCCCTAATAAGCCCTTTAATAGGGTGAAAGGACACAGAAGACGTGCCTCACTGGAGTCCGAGGGCCTCGGGTTTTCGAGCCCTCACCCCTAAGCCGGAGGCCTCGAGGTCCCTGCAGACTGACGGCGGGGGGCTCCTCCCTTAGCAGCTGAGCTCGGAGGGGGGCCCCCGCCCCGGGCCGGGGTCCACAAGGCCCTCCCTAGGATGGGGCGCTGGGCCGGGAGAGTGCAGCGGCCGGGCGGGAGCGGCCACGTTCGCAGCCCACGCGCTGCGTGCCCGCCTGCTGGATCGCTGCTGCCCGGGGCACCACTTCATAATCGCCCCATTAGTTTTATTAAGGGCTGCTGAGGGGGCGGTTTGCTGGCAATGACACCCACGGCTACTCCTCACTCGCATCTGCACTTGTGAGGCCTCACGCCTAACACCTGCTGACAAAGGTGCGAGCGTCCTCAGTTTCTCCGAGGAAACAACGTGCCCAAATCAGACGTGACCTCAGGGGCGTGCTTGCCGCTCGAGACCGTGATGAGAGACTTCGGCTTCATCCGAGGGCAAATCCGTGCTGACCTGGCACGCCGGAGAACGAGCCGTGAAGGAAGACGCGGTAAGGCTGTGCTCACAGCCCCCCTCTCCCCCCGGGGGCACCGCAGCCGTCCCGCGGGGCACACACCCCCGGCGGCCGGGGGGGCCGCACCCCCTTCAGAGGCGATTTCACAAGCCAACCAGGAGTGAGATATTCATTTATATTCCAGTGACTCATCCTCAAGTCAGAGACAGATCCCGTGCTGAGTTTTCCACGACTGTAACCAGGAGGTTACTGATTCTGGGGAGGCCTCTTCAAAAGGATGCATTTTCTACACTGTTTTATTTCTCTTTTTAGGAGCTCACTGAACTTCTCCTGGAAGCACTGAGTCAAGCGGGTAGGCTCCTGCATGTGCGTGAAACTCAGAAGCAGTTACATAAATGGATGCTTTTTCAACGTGTGTTTGCCAGTCCTGTAGCAGGCAGCCCCCTTCAGGGGCAGCCGTGAGGCCCTCCCGGCGGAGGTGGGCAGAGGCGAGACCCGCCCCGTCTGCTGGAGCTCAGTGCTCACAGCGCTGTCCTCTGCAGTTGCTGGTGTTTATTTATAAGGGTGTGTGTTTTCAGAGGATTTCACCTTCTGAACTCAGTGCTCACTTCTGTATGAAATTGTATGACTCGGAGAAAGACCCAAGTTTTGTCACCGAGAAGAAGGAGCGGATGGCAGGGTTCTGGGGACCCTAGAACTAGGCGCACGCATCCAGCACCCGGCAGGACTGCACTGCCCCTTGACACAGGCGGCTCTTTAAAGCTAGATTATCTCAAAATAAATAACGTTAAAGATTTGGTTCTTCTGTTGTACCAACAACATGTCACGTGCTTCTCAGCCACATGACAGCCTCACTGGGTGGCACGGGCACAGGGCAGATGGTCCTGGGTCAGGGCTGCAATGGGGGGTCTGCAGGGTGAGAAACAGAGGCGTGGCAGCTCTTGGTACAGCGCACCATCTCCTGCTGGAAGATGCTTTAATGCTGTGCAGCTGAGGTGAAGGGGAATTCTTCATGGGTTTGTGTGTGAGATACAGATGGAGACACAAATAGAAAGGCAGGGAGAGACAGACAGACAGACAGACAGACAAAGGGCTCTGGGACTGTTGAAGACAGACATAATACAGGGAAAGTCTGCCTGCACCTCGCAGTCTAAGACTTTACTAGACGTTGACTAGATCTTTCCGTCTATCTGAATATCAGACTAGGTTGGTGAGTGGCTGCGGGGAGATACTTCCTGCTTTTCAGCCTGCTAAGCTTATAAACACATATTATTTGATTAACTTAAGAACTACCTGAGTTCTCAAAAAATAATTGTTGATGGGACGTGCCTAAGACAACGGAATTACACGGGGGTGGGTCTAACAATTGCCGACACGCTGCAATCAAATCAGACACGTAAAATTTCCAAGTGGGTCCCCTGCTCGAAGGTGCAGCGGCCCCATCACGCAGGCCTGGGCGACGGGACGGAAGTTTCTTAGCAAACCCGCTTCCCCTTCTGTGACGTAGCCATGGTGACAGCGGTCGGCTCTAATGAGGAACTGCAGGAGGAGGCACGATGTGGGGAGAAAACAACGCTGGATGTGGGGTTCTGAGGGGCCCACGTGTGCCGTTCTCAGGATGGGTGGGGGGGACGACAGCCTGCCCTGGGCTGGGGCCCTCAGGGGAAGCCGGCCAGCAGCCGCCCGGCCTGGAGCCGGTGGTGCGGAGGGCACGCTGGACACCCGGGCGGCCGTCAGTTAGGATCCCCCCACGGCAGCACTGGGGGCGCCGAGGAGACACATCCACGAGCAGCACGCCCGCGGCACCGAGCGTCCACGTGGGAGAAGGGAGGACAGCACTGCTTTAAAGCAGGAGGATTCCTCCTTCCCGAGGCTGGTGTGACCAGCACAGGGCCCCCTGCACACGTGAGGCCACTGAGGGCGTTGCACACCTGGGAGCAGGTGCTGCAGGTTACGGTTCTGTAGAGAAACCAACTGAGGGATGAACCCCGGGCGGGATTCAGCCGTCCCACAGCTGGGGTGTCAGCCGTATTTTCCCATCAAATCTACCTTTTCCATCTCTGTGCTGGGGGGAAGGGCTGAGCTGCTGGGTGCCTCTGCGAGTTTGCAAACGACACCTCTCACTCCTGGAAGCAGCCCAGCAGCTCACCAGACGACGGGGTCTGACGGTGATTCAATGCAGAACGCTTCCCCAGGGGCGTGATTTTCCCTGGAGAGGCGGCCAGGCGGCCAGCACGCACCAGGCTTTGAAGAACAGCTCAAATAGCGCATCAGTTTAATTGGAAACACAAAACAGACCAACAGGCTACTCCCCGCTGTAAAATTCAGACACAAATCTAAATTCTGCACTTGCTCTCAGACCTTGTTTTTTAATGGGGTATCTGTTTTCTTAAGCAGATTAAATCGAAAACTCCAGAAACAGGGCTGGCACCTTTGGAGAAACTTTGTGAGTCAGAATTGTAACATACTTCACTGATAGTTGTTATATGCTGACATGATAATTTGGGCTATATTAAGTTAAAGAAAATACATTAAAATTAATGTCTCCCTGTCTCTTTACTTTTTGTGTGGCTACTAGAATATGTAGATGTCCACGTGTGGCTCTCCTTCTATCTCTGCGGCTGATGCCGACCTACAGGGACACAGAGCTGCCTCCGAAGGCTAGCTCCTCCTCTCATCCGTCACCTGGCCTCGGGCAAGCCACCCGGGCCACTCTGAGGGACCGTCACGGGTAAGATGAAGGTGATGTTTAGAGGGTCAGGGTGCGGAGAAGGGCTGGCTGCGTGAGTGCAGCACGTGGAGGACACAATCTCTAAGCCACTGTGCTGTGGGGACTGATGGGCGCAGTGAGAGCCGGGCGGGGAAGCTTCTGGACCACGGGCCCCACATCCTAAGAGGCAGTGGGGGTGATGGCTCGTGGATCTGGGGCCTGAGAGGTTAAGGGGCCTGCGAGGGAGGCCTTACCACCTTAACAGGGGAGAAGCGAATGCCCCAATCTCATGACGGGGAGGGGCCAGGGCCGCGGCAGTGTCCCCTGAGGGTGACGGGTCAGAGGCTGGCGGCAAACACCAGGAAGAGCTGGAGACACGTCTTTCTCTAACCTCACAAACTTCCCGCTCACTTCCAGGCTTTATCAAATAATACAGACGTGACAGACGGACGCGTGTTCCCCAAATACCCTCACGTCGACGTCCTAACCGTCCAGGAGTCAGGAGGTGGCTGCACGTGGAGACGGGTATTTACAGAGGTGTCAGGTAAAATGAGGCCACAGGCTGGGCCCTAATCCCACAGGACTGGTGTCCTTACACGAGGAGAGGACACAGGGAGAGGACGGCGTCCACACACCGGGGAGAGAGGCCTCGGGAGGACCCAGCCCTGCCCACACCTTGATCTCAGACGTCCAGCCTCCGGGGCCGGGGAGGAATAACCGCCTGTCGACCAGCCCTCGGGCTGGGGGCCTTGTGGCAGCAGCCCCGGCGCGGATGCCGGAGCCCGGCGGGCACGGGCGCTCAGCGTCCACCGGCTTCCACAGCAGCTGGCGTGTCCCCCACGGCATCGCCGGAACACCCGACGAGCAAACCCACAGGTCAGAGACAGACACCGGTCAGAGCGACGCCGAACGAGACCAAAGCCCGCCGCCGCCTCCGTGACGGGTGTGGACACGGCCTAAGCGCCAGCTGCTTCTCCCGAGGACCGCGGGCCAGCCCCGCTGCCGCGCCGACGGTGGGCACAACGCCTCCCTCATCTCCTCCGCCCGCGGGCCCCCCGGCTCCGGGCGCTGCGGGCACGGCCGACCCAAGGGCGGGGGCTCTATGTGTAGCTCCTGGAACCGGTTTTCCTCCTGGAGCCTCCGCGGGCAGGGCCCCTGAGAACCCTGTGTCCCCTGGGACGTGGCAGCTCCGACGTGTCCTTCCCCGGTTCTGCCGAAGGACCACTGTGGAAACGCACCGCCTGACAAGGGGCCGGTGAATTACGGAGCGGGGCTTTCTAGAAACCAAGGCCACCAGGACCCTTCAGGAATCAGGGAATCCAAGGCCGGCAGGGGTTTCTTCATCTCTGAGAGAGAGAACTCCCTGAGTGCCTCTGGCTGCCCCCAGGGACGGGGTCTCCCTGACCTCCGCCACCCACACTCTGCTCTCTGACGGGGCCCCGAGGCCGGGCTCGCAACTTGACCGCTGCCTGGGTGTGACTCTGTCACGTGCTAACACACGAGGCTGGAACAGGGAAATTCCAGACCTAGCCCCTCCGTCTCGGGCTCCTTCCTGCATCCTGACACGTCCTCTTCGGGAGGAGAGAGAAGCCCGTGGGAAAGCAGTGGGGCGTCACGGGGAAGATCCCGGCAGCCGGAGGCTGCGTGGTCCTGGCGGGGAGCGGCCGCGGCGCCTTCCCCAGCCGGGCCGAGGGGAGCAGCGGGCTCCCAGCAGAGCAGGAGGTCAGGACACGAGACCACCGTCTCCTACACCCTCCGCAGGCCTGCACGTTTCAGGAAGGTAGCAGGCAAGTGCGTGAGGACGTGGGGCTGACGGAGGAGATGGGCGTGGGGAGCGGAGGAGGGGCTTGGGCCCCCCGGGGGGAGGCAGCAAAGAGGCCAGAGCTGGGGGGAGGCGCGGGGGCCACCCCTGCTCCCTGCAGCCACCCGCTCTGCTAGCAGGTCAACAACCAGCTCTCGGACACAGGCAACAGCCTTCCATCCGCGCGCGCGTGAGCGGGAAAAAAGCCTCGCAGCATGACGACAGAAACGTGCAGAAAAGCAAACAGCAGGGCACGCGCTCACGGGATGTCTTCGCTTCTGGTTTAAGTCGATGGGCTACGTGACGCCACAGAGCACTCCCTCCACCAGGCCTCAGACATTGTCTATCAAGTGACAAACAATGAAAAGAAGACAGATGCGACGTGTCACAGCTCTCGGCGGGAACCCGTGGTGGTAAACGCCCAATTTAGAAAAAAATCCTCAGAATGTTAAAAATTAGCTTTCAGAAAACAAAAGTATGGGCTCTACTGTTGCTCAGAAATTTGACTTTGGTGAACTATGTTTTGGGGAAACTGTATTTTAGTGTGTTGCAACATCCAAGGACAGGAAAGAAACGGCAAGCCACAGAGAGGTTTTGAGAAGCAGACTTTCAAATCAGTCACTCTGTGCCTTAAAATACCACGTGTTAACAGGATGGGGCTCTCTGAGACGAGCTGTTTTTCCACTTTCACTCTCAGCTGAGACTCTATCCTCCTGGTGCAGACGACGCCCAGACCCACGGTCTTCACAGCAACGGAACACAGTCGCAGCTCAGAGTCACAGCGCGATGACCAGGGACACAGTTCAGGCGCAAGTTACAGAAAACACGTGACTCCCCATTCACTCATCACTAGGACACTTTACATACTTAGAAAGTTGGTCCTCCTTTCAACAAGGAGGGGAGAATTCCAAATCAATAATAACATCATAAACATGTAAACCCCTTCTAGTTGACCTTGGGCCTGAGGTCCTTAGGAAAGAAACTCTGTAACATTGTTTTATAAACAATGTGCTCTCTCAAGTGTTTAAAACATTTTATAAGACAAAATATGAACAAAAACGGTATGTAATCATTTACTTACATGAATGGCTTGAAAGTAAACGATGGAAAATTACCCACTTGGCTGATAGAAACTGAGTCCAAATGCAGATCAGAGAAGGACCCACGGGGGCAAAGTTCATTATTATTAGATAAAACCTGTACTACAGAACCTCGGCAAAGAGGCCTTGTGGCCACACGGTCACGTGATTCCATCCAGTGGACGTGTGTGAAGCACCTCTCTGTGCACGGGGGGCTGGGATCCATCCTTAGCATCGTGACATTCTGAACGGTCACCTGTCCTGAGTCAGAGGACCAAAGAACTGGAACAATTAACCTCTCCCCCTACAAACTAGGGTGGATTCGCAGTTCTGCACACAACGTCAGGCCTGTTTCCTCATAATCTGAAATGATTCTCTGGTGGGCAGAGAATGAGGCCAGCAGGTGCCCTGGTGACGGGTCATGGGTCCGAGTGGCTCAGGGGGAAAGAGGCTGAGAACGACTTTCCCAGTCACTCGGGGGGATCCAAGGGGACGCAGAGAATCAGCACCAAACGGGGAGGGGTTGCCTGTGCACTAAGGCGGAGCGCGCGGAGGCCAGGCCAGAAGCGCACAGCAGGTGCACGCCGAGTCGCCGGGGGATCCGGGGGATTTTTATTTGCATTTTTCCCATTTGCTCTCCTGCATGTTCCAAACATCCTACAATAACAGTGTGGCACGGGAAGTGGGGACCGAGGCCTCCGGAAAGGCCAGGGACGGTGAGATCGCAGTGGCCTGGGGTCCTGGCCGAGGAAGTCGGCTCCTGGTGTGTGTGCTGAGGACTAGCGAGCTGAGCCCTAGGAGTTTCTGAGGCAGGAGGACAACAAGCCAACGGTTTCAGCGGAGAGCCCTGCAGCCACAGGGCACGTGAGGAGGGCTGGCGCGTTGGAAGGGTGTTTGACCCGGATCACTTCTTACCTTGTGTGCCTTCTCGGCACCGACGTCTCGCTTCCCTGCGTGGTTCCCCATCCTGAGCCCCGGAGGTCTTAAGATGCTGAAAGAAAAAGAGAGGCCGTTAGCCTCGAAACTGGTACTTTCAGAGTTTTCGAAATCGTTTTTCAATCAGCACAATCCCATCTCATTTCTGAGAAAAGAAAACAAAAGCCCCCAAACTCAAGAGGCGCCCAAAGTCTCATGAGTGAGTGTCACTGTCCTCTGATTCCTGGCAAAAAGCTGCAAAGCTCGACAGCTGCCCAAACGCAGATTCTGTCCAGCGACAAACACGGTTCAGTGTGCTTCCTCGTCCATAAAGCAGACCAGCCCATCTCCTGAGCTCTCACAGACTGTGCACGAGCCCGGACGGACAGACGGAGGTACCCCTCATATTCGGGTAATAGAAGGAGAGTATCAGAGATGCAGAAAAGCGCAGATGCTCCTAAAAGTAAAAATAACAAGCTCGATGCTTGAGGAATGGTGTGGGCACAGAAAGAGCGAGACCCGACCAAGTCCTGCTTATCGGACAAGCGTCCCAGGAATCTGCAGAATTTGTAGGGAAGATAACGTTGGATTTAAAAAAGCACATGTTCCTTATTTGTATTTTCTAACCCAAACTTTAGCAGCAAATTTATTATTTTTTTCCTCCAGAAAGGCACAAGACTGAAGAATTTAGCCAAACTCATTCCACACGATCCCTCATTCCACCCTTATCCCTGGCCCTGCACGAACCAGGGGGGCCACCTGCACCATCACCGAATACTTGTCACCTGGCTGCAGGTGACCAGCCTTTCAGGGCCGCTGCAAAATTCAAATCATCCACGAAGTATCCTTTCCAAAGAACATGCGAGTACCAGCTCCCTGCTGAATGAGGGATGGCTCTCCTTGAAAGGTAACAAAATGAAATTGAATCGTCTTCTAAAAATGAGAAGGAGTGCTAAAATATTACATATGCCTGATGAAAGGCAAGGTTTGTTTCCCCAAAGGCACTCTTCAGCAAAGAGGGAATTGCCTACCATCTGAATTTTCCCAAAGTCTCCCATACCTGGCATCTCCTCAGTGACTGGGAAGGACGCCTGTGCCCTTCCCCAGGTGAACTGGTGAGAAGGGGAGTGACGGCACCTTACAGCATCACCTCCCCGTGTGGGGTACGGTGAGCTGTTACCGGTGGAGACCACAGGCAGCCATGCACCTGCGGAGTGCAAACCCTTCCCGCCTTCGTATTTTGGAAATGGAAACTGGGCAGAGCACCGCGCAGAGGGAGGGCTTACACAGTGCTGTGCTTCAAACGACTTAGATCGAGATGGGGGTGGTGTGCTCTGGTAAATCAAAGACATGGTTCTAGTGGTGATGAAAACACTGGTGGCTTCGAAGAATCACGTGAGTGCTCCGTGTATCGTGACATGAGAGTGAAAAAACCAATATTTTAAAAGGTACGCTTTTACGCGGTGACGACAGTTAACGGCACTGTACGGTATGCAGGCAGACCTCGTTCTACGGTGCTTTGCTTTACTGCTCTTTGCAGATATTGCATTTTTTACAAATTAAGCCTCTACAGAAACCCTGCATTGTTAGATGATGGTTAGCATTTTTTAGCAATGAAGCATTTTTTTTGGGGGGGGGTACACCAGGTTCAATCAACTGTTTTTATATACATATCCCCATATTCCCTCCCTTCCTTGACGCCCCCCCCTCGAGTCCCCCCCACCCTCCCCGCCCCAGTCCTCTAAGGCATCTTCCCTCCTCGAGTTGGACTCCCTTTGTTATACAACACCTTCCCACTGACTATTTTACAGTTGGTCGTATATATATGTCTGTGCTACTCTCCCGCTGCGTCTCCGTTTCCCCTTCACCCCCCGCCCCCTCCCATACCTCGAGTTCTCCAGTCCATTCTCTGTATCTGAATGAAGCATTTTTTAAATTAAAAGATAAAATGTATGCTCTAACAAATAAATAAAATGTATGCGTTTAAAAATGCAAGTCCACCTTGGCAGATAATTTCGGGATTCAGTGTGATCCTATCACCCACCTTCCCAATTTCCTTAGTAACCACCCTCAGGAACCTCTGTGGGAACCCTCACCAGGAAACTGGAGGTGGGGGCACATATGTTAGTTTACTTGATAAGAATGGGCACAGAATGGGCAAGAGGGGATTCAATTTTGTCCTCCTGGGGACTGAACTGCCGTCAGAGAAGCACGACCGCATGTTCTCTGTGTAGGATGACGGTCTGAACGCCGGACGGAGAGGGGGTCATTCTGACCTGTGAGCGCCCTGTGACCCCGTGCAGGTTCTGAGTAAGTACTGATAACCTGCAGTGTGTATGTAACCTCCGCGGATCTACCTCCCTATTTAAGAAATAAGAATTGGTGTCTTTGATTGGAGAAAGATAAAGCAGGAGGTTGGGAATAGCGTATACACATGACTATATATAAAACAGATAACCAGTAAAGACCCACAGGGAGCTCCAGTCAATATTTTGTAATAACCTATAAAAGGAAAGAACCTAGAAAAAATATGTATGGGGCTTCCAAGGTGGCGCAGTGGTTAAGAATCCGCCTGCCAATGCAGAGGTCACGGGTTTGATCCCAGCTCCAGGAAGATCCCACATGCCGCGGAGCAACTAAGCCCGTGTGCCAAAAAAAAAAAAAAAAAAAAGTATGTATAAAACTGAATCACTGTGCTGTATGTCTGAAACTAGCACAACACTGCAAATCAACTGTACTCCAATAAAAAATATATAAATAAAATAAAAGCAAAGTAAATAGTTACTTCCAAAAAAAAAAAAAAAAAGAATTGGTATATTGACACTAAACACAGGCAAAAATAGTTACTTTCTTTTCGCGTTGACAGCTTGGACTTTTGGGGGTTTTTCCAGCCCTGACATAAAGAACCCACACTACGCTCTCTGTTCTCACCTGGGCAGAATCTCAAGCTCAGCATCCCGCACCTCCTCCCGTCTCCATCTTTCCCTCACCCTCCTGTCACCTCCCCTGCAGGTATTGGGCAGACCCCAACACAATGTTTTCTCCTTCTAGAAAACAAATCTCTAAGGGTTTGACCTAAATCGGAATAGTGTGGGACATGTGAATATTTGGGGGGTTTCTTGTGGACAAAGAGAGAGCTATTTTTGGATCGAGGGCTTTGAAACAAGGCTGATCGAACCACAAGATGCTTGCACGGCTCCTTGGAGACGGGAGGCTTCTTCCAAGCCAGTGTGTTCTGGTCAGAACTGTATCACCCCTAAAAGCAAAACTTTAGGTTATGCTTGTGAGATTGCTCATGATATATTTTAATCACTGTATAAAAAAAACCCTCAAGACTACTGAACACAGAATAGACTGAAATAACAAAGTCCAGGTCAGGCTTTTGAGTGTGTACAAACTTTTACTTCCCGTCTCAGATTAACAGGAAGAGAGTTTATTTTATATGTGTCATTTCGAGTAGGCAGATTCTAGCCTTAAATGCACACTTTACACACTGGCAGGAAACGAAAGACAAGAGAAACAGAGTGACAGTTCTCAGATCAGGGCCCTCATCTGTGGGACCATCAATACTTGAGGTGTGTGGTGGAGCCCTGCGGTGAAAATGATGGACAGTGGGCTTGTTTCCGGGTGACTCTGCCCACCTCTGCCACAGAGAGATGGGAGGGTGGGGTTACAGAAGGCTTCCCCAGCAGCTGGTCTCTGTAATAAGCTGAAAAGAACCATCTGCAGACAGAAGAGCTGGGTATTTGGAGGTCATCTTTATTTCATTTCATTTTTGCAATTAATCAAATTGAGAGAGCAGGAGGAAAGTTCATGTGGAATGCGCTGGGACCCAGGCTGACTCTGAAGCATCTCGGGGTTATTAAGAAGCTTTTTGGGAAATGATAAGAAAGGAACGTGGTGGGAGGGGAAGTGGAGGGCCAGTGCTGGCAGCAGGATAGACTTCAGGTTATATCCGGCCTGCCCCGTCCTCCTTAGGTTGCAATTCAATCCCAGATGAGATTTCGAAAGAGCCCCTGGGATTACTGAAACTTTCCATAACGTTCTCATGGCCATCCATGCTTTCTGTTACGGGTGGGGTGGGGTGGGGGCCGGGGGGGAGGGGATGGGTGGCGAGAATTAAGCACAGAGTGCAAGTAAGTCACCCGGCTTCCCTGGAGAGCAACCCAGCCTCAACTGCGTGGCCTTTGCTTTCAGCGCAGCTGAGACGCCTCAGTAGTGCCTGGTGGAGACTGTGAAGGTGTCACAGATGAGCCACGTTGGGTGCACAGGGGTGTGTGCATGGGGAAGCTGAAACACTGGGCGTGGAGGTGAGGACGCCGAGCTCCTGAGCACTGTAACCACCTGCTTTCCACCAGAAGTCCTGACTTGCAGAGTGAACACGGCACATGAGACCCCGGTCCGAATCCAGGCTCCTGCTGGGTGCCCTGGGGCAAGTTACTCCACTTCTCTGAACCTCAGTTTCCTATCAAGTGGAAGCAATACGAGCTCCCTCACTGTGCTGTGCTGAGGACGAAGTAGGGGCTGGTCAGGGGTGGGGTCAGGGTGAGTTCTAGGGCGACAGCTTCTGTTTTTCTCGTCCCTCACATGGGGTCCCCAGCTGAGAAAACATCTTCTGGCGGTCCAGCTATCTGTGATTGCACGCCCTTGCAGAGACCTTCACGTGGGGTCCCCTGTGTGTGGAATCCACTCTTAAACTCCAAGGTCAAGGGAGGAGAAAGGGGTGAGCACCCCAGTGCCTGAGAAGCCCAGAGTTGAGGTCCCACACGAGCCCATAAGCAGCGCTCCTGCTTCAGCACAGACGGCCCTGCGCACGACGCAGTGCGACTTCTCCTGCTTGCAGACTGGCGTGGGGGGCGGTGAAAAGAGAAAGTGAGGAGGAGACCCTGGGAGACACTAACAGGCTGAGCTGGCTATTTCTCAAGTACCTCTGAGTGCATTTCACTGACGGCAGGGTCATCATGAAATCTCTGTCTCAGTAGGTTTGCTGTGGGAGAGAGAAGGCCTCGGTCCAAGTCCCCCCCAGACAGCTGCTCAACAGCTGTGGTCCCCAGAGCATCCTACCTGCCTCCCCAAACCCTCGGAAATGGGAGGAGGTCACAGTGGGCAGTGCTGGCACTGGGCTGGGAGGAGCGTCGGGGGTGGGGTCGCACGCGTGGCCACAGGCGTGGCCGCACGCCTGACGGGGCAGAGGTCATCACGGCGTCTGCTCTCACTGCGCGTTTGGGCTCCTTAGGAACCAACCGGTCTGGTTGTACTTACATCCAGGTTCTAGGAAACGGTCACAGGTGTGTTACGCTCAGACACAGTTCTTTAGGCTTTGGTTTCATAAGGTTTTGTAGATTGTACAATAGTTTTTTCTTTCCTGCTCGGGGTCCATGTTCCTAAAAGCAACCCTAAAATTAATGTTTTTATGGAGATACAGGGTTAATTTTACAGTGATTTGCTTTATCACTTCAATTACAGAATTACAGGAATAACCCTGTAGCTTTGTTCCCATCTTACAGTTGAGAGAGCAACGTTTAGAAGACTCACCTAGCTATGCGTATAACACCGCCTCCAGGAATAGAGCACAGGTAAAAACAAGGATCACCGGGACGTTACTTACACCATGAATATGCCCTACGTGGAAAAAAGTGTGCCGGTAGGTCTAGGATATCACCCATTTCTAGATTATTAATCAACACGATAAAGAGAAGTCTCCACTCTCACAAACAGCCTTGAGAAAATAGCTGAATTACAACTTATTCCTCATAAACACCTGTACGTAGATACCCAGGATTAATAAGGAAAATGTCGGCGACGCTCTTAATTTCCTGCCTAACGTCGTACAATAACAGCTGCTGAAAAACGTATGCAAGGCAGTATCTGGGCTTTAATTCCACGCATGCCAATTACCATTTACCGCAGAGCTCAGGAAATCCCTCCGAGTCCCTGACTTCTCATCTGTACAGTCAGATCCTCATACCTGCAGAGCATCTGTAGAGGATTCAGTAAGGTAACAGACTCGAAGTCCCCTGGCCCTGACAGCACATCGACAACACAGCCGCCTTCTCTCCCCTCCCTTAGAGAACGGCCTGTGTGTTACAGCGGCGCCGACCGCAGGATGAGACAAATAAGCAATGAACCAGCCCGAGGGCTAATCATCCTCAGATACCTTACCCGTCAGAGTTCAACGTTCTTGTAATAAAAATGCTGTTAATGCCCTGCTCCGTAATCAGCAGAGAGCCAGAGAGCCATCTTTCTCATCCGTCTCAGGTGCATTTTTTCATGTACAGCAGCTCAGAGTAATTTTCCCTCTGTCCTGTTGGCACCTCTGTGCGTGTGAACACCGACCGTACAAACAGCATCGGGATGTCCTCTGTGGGGAGGGGCTGAGAAGGCCGCCGGGGCCAAGGTCGCCCTGGGGCACAGGGGCGGGTCAGGTGAGAAACCACAGAAGCACCGAGCCCTCGGGAGGCCACATGCAGTCATCCCCGCCCGGGAGGAGGATTAACATGCAATGAGGGCAGCGGAATTAAAACCCCACCAGGGGGGTAACTTCTGCTTTCTCTGCGGCTGCACATCACTAAAGCAGTATCTCCAAAATTCCACGTGCTCTGCCGTCAGCCCTTAACGGGGCCGTACCTTTTTTCCAGGCTTTAAAGGTAAATGAACTTTACGGTTGCGACTACTGCTACATTTGTACGTAACCTCTGAGCTGGACCCCCATGGCTCTCAGCCTCTCTTTACTGGTGAATTCCACGCTGAAGGGGCTTCACGGTCCTCGGGACGAAATACACCAACCGCCAGCGCCGGCTGGAACCACCAGGCGCTTGCGAGCATGGTTTCTGTTTGGAGGTGGCCTAACCCACCCCTTCCAGAAGAGTGAACGTGAAGGCAGAGATGCTTGTGTATCTGCACTAGCTGGAAAGGCCTGCTCTGACCCTGGAGCTGAGGGGAAACGAGAATTTCGACGGGTGGACGGAGTGAGCCGGGAATGGAGTAACTGCACCCGGTCATGGAACAGGAGACGGGGAACGTTTCAGAGGGGCACCCTCGTGTCCTTTCTGGGAACCGCCAAATACAGGACAGGATGAGCCCGCTGCAGAGCTGCAGGAGACCCTCCCCGCCCCCGCCAGGGACCCCGCAACCGGCAGCCGATGGAGATCGCTTCCTCCGAGCCGCCCTCCCGTGGCTGGTGTGGTTTGTCACGGGGCGTGGACTCTGCCCATCCCCCCTGCAGAGACCAAACAGATCCCACCACCCCTAAAAGGCGGGCGGGGGAGGGGGCACAGGGTCAGAAGGACCGAGTACATGACTCTGCTTCTTTGACCTTTAAAAGAAAACCCAGAGAGCAAAGGTGAAAGCGCAAGGAACTCACATATAAAAGAAAACAAAAGAACCTGAAAGAGAAGAAGGAGACTAAACGAAGGGCTTCCACCCGTTCACAGCCTCCTGGTTCTCCTTCCCCCTGGCCCCCCCCCACCGCCCACTGCATTCCTCTGTCTCTTTCTCTCTCCACCAGGACCCAAGCATCTATGCCTGGTTTCTGTAGACGGTCATTTTTATGTCTCAGGTCGGAGACATCCTTCTAACACCCTGTGTTCAGAACACAGTAAACAGCTACCAACACCACCAAAACAACAACTCCAAGATGAACACACACACACTCACGTGCACAGGACAAAAGGGAAGACCATTTTATGCCTGGGACGGGGGCAGGACGCTTAGGAAGCCGCACCGAGTTTCAGGAACGCGTGTGACAGCCGACCTCGGAGACCATCAAGGCCTCCCCAGACTCCCTCCCGCCCTCAGGCGTACAGCGCACAGACCCACGCGTCACAGGTCGCAATTCACCTGCCAGTCAATGTGGCAAACTCAACACGGAACCTCAAGAGAAAGTCCGCTTTCCCGTCCCACCCAACGCGGCTCACGAACCTTATCACAGCTCTCTGAAAGCAACTCCCCCCACCGCCCCTGTGAGCACACAGTGCAGAGATGCCGCCTGTGGCCCAGGAGCTGGTTCCCACGAGACACCAAATCCGCCGCCACCTTGACCTTGGCCTTCCAGCCTCCAGAACTGTGAGAACGGACGTCCGTTGTTCAGGAGCCCCCAGTCTGTGGTTTTCTGTTATGGCAGCCTGAGCGGACGACGCTCGTAACGCCCTGAGAAGGACGGGGTACAAGGGCACCGCAGAAGCCCACGTCTGTCCTAGGAAACGTTTCCCCAAGACAGTGAGGTGGGATCCGGCCTCACGACCGTCCTCAGGACCCCGCACCGGCCAGTGTTCTGAGGGCATTTAGCAACAGACCCAGCACCCAGCCTGGACTCACCCAGGAAGTGCCAGAAGAATCCGCTTCTAGGTTTGGGGGGACAGAAGTTTTGCTGTGGGTTACCAGTGAATCCTCACACGCCAGTTATCACCACCCTTTGTTTTCCCCAGGCTTATCAGAGTCACAGCACAGAAGAACACTGCCTTAAAGTTATCCAAATCATTTAAAAAGAAAATTACAGGATTGCAGAGGGTGGACGTGGTTGGGGTCTGACTGGTCCCTTGAGCCTGGTCCTCGGGGCATCCGCTGACTTTGCAGATAAAGCCATTACCAGGACGGGAAGCAAATGACGTTCTCGAGTTCCCGGGGCTCGAGGTGTTGCTGTAACATCACCTTTTCCAATGACAACAAAGCGTTCTCTTGAGGGAAAAAAGAAGCAGATCAAACAGTCGTTCATTAATGCTTAAGTGAGATTAACGTTTAGAATTTCTCCATACATTCACACAAGTCTGCGATCAGGTAACACGTTTAGCTTCTTGTAGCTCTTGCAGGGAGAGAGGAAGGTCTCCGTGTAAAAACAGAAGATCCCGGGAAGCTGGGAGGGTGGCTAACCCGGGCCCACCGGGCCCACAGTCTCGTGGAGGCAGCGCTTCTGATGCTCGGATGCAGGGCACACCCTTCCCTCGCCAGGTGGGGCATCTGGAAACGTCCCAGTCCTGGCGGCCTAGCTCGGTCGTGGGCATGAACACAGGGTGCCCCTGGCCTCACTGTGCACAGGCTGCCTGCCCGCCGGAAAGTCCTGCTGGCAGGGGTTCCAGAGGGGACGTCACAGAGCTCAGGCCCCAGCGGTGCCCCTTCCCGTAGGCTCTCTGCCGCCTGCTCTGAGATTTCGGCCCCGGAGGGTAAACATTCATTCCAGGAGGGGGTGTGGAAATGACTGGTTAATGTTTTACTAACCGCCTGCAATGGGGGTCACGTGTGCCCCTGTTACAGGTCCCTGTGTGCCCACGACCAGGACGCTGGTGCCGATAACTGAGGGAGTGTGAACCTTGTGGGCTTTGCTCAAGGCCACAGCCAGTGATCAAAGGGCAGAAGGCGTGTGGAACTCCATGTATTTTCAACCACCTCCAGCACTGCTCACACGTTCCCTGGCTGGACAGCGCCTGACAGCTGTGCGTGGGAGAGAACCGTGTTGACTCAGACTACAGGTCTGCGTGTGGCCTGCGGCCAAAAGAGCTACAGCCCCAGTCTTGACTAAAATGATCCTAATCTTCCTGAAAACACAGAGGACATCTAAATTCTAGAATTGCTGATCTCTGCTCTCGTCTTCAAATCACCACGGAGGAGGGGCCGTCTCCCACGGGCACCTCCTTCCAGAACCTTCCAGGTGCTGATCAGGGAAAAGAACACAGGCATGGTCACCACCCCCACCACGGTCCCGCGGGGCACGGGGCTCAGAGCTGATCTGACGACACCACGCCGTCACACGGGCGCGCGACGTTGCAGAGGATGAAGGATGTGAGCAGGTGCCAGCCACGGTTAAAGCACAGGGAGGGAGACGCGACCCAGGAGAGCACGACCCCGTGGAGAGGGCTTGACTGAAGGCCTCAGAGGGCGGCCAGCAGGACGCTCCTTCCTCCGCACCAGGCGGGATGTGACCTTTTCAGAAGTCCATCCTCCCCGGGCAGAGGGGGTGCTGTTAGGATGCTCCTCGTCTTACAGACAGTGAGACTCCTGAGGTTTAGAAAGACCAGGCAACCCAAGTTCACAGTCACTGGTTCAAGGTCAGCCGTGAGCTGGCCCGGTGACGTGGGCACTTAATTTCTCCAGAAAAAGGACGCTGGATGCATTCAGTCTTGGACTTATTAAGGAACAGAGCTGCACAGAAAGGACAGAGGGGCAGCATCTTCTTTACTTCACACGTTTTAATGCACTTTCTGATGATTCGACAGACACTAACGACAACATGGACGGAGCCTTTGAATCCCGTTCCCTCCAAGGTGGAAACCACCGCAGAGCAACAGGAAACAATGGTGCATTGTAAGACTACACCATAAAATTAAATCTCTTTAACTAATTAATTAAATTTATTTATTGGCTGCGTTGGGTCTTCATTGCTCAGTGTGGGCTTTCTCTAGTTGTGGGGAGCAGGGGCTACTCTTTGTTGCGGTGCGCAGGCTTCTCACTGTGGTGGCATCTCTTGTTGTGGAGCACGGGCTCTAGGTGTGCAGGCTCCAGTACTTGTAGCACACGGGCTCAGCAGTTGTGACTCGCTGGCTCTAGAGTGCACGCTCAGTAGTTGTGGCGCATGGGCTTAGTTGCTTCAAAGCATGTGGGATCTTCCCGGATCAGGGATTGAACCCTTGTCCCCGGCACTGGAAGGCAGATTCTTAACCACTGCACCACCAGGGAAGTCCCTTAAATCTCTTTGTAATAAGTAAATAACAAATATCTACAGAACACAACATATATGATGAACACAAGGCTGCCCACAAGCTTGTAGTCTGAACCTGAACTTTTCACCTGGTTTTTTCATGCTTTTTAGTTTCTAAGTGGTATCTGTAAGGCCTAAAAAAGATCAGTGTCCTTTCAGAAGGCAATGCTTTATTGCCACAAGGTGGAGGCCTTATGATTTTATTTCTCCATCAAAATCACGATTGTCCAGAATGCCTTTTCTAGGAAATAAATGAAAAATGAAAACATCTTGGCAGAGAATATTCACAATATTGTGCTTATCTGATAAACTGTGACCATGCTGAAAGTATAATAAACTGTCTTAATCACGCATCCTCGCCCCCAAGCATGGCATTTGTGGATAAGTAATTCCTTATTTGACGTTTAGGGATGGTAACATCCACAGACAGTGCAGGACCGAGTTAAAGGACCAAACAAGGTGAGGGAAATGGAGGTTGGGGGCCGGAAGCCTGAGTCCTAGTCTTACCGGCCACAAGCAGCCGGATGGCCCTGGACAGGTCACCTGGTCTACGGTCCTTCTGGGGTGTCGGGAGCCGTCTGCACAAGCCAAGGCTGTGACAAGGTCACCAGGCTCCAAGGAGGACCGCAAGGCGAGCACTCCTTGGAAGGGCATTTCGGAGCAGAAGGATCGCAAGGCGACCGCTCCGCAAGGACAGGCCCCAGACCATCTCCACCCACTGTACATTCTGCTCTTTGTTTCTCTGTGATACTGTGCTTACCACCCACGTCCCCTCCCTGTGTCTATGTCCCCAGGAAGGAACCAGGGTTTGACACATTCTTTCTCCGCGTCTGCCCCACCAAGTCCCCTCCCACCACCCCTTCCTGGAGAAGGCGGGCACCTCAGGCTACTAAATGCTGGAGAAAAGGGAGGGGTGGCTCTTTTTGTAACGCGTATGATTGCTGCAGGCATACGTATAGACGTAGACATTAGGCATAGGTATGGGTGCTAAGGGCTATAGTTTGCTTAGATATAAGAAGTAATTTACATATGCGTACCTCAGAGTCACAAGGTTTCCTATGGGTACTAAGGGCTATAGTTTGCTTAGATATAAGATTAAGAAGTTATTTACATATGCTTATCTCAGAGTTACAGGGTTTGCAAGCCAAACCTGACGAAAGAAAGAAACTGGTAGATGCTGAGGGACAATATGCTCTGCCATAAAAAATTTTTTCTGAGATATGTTCACTATATAAACACACAAAGCTCTGACAATAAATGGAGAGATCCTGCATCGCTGACACAGGCCTCCCCGTCTCTTCCTTGCGCCGACGCCACTCATCCCTTGGGTACTCCTGGACCTGCCAGAGCTGGACTTCGGCACTGGGGGAGCAAGGGGCCTGGACGGGGTGGGACGGTGGTGGCTGCACGGACCCCCACAGGAATGGCGTGCGCTCCCCACACCTGCAACCCTGGGATCTTTAAACATCCAGCTCCTCCCGACGCGGTTTAAGTGAAGCCGCTGTATTGTGTCCGACACGTGGACAGCTGGGTTCCCGAAGCTGGGGGCCGGGTCCAAAGAGATGGGACACGACTCTACCTGAGGATCTGGGTGCCCGTGAGTGCGGCGGGGTGGGGGGGGGGGGCAGAGGAGCTGGGGCCCAGCAGACACGCACACATGCGTACCCGCGGGTGTACACTCACACACCTGTACGCGTGTGTGCGCCGCGCCTCTTCTGTGACTCTGTGGCACCAGAAGAACCACGGGAACTCTCCTCGGGGAGAGAACCCTCGTCTAAGCTGACCCCCCTCCGCCTCCCATCCTTCTCGGGGGGGCAGGGTAAGGACCGTGAGAGCAGGCGGGTCCCCAGCGGCCCGCCCTCAGGGGGAGCAGAGGTCACCCGCGTACACTGGGTCAGGGGAGGGCCCAGACGCGGGGACGCCAGGACCCACGGGGCACCCTGCCTGCCCGGGGCCCTGGCCGTGCGGTCCTGCTCTGTCCCCACCAAGAAGAGGGAGGGCCGGCAGGGGACCTGCAGGAGCTCAGAGAAGGGGCCTGACTCACCCCTGCCGCCTTGGCCTCTCAGGGTCTCTCCTGCGGCCTGAGACCACCGCGCCCTCCCCCCGGGCAGGGCTGGACCCCTCGCTTCACCTGGGGGTCCGTGCCACCCGCCCCACAACCCTCCCCCCGCTGGAACTGTCCGCTGGGGAGCGCCCTGGGAGGGAGGCGCTGCAGGGGGCCTGGGGCTTGTCCACTGCGGGGTCCCCGGCCCCCACGCCACTGACTGGCTCACAGCAGGTGCTCAGCAAACAGCTGTGAAGCAAATGAGAGAAGCAGCACAGAGCCCTGAAGTTATTCCCTCCACCCCAAACCACGTGTGCTTGTGCGCACACACGCACACACACACACACACACACACACACACAGAGCACACGTGGGCTTGGAGACCACCAGACCCATCCCTGGATCAAGGCATCTCCTCTGACCAAAGCCAGGTGTGCACTGGGGATGCCGGTGGGGCCGTGAGGACCGGCGTGGCCGGATGGAGCAGCCCAGCCCACCAGGAGGGGAGCTTAGGGGCCAGGAGGGCTGAGGGCCTCTCTAGGTGCAGGGTACCCTGGAAACGGAAGCCCTGGTTCAGAAGGAACCAAGGACACCACAAAAGGGACGTTTGGGCGGCACCCCTGCCGCTGCCTCCGAGGGTGGGTGCAGAGCACGGAAGGCGGCGGGCAGAGGGGGTGTCCCGCCCTCCCTCACTTTGGACTGACGCCTCCAAGGCCCAGAGCCTAGGGAGCAGCACGTGGACGGGAGGGCAGGGAGGCTGGAACATCAGACACCAGCCCATCGGCTGCGGGGGCTGGACCAGCAGCCTCCCCCGCGCACGGCCCCGCCCAAGGGCACCCACCCTCAGGGGCAAACGCAGACCCTCCGGGGAGGCCAGGGGATCCCTCGAGAAGGTGGGAAGACTTGTGACCAACAAGCAAAGGATCTGCAATCAGCTTATGGATGACCAGCTATGACAAGCCTGAGTTAAAATCCCTGGAAACCAGGCACCAATAGATGGGAGGGGGAGGGGAGGGGGAGGGGAGGGGGAGGGGTAGGGGAGGGTTTTTAATGAACTGATTACCTTTCAAAGTGCTAATTGCAAATCATGCGCGAATGTAAGCTGCGTCCAGAGGTTGGAAGAGAAACCTCTGAACCCAGGGCAGTCCACACAGCGTCTGGAGCAGCGCCTGGACTTTTGGTTACCTGGTTACCAGCCTGGTTACCAACCTGGTTACCTGGTTACCAGCCTGGTTAGCTATGCAGACAGGCTACACGCACGGGGTCTCAACAGACAGCCAGGCCTATGCTGTGCAGAGACCTCAGCCTGGTGCTTTTTTCTTTCTTTCCAGAGGCCCACAGGCACCGATTTGGGTCCGGGCTTCACCTGCTTTGAGGGATGAACGGACACTCCCCCCCCCCCACCCCTTTCCTCCCCGTGTTTTTATACCTGCCTCCCCAGGGTCTGCGCCACGTACCCCAGAACATGTGCAGTTAGTCACGAAACCCACATCGGCCCTGTGCTGAAAACTCCAGAGAGAGTGGCTGGGAAGGTTAATCTCAGAAAAAGACGGGGAAATGGTGGAATTTGAACGCCCTTCGGAGCCCCATCGGACCACGGTAACTAAGTACAGCTCCATGAAGGAGGTCAGGAACAAACTCTGGACTGAGTCTGGCGCACGGTTTCCAAGTTCTTCTTCCACACGAGTCATGGAAGCAGATGAAGTGGTCTCAGAGGTTCCTGACTGATGGCTGTGCTACATTGGCCCACGCAAAAATGACACCTGGGACCCTTCCTGCCTTCACGAACAAATGTGATTTAAAAAAAAAAGGGGTGTGAAAATTTGTCCAGGTATTAATCTACCTTCACATGAAACTTTAACTTCCCATCCCACATTTTATTTTTGGTTTTGCTAATCTTACGTAAATATATATATTGGGTTGGCCAAAAAGTTTGTTTGGGGTTTTCCATAAGATGCCAGGGGAAAACCCAAACAAACTTTTTTTGGCCAACCCAATATTTTTAGTGTTAGGTCTATTATGTAACGTGAAACATGGCATTTCACGGCCTTTTCAGAAAGGCTGTCTGCCAGGTTGGTACATCTATGTCCTTCTTTCCTTCACATAACAATTTCCAAACACTGGCTGAAATGAATAAGGGTAGCTTTTTTTGTTGTTGTTGTTGTTTTTGTTTTTTTTTTTTGCTGCACCACACGGCCTGTGGGATCTTAGTTCCCCAACCAGGGATCAAACCCACACCCCTCGCAGAGGAAGGGTGGAGTCTTAACCACTGGACCGCCAGGGAAGTCCCAGGCTAGCTTTTACCGTCTGGTTTAAATCCTTCTCTCTTCAAAAATAAGTCTCGACATACAGAGATAATGACAGAATAAAAGCATCATTGCCGGCCTTTTAGAAGGGACAGCACCTTCCCTAGAGCCGCATAAAATGAGGCACTGAAGCTAGAGGTGCAT
The DNA here is from genome assembly GCF_030028045.1 of Hippopotamus amphibius kiboko. Taxonomy (NCBI): domain Eukaryota; kingdom Metazoa; phylum Chordata; class Mammalia; order Artiodactyla; family Hippopotamidae; genus Hippopotamus; species Hippopotamus amphibius. Next base: position 113,063,691 of record NC_080196.1, read on the forward strand.
TAGGCCTGGCTCTGAAATGTAATCGATCCTGTTTCTATTTCTAGGAAGACCACGGCAGCTGGGGGTTGCACTTCATAAGTCCCTGGTATCAGTAAGTCCAAGGCTGTTACGTTTTCAGACATCGGAAAGAACCAGAATAAAAACCACCAAAGCGCACCCTGCCCCCCGCCACTCCAGGAGAAACCTAGCGCCTAAGATATGAGAATCATGTCTGCTTATCTGATTAAGTTCCTGCTTCATCTGCTCTTTTAAGGCAACACAGCAAGCCGAATAAATCACATCCCACGACGTCCTGGCTGGTGAAGAACGGACTTGGGCAGATGCCTCTGGCAGAGTTCAGGCTCTGCTGGGCACCTGTCGGGTGCTGATGGTTAGGGTCAGTGGCCATCGGGGTGCAACACACACCCCCGGAGCACCACGCAGACGGCTGACACGAGGACAACTTGTTTAACTGTCCCCCCAACAGACGAAACGTGGTCAGAGCCAGAGACCAGAGCCGCTGCGGTGAAAAGCCGTGCGGGAAGGTGGGTATCCTGGAAACAGGTGAGGGGACAGCCCTGAAGGGACAGCCAATCCAAACACGTAGCCTAGCCGGGAATTCAGGGAAGAGTCCAGAGAATTCCCAGACACGCCGCGGGGGGGGCGCGGGCTGCTGGGACGGAGAGAGCAGCACCGCATCCCCCCCTCTGCCGGCCCAGCCCCCTCATCAGGAATCCTGGGCTTTGTTTACACACCTGGCAGCGTGTTCAGCAAACCTTGTGTCTTGGGAAACCTACCTGTGGACCCCCACGTGCCCTAATAATGCTCTACATCACTTTCAGGGCAGAGGCACGTCTGTTTTATGTGGGTACATTGGAAAGACACGCGTGGCCTGCTGCCTATCCCAGAGAATCAGGGAATTTTCAAGAATCAGTTGTGCGCTTGCTCTCGTTGGGAAGCCTGCCACACAGCTCTGTATTTTTTGCTTTCATAACAAGTTTAGCAAAAATGTTAGCTTCCAACTCTCCAAGGAACCGGATGGAGAAGACACACACCCCTAAACGTTCCTAGTCAGATCCGCTAGAGCTCGCAGGCAGGAAAGAGAATGTCATCCTCTACACGGAGAGTATCACACATACAGGATACAAATAAGAACATATCATCCATACAGAACATTATTTTCCATGAGTCATTCTTCGAATGTGAAGTCAGTGCAGCAGTGAAAGCCAGTTTCTCGACCGCGTTAAAGGGGGATGTTTGTGAGCTCGAGCAGGTGCGTTCAGGTACCTCCGCGTCACACAGACACGTCGGGCACGCCTCACCCGTCTCCGTCTTTCACTGAGCAGTGCTGCTCGTGACGTAGAGCTCCTTAGAATACACGTTCCTGAGCCCGGAAGACTGTGGTGTGGCGTCCAGAGACCGGGGCCTAGGACTCTGCACGTAACGAGAGCCCTGGACCACAGGCAGGCAGGTGGCGGGCAGGCCACCAGGGGGTCGGTTGGCGCCATCCCCGTCCAAGCCCTGCGGCGGACTTGGAGCTGGACTCTGGCCACGGCAGACCCTTTGGTGGGGTGGCCCCCAGCCAGTCCCGGCCCTGCCAGCCGTCTACACGGATTCGGGCAGGCTTCCCATCAGACTCCAGGTGGAGGCGAGCGCCATCTGAGCTGTCCTGCGCCTCTGGTGAGGCTGGCGGCCGAGGCGGGGCAGGCTGTGCGTCTGCCCATCTTTGCTGCAGGAGCTGCCCTCGCATCTGCCGTTTCACTCCTGCCTGCAGGGCTGCAGCAACAGAGGGGGCTCACTGCAGGGGCGCGCAGGATGTGGCCTGGGGGGGATCCTCTGTCGCTTGACACCCCAAAAGGCGGGCCCGACACGTGCGGGCGCTGCTCTCCGTGGTGAACAAGACCGACGGGGGCCTCTCTTTCCTGAAAACATCGAGGATGAGGCCACCAGGCTCCCCACCCTCTCTGACAAAACTCAAACCCTCAACCGCTTCCACCCTCCTACCCGTCTCCCATGAGACACGGGGAAACTGCACTGCAGGAGTCATTCTCTGAAATAAACGTTTCAGAAAACAGAACGACAGAGGGACACGTCACCCTCGTAGTTCTGCCCGCCTTTCCAGCCACGGCTCATAGGACGTCGCGCTCCAGCTGGGGTGGGGCGGCCGTGGGCCCCGCAGAGCTCGCGGGCCCTGAGCTGAGCTGCAGCCTCCGCCGCGGGGGCCACGGCGGGACCTCGGCGGGCCCTCGGCGCTCAGCGGCTGTCCGCGGGGCGCGGGGCGCGGCCTGGCACTCCCGGCAGCGCTCAGCACGGAACGCTGGCCACCGCTCAAAGCCAGACCTGATGCAGAACGCACCACGTTCACTCCCTCTCAGAAGAAGCATCCACCTTGGTCACTGTTCTCTAGATGGTTTTAACACTCGGGAGGCGGAAACCAAACCCGAGCCTAACTACTCTGGAATCAGAATCAGCACCAAGTGAAAACCCAGTGTGTTCGGGAAAACACACCGAGTGGCTCCTGCAACCACGGTCGCGTTTCAGAATGGACAGAATGCTAAGGAGAAGCGTCACCTCTGCAAGAGCAACGGCCAAGGGGCTCTGAGCAGAAACGCATTTCCTGTAAAGCGCTGTGGTTTCGGGCCTCCGAGGAGCTCCCTCACACTCTGGAGGGCGCCACCCCCTCCAGCCTGACAGTCCCCGGCTATCAGCCACCGACCCCTTTTCAAAACCAGCATGGGCTCTGATGTGGGGCGTCACACCACCGCTAAGAGAAACGCTGCTCTCGCATCTTTTCAGGCTGATTCCTTCCTTTAAAAATGAGCTCTTTCTAAAACAAGAGCCCCTGGTTTCTGACTGGTCCCCAGCACACGTGACCAGCGTGGGGACAAGGCCTGGGGCGGGCCCACCGCCTCTCCCACGCAGGGCACAGTGACTGGAGAGGCTGCAGTCTGACACGGGTGTAGGGACGACTGGGTTCGGACACGTGCTCTGAGACCTCAGGAGCACAGGGCGAGCATCGCTGGCGGTCACACGTGTCCCTGGACAGAGCAGAGGACACCCTGGCCGTCACACAACCCCTCAGGTCTGCTGCCCGCTGAGAACTCGCGTTTATGCAGATGTACATGGTTCTCAAAAGAAGGAGAGCAGATCGCACGTTGAGTTCACAGGCTGAGTGGACCTCCCAGGTGGCCCCGCCCGCCCCAAATCTCAGCCCTTGGCTGGTTCACAGGACACAGCCCTTCTTCTAAGATCACCCTACTGAACTCCACTTCTGGTTTTCCTTATTTCTGCCCCGTTTACAAATGATAACGGGGACGAGGAGGTTCTCCAACGCTCTTCTGTGCTCTCACTTTTACCTAATTTCAGTAACTTCACCACGACCTACTTCCAGCTTCTTCTTCGACGCTGTTCATCTTCCCAGCTTTTCCATCATTTCATCTTCTTCAGTGTCATCCCCCCACACTTGGCACTGGCCTCTTTATTGTTGATGTAAGTGATTAATTATTATAAACAAGAGGTACAGAGAAAAATACACAGCTGGTTTACCCTCTCCCTCAAAAGAAGTGACACATTCCCTTCTTTGCCTAAAACCTCAAAATGTTTCAGAAATAAAGCAAATTCCCTTCCCTTCAGACAAACCCGTCCTGCCTGAGACACAGGAGAGCAGCTTCCTGAGGCTGGTGGATAGTCCCGTTTGTGGGATTTCGGTATTTATTACATCTGCATGTCATCACAACATGCAGCATTCTTCTGCGTATTTAAGATTTTTCAATAAATAAAATCATACTGTATTTATTCACCTGCCCCTTGGCTGTTTTCCATTCAAAGCAGCTGGTTTAACTTTGACCTGTACCGAGACCAGCCCCAGCCCCACACGGAGCCTGGCAGAGCAGCACCTTGAACCTCAGCTCTCCCTCCGGAAGCCATCAACCCGCTGACCCTTTGCACATTTTATTCACTTTTTGACCTGATCTTGAACACACAAAATCTCGATTTAATAAACATTTAAACATTTGAAAAAAAATATGTGGGCACAGCTGAAGTAGTGCTGAGAGGGAAATTCACAGGACTAAAATGCTGACACAAAACAGGAAAGGTACTCAAATCAATAACCTAAGTTCTAACTCAGGAAACTAAGAAACAAAACAAAACAAAAAACCCTAAATGTACCCAAAGAAAGTAGAAGGAAGGAAAGAGTAAAGGTAAGAACAGAAACCAACGAAACCAAAAGCAGGAAAACAACAGAGAAAAATCAATTAAACAAAGAGCTAGTTCTTTGAAAAGAATCAATAAAATGGAGCGCGCCCTAGCGGGACTGACACATAAAAGGAGAGAAGACGCAAGTCACCACTATCAGGAATAAAACCAGGGGTATCTCTGCAGACCCTGCAGCCTTAAAAGGATAGTAAAGGACTCTGTGCACAACAGTACACTCATAAATTCTACAGCTTACAAGAAAGGAACTAATTCTTCAAAACCCACAAACTACAAAATTCAGCCAAGATGAAATATATAACTTGAATAATTGTACAACTATTAGTGACACTGTATTTGTAATTAGAAAAAGCCCCCCAAAGAAATCTCCAGCCCTAGATGGTTTCACTGGAAAATTCGAAAACACTTAAAGAAGAATTAATGTCATTTTGACATAACCCCTTTCAGAGATCAGAGTAGGAGGGAACACGTTCCAGCTGATTTTTATGGGGCGAGTATTACCCTGACACCAAAACCAGCAAAGACTGTGCAAAGAATGAAACCACAGACCCATCTCTCTCATGAACTTAGACGCAAAAATCCTCGAAATGCTAGCAAAGTGAATCCAGACACACATAAAAAATTATACACATGACTAAGTGGAATTTATCTCAGACATGCAAGGTGGTTCAACACAGACCTGAACATTAATGAAGAGAATCCATCCTACTGGCAGGTTAAAGAGGAAAAATCACTGGCGTCTGTCACGTGACAGAAAGAATACTTGACAGGATCCGACAGGACACCCGTTCATGACGGAAACCTCTCAGCAAGTTAGGAAAAGAGGGGACCCACCCCAGCGTGATGAAGAACTTCTACAAAAAACCCTACAGCTACATCATACTTAGTGGTGAAAAAGGGAGTGCTTTACCCCTTAGATGAGGAACGAGGATGTGCACTCCTGCAACTCTTACTCAGCAGAGCACTGGAACTTTTAGCACAATAAGACAAGAAAAAGAAACATAAAAAGATAGAGATTGGAAAGGAAGAAATAATACTACCCCATGTACAGATGACATGAGGGGCTGCATGGATATCTACCCCCAATTCTCCCAGACTTATCTAGGGAGTTAGGTAAGGTCGCGGGATACTAGTTCAATACACAAAAGCCATCCACATTTCTGTAAACTGACAACAAAAATGTAGAAACTGAAACTAAAAACATGACACCACTTAAAAATAATTCAAAAAAATATTTAAGTATACTCTTTAAAAAAAAACCCCACAGATTCAGAATCCATATGCTGAAAATTACAAAACACCGATGAAAGAAACACAAGAAGATCTAAATAAATAGAGTCAACCTGTGATCATGGCATGGAAGAGTCCACCCAGTAAAACTGTTAATTTCCCCCCCAAGTCCATCTACAGATTTGATGAAATTCCATACGAATTCCACTAAGGATTTTGTAGACACAAACAAGCTTATTCTAAAACGTATGGGGAAAAAATCAACATATGGAATGGCGCGGGAGCTCGCACAGCTGACAGGAGTTTGATAAAGAGTAAACGAGTGGGAGGACTCTGGCCACCTGACGTAAGGGAAGGGCCAGCCTGTGCAGTAACCAAGACAGGGTGGTCCTGGCGGAGGGACGGACACCTCCGTCAAGGGAACAGATCAGGGAGCCCAGAAACAGACCCACACACATATGTGGACACGATTTTGAAAAAGATGCAAAAGCAGTTCTGTGGAGGAAGGATCATCTTCTCAATAAACAGTCCTGGAGCAAAGCGACATTCCTAGGTAGGAACAGAAACCAAACAAAACCAAAACCCTCCACCTAAACCTCACTCCCTATACAAAAACTAACTGGAGACGGACCACAGACTTCAGCGTAAAACGTAAAACTATAAACTTGCAGGAAACAAAAACCAGGAGGAAATCTTCCGGATTTAGGCTAGGTAAAGGGTTATTGAATTTTACACCCAAATCATAATCCACAAAAGGAAAAATTTAATAAACTAGATCTCATCACAATGAAAATCTTTCTCCCTGCAAAAGACTCTGTGGAGAGGATGAAGTCAAGCTAAACGGAGAGGATAACTGCAAACCACTAGGACCCGTGTCTGGAACGTACAAGGAACTACGAGACCAGACGACCCCATCGGAAGACGGGCGGAGACAAGAACAGGCTGCTCACTGAGAGCATGTGTGATGGCAGATGCACATGTGCAAAGACTGGCATCGTTATCCACGAGGGAAACGCAGACGAAAACCACAGTGAAGTAGCATCGCACACCTGCTACAACAGCTCAAATAAAAAACAGTGACAGTGCCAAAGGCTACTGGGGGGATCCTGGGGCACTCACACCCGGCTGGTAGGACGTAAAGCCTGAAGCCATCCTGGAAAAGAGGAGGGCGGTTTCTCGTGACGGGGACCTCGCGTTTGCTGTATGACTCAGCAATGGCACTCGGGCGTTTATCCCAGAGAAATGAAAACTGTGTTCACACAAAAACCTGCACATGGATGAGCACAGCAGCTTTACTCAAACAGCCCCAAACTGGAAACCCGCAAAGGGTGGATGATTAAAACCAAAAAACCACGGGATCGAGGTGGGGGGCATCCATTCCACGGAATACCACTCAGCAATAAAAAAATGTGCTAACAGTATACTCTACGCCTTGCAGAGATCTCAACAGAACTGCACGTCGTGAAAAAAGCCAATCAAGAAAGGCTGCATGACTATTTTAAATAGCATTCTCGAAATGATGAAATTATATAAAATGGGGAACAGATTAGTGGTTGCCAAGGGCGTAGGGAGGGGGAGGGGGGAAGTTGGCTGTGGCCATAAAGGGCAGCCTGCGGGACCTTGTGATGGAGCTGTCCTACCTGACGTGGGAGGTCACACGATTGTACATGTGTGATAAAATCTCGCAGAGCTACACACGGACACACACACGTAAATTAATGAACTCTGACATCTCAACCTGGTTGATGGCTTGTACTAATGTGAATTTCCTGGTTGTGATAAAGTCTATAGTTTTGCAAGATGTTATGAAGTGCATATGGGTCTCTATTATTTCTCACAATTGCATGTGAATCTACAATTATCTCAAAATAAAAAGTTTCAAAAAATCGCTTCCCTCAGCAACCTCTGTATGCGCCCTGTGCACTTAGACCAGGTTCTGCCTAGACGGTGCACTTGGCAGTGAAATCACAAGGTCACAGGGAATGTGCATCGTTGGCTGTTCTGGATTCTTCTCTACACTCCTCTCACAGTAACGTGAGTTCTCACCTCTCTAGATCTTCCTCAACACGTGCTGTGGTCAGAGCTTAACACTTTTACCAGTATGATGGATATGAAAAGTTATCCCATTGATGTGATTTTCAATTCCCTGAGACCTAGTGGGTTAAACATCTTTTCATATTGTATTAGCCCACCCGGGTTTTCCCTTCTAGGCCAGCCTGTTCAGTGACATCTTTTTCTATTGGGCGGTTTGCTTTATATTGCTGAATTTTAGAATGTTTGATACATTCCGGACACCTTACCTAAGTTTATCTTCATTCTCTAGGCATCCATCTATTTTTTTTTAATAATAGAGCCTCGCACTTACTCAGTGGTGTTCACAGAGTCCAGGTTCATGTTTATGCATTTTTAACAGTTCACGACTCTTGAGACGGTGCGAGAAGCGTCAGCATACGCATTGCTGGCTATTCCTGGTTGCGGTGTGAGGGCGATTCTGTCTCTGGACGTGGCCTCAGCTCACACCTGAGAGCTCCAGCCTCCTCCTGCCTGGTCAGCCTCTCCAGCCCCAGTTCCTCATGATAAGTCACTCGTGTGCATCTCCCACTGGCTCTGTGTCTCTGGCTGAAGCAGACGGCTGCGTGTTTAGGAGGAGATGTGAATTCTACGCATCTGGCGTCTGTGCCGAGGGGGACCACCAGGGCCTCCCTGTGTGTGATTACTGTTGCTGTAAACCCACCTCCCCGGCCCCCAACCTCAGGCAGATTTAAGCTTCTTTCAGTGGCTCTAATGGACCCACGGAAGCGTCTTACTGCTTAATGACTACTCATTGAAGAGCGTAGTGAGGAATTAGAGAACCGTCTTTCCTTCCTTGCTGACAACCTCCTTGAGGAAGTTAAGGAGAGGATGACTAGCAGAGATGTGACAGCAGCCTCCCAGGCCAATCGTCCTGAAGAGGAAGCATATTTTGTTGGGTGTGGCCACTCATTAGCGGTGGGATTTTAAAAGACAGAGAAGTGGAAGGCGGCTCTGGGGGTTTTGCAAGGCGTCCTGCTCGCCCTGTAGGGCAGCAGCGAGGAGCTGGTGGCAGATTCCTGGAACTGAGCCCCGGGCGCCCTGGGTGTCTCCGTGCCTTGGTTTCCAAGTCGGTGAAAATGAGGGTACTGACAGGGTAGTCATAGCAAACGAGGGTCTCGCAGGGCATCAGGCCTATCCGCGAGGCGATACATGGCTCTCAGAAGACAGCCTGGCTATCCGCAGATGGTCAGAAATGCCACCTCCACACCTGGGTGGGGAAGGCACAGAGACAGTGCTAACCCGGCATCAAGTTTTCAAAGAATCTAAAGAGAAAGTAAACATCAAACAACAGAACCTCTAATTAACATATAACAATTCAGGAGGAAAAAGAAAAATCACCAAAAAAGATCAGTCTCTACCCTTCCCCACTTTCAGCAGAAGCCTTTCATCAGAGTCCGTGGTCGGGGCCATTCCCGACCGAAACCAGGCTGGAGTGGTTCAATGCCAACTCACAGAACAAATGGCTTTTCTGAAATGTTCTTATCTTTGGGCGGAAATGGGATACTTTAGAAAGATTTCTGAAGTGGATGTGAACCAAACAGTTCCGTTTAACCTTGAGTTAATAAAGGTCGTCATTTCCAACAGTTAAGCCCTCGGGAGTTACTGCTAACCCACAGTTCACCATCATTTTGAACTGGATTCCCTCCCTTCAGGTGCTGGCTTCTCCCGCTTGAAAAAACTACCAGGACGGATGGGCACTTCCCCTGGGTTGGGAGAAACACAGCTGTGAGGCTGCGGCCCCCTTGGGGGTCATGTGGCCCATCCTTCCCTGAAGGGCTGCCCTGTCCCAGGCGGCCGCTGGCCCTGCACCCGGGTCCCCAAGTCCGAGGAGGTCCCCCGCACTCCCAGGCGGCCCTGCCAGGGAGCAGCCCAGCAGGACTGAGCCCGACTCCGGGGGGTCTCATACTTGTCAACCACGCTCTGTAAGTTATCTCCCTGAGCTGCGCGGGCGGTGTGTGTGTGGCTAACATGGTCTCCAACACCCGCAGGTCTTACACAGGACGCACACTCAAGTTCCCTTCCCCTGAAAACCTCCCTCGCTAGGCCAGGTGTGGGTGTCCTGTGGCCAGAACAGCCAGCGGCCCCCCTGAGCCGCGCTCACACCCCCCCCCCCAGCTGGGGCCGGGCCTCCCACGGCTGCAGAGGCAAACCACACACGGGGCCGATTCTGGACAACAGAGAACCAGGAACCCGAACGCGCCCGTTTCCTGCCAGCTTCCTGAGATCCCCGAAGACACTCAAAGGGTGTTCCAAACCTCACCCCGCGCTCCGAAACGAGGTGGGAGGAGACCCCAAAAGCAATGAGGCACCGCCCCCGGCAAGCCCACAGGCCCGGGAGCCACCTGGGCGGCGGGGGAGGGCGCAGGGCACCGGGCACCCTCGGGGCCACCCGAGCCGGCGCCGGGCCCGGGGCTTCGCGCCGGGGGCGCAGGCGGGCGCAGGTGGCGCGGCCCGCGGCGGGACAGGCCTCCGGAAGGCGGAAGCCGGCGAGCGGCCCGGCGCCGCCCCGGGCGCCCGGAGGGAAAGCGGTCTTCGTGGGGGGTGGGGGGAGCCGTCTGCTGGGCCCCAGGGCTGGCGCGGCGAAGCCCTTAAAGCCTGCGGACCCCCGCCCGCCCGAAGGCTCGCCCGCAGCCCGCGCCCCCACAGCCCCGCCGGCCCCGCGCCGCCCGCAGCGGCCCCCGCCCCCCGCCCGACCCCGGCCCCGCACCGGGACCCCCGTCGGGGACGGCCCCGCCGCGCTGCACCCGCGTCCACACCCGCGTCCCCCCCGCAGGGCGGCCGCCACCTGCCGCCGGCGGCGCCCCGGTCCCCGCGGGGCCCGCGCCGAGGGCGCAGGCAGAGGCGCCCGCCCGCCGCCCGCCGCCCGCCGCCCGCGAGGGTCACGCACCGCGCTCGCTGGCCGCTCCCCAGGCCGAGGGCGCCGCGGGCTCCAGGCCGCCTCCCCGCCGCCCGGGCCCCAAGCGCGCGGGGTCCCGGGGCGCCGGCGCCGCCTTCCGGGTCGGGGCCGCGGGCCGCCGGGGCCGCAGGCTCGTCCTCGCGGGCGCGCGGCGGCGGCGGCGGCGACTGACGGCGGCGGCCGCCGGGGCCGGGCCGCCCCTCCCCCGGCCCGCGGGCTTCCCGCCCGCCAGGTGACCGCGCCGCCCCGCCGCCCCGCCCCGCGGCCGCGCCCCGCGGCTCTCGCCGCCCCCGCGGGGGCCGAGCCTCCGCACCCGCCGCCGCGGCTCCGCGCCCCGTTCCTCCGCGTCCGCGCCTCCGGCTCCGGGCTCGCGCCCCCCCCCCCCCCCGCCGGCCTGGCCCCGTGAGCCCCCCCGGGGGGCCCTCGAGACCCCAGCGCCCGGACAGGGGCCGCGCCGCAGGGCGCAGGCTTCCCGGGGCCGGCGGGCGGGGGGCGCGCGCACAGCGGAGCAGGAGACGCGGCGCGGGAGGGCAGGACCCCGGCGCCGGGGCCTGAAGCGCCTGTCGGCTCGTGGGCGGTGTCGTCCTCCTGGGCCAAGGGAAGCCTGTTGTTGGGACACCAGCCACCCGCACACGGTCACATGCGCCTTTCCCCTGGAGACTCCCCTCCTCCCGACGGCGGGAAAGTAGGAGGGTGGGGGGTAGACGCTGACCGAGACCCTGGTACCCCCGCCAGGTCAAGGAGTTGAATCGGACGCCTCCCGGAAGCCCCCGGGGCCCACACGGTAAGGGGAGGGGAATCTGGTGCTTGGCAGGACTCAGCCCAGTTCCCCTGGGCCGGCCTTACGGGACCAGAAGAACCCCCAGCCCGCCTGCGTGGTTTCAGGGCCGCCTGCCGCCGCTCACGCAGACCTGGGGGGGTCTATCAGCCACGTGCGGGCGCTAGCGACTCGAAGAGGAACGCGTCCACCATCCCAGACGTATTGGATCCTTTCCTCAGAAAAGACTGGCCTGGGGGTTTCAGGAGTTAGAGGGGGGAGGGCGGCAGGGCGGCAGGGCAGGGATGAAGTTTGTCTGTGTCCCAGTTTTCTGTCCCAAGCCTTCAGCTCGCTTGCAGCAGGGCATGGACGGATGGGGCCAGAGGAGCCCAGGGGCGCTCGGGGCCTTGGCGCTGCCCCAGGATGCTCCCAGCTCCCCGACGCGAGTCACTCGTCCACTCCCCCCCACCCCCCAATATTTCTTAAAGGCGGGCCATACGGGGTTCCATTTGGATGCTGGTTTTAGGATCACAGATTCTCCTCCCCCCACATGTCTCCTTGCTTCTTCCTGGGGTGACTGGGGTTTGGGAAGAAGGGGCTCCTGCCCTACAGACATCAGTGAAGACTGGATACTGGGGAGTCCTGGCCACGGGGAAACAGCAGGACTTGTCTTGCTTGTGCTGTGTGGAAACTTCACAAGTGCCAACAACCGTCACTGCAAATGTCAGGCTTGCCAAGCTCCAGTTGAAACTCTTCTTGAAGTATTTATAAAACCCCACCATGCATATTTTTGTGATGTAATGCCCCCACATTCATGGGAACCTCAAGGAGAAAGTGTGTGAGAGAGTGAGGAACACGATTTAGTAAAGCGACGGGTGGGCATTTGGAAAGTCCCTTGTGCCAGGGAAAGGACCCAGGGTGGGCGGCAGGGGCAGGTGCTTCCCCGTGGGGGTGTCGCGCTTCACACGACGATGGCCTTGCATCTTTGAGCTCAGGGACAGAGGTTCGTTCTATTCATTTCAATACAACTGAAATGGGTCTTTCGGCGGGTAAAAGATAAACGATCCAAACCTCACTGCCTCTGAGGTTTCTAAGGAAGTCGCATGGCCATCCCCTCCATCTCTCACTGCTCTTCACACAACGGGGGCTGCAGCCTTCCGCGGTTCATGTCCTGGCAGGGAGCACGGAGTCTCCTGCAGGGAGCACGGAGTCTCCTGCATGGTGCTCGGGCGGCGGTACGTTTTTGTTCAGTCCATTTCCAGGAGACCTGAGTGCGTGCATGTAGAGGTTTTAAAAATTTTTCTTCAACAACAGGCTTACCTTTGTAATTACATTTTTGCTTAGAAAAGGCCCCACATCACTTTCATCTCTAGTGTATAATGAGTAGTTTGCTGGCGATAGCCACAAAGTAGATAATCCCCTTGTACACTGTTGAGGCTGGATTGCTTCATTGTAAATTCCGGTTAATAACTGAACAGACTCCACTGTGGTTATGACTGCCAGAAAACTGGGTGCTTGAACTCAGAAGGGCAACATCAAAAATTATGTAAAGAAGGAAAGCGTGTGAGGGAGGCCTCTAGACTACAACATCCTCCCCCACACACACCCAAAAGGTGCTTGTCACTTCGCTTCTTTTTATCCAAGAAAAAAAGAAAGGAGATTTGTATGACTTTGGTCACGTGGGAAGAAAGAAAAGAATCTTTCATACGTTTTTCTACCATCGATTTGTTGGTATTGTTTTTCACATGTATCTATAGTATTTTTCTTTGACTATAGCTCCCTAATTTTATTAATAAAAATAAAAGCAAACAGCTTTCTGTAAGATCCAAGTCAGTCTTGAACTACAGAAGTATATTCTGGATTCAGTGTATTTTTGAAGGAACTGTGTACACATTCAATAGATATCATCCTCCCACTCTAATTGCTTCTAGAATTTCTGTTTTCCAGGGAGATTTCAACCATGAATGGCTTGTTTGCAACACCCCTGTGAGCTCTGGGGCTCACCTGCGCTGACAAGCAGATGCTTTACAATCCTGAGTGTCCGTGTGGCAGGTGCATTTTCCGCACGTGGCCCCAGCGCCGTCGCAGTCCCACAGATCCCATGTTCTCCTTCCTTTGTGACTTCCAGGCAGGCGGGTACCATGGAGAAGGGGGTGTGTCCCTGCCGTTGACCCTGGGGGCACCCTGCGGTGGCCCCGCCTGCAGAGTCAGGCTCTGGATTTCTGGGGTGAGGTCACAGCACTGCTGAGCCCTCTGCTTTCCTCCCCGGGCCAGCGCCCTCAGAAGCCGCCTCCGTCCTCTAAGGGTGGCCTGTGCCGGCCCAGGAGATGCCCACAGCCTTCAGAAAGGACCCCTGCCTGCGTTCCCTCAGCCTCCGGGTCTCGCAGCTGAGCTCCTAGGCCTCACGGAGCAGGAAGTGTGCGTCCCAGACTCCTGGGCCCCCAGACACCAGGGAGCACGGTGACATGGTTGCTTTGCTGCAGCAGGTCCGGGGGAGTCGCTGTGCCTGGAAGGCTGGTCAGAGCGACGGAGGGAAGCTGGGGTCCCGGGATGTTGAGGGCCGAGGGGTGGGCGCCCCCGCCCAGGCTGCGGCTCACCCCGCTCCCTGTAAATGAGGCGGGCTCCCCGCCAGAGGGGACAGTACCCTCCTAACCGACAGCCTCTTTGTCAAGCATTGCGTTCCTCCACTCTGTCCCACTCACTCAGAGCTGTTCATGAGGCAGGTACACCGGCCGTATCCCCAAAGCCAGACCGACGAGGGGACCGCAGGGGCCCAGCACCCTGGAGGGCAGCCCCCGAGAGGCGGTGGGGAGGCGGGGGTCCCTGGAGGCGTTCTGAAGGGAGGGCCTGACGGTCGGGATGGGGGCGAGGAAGGAGTCTCTGGGAGGGGACAGCGTGGGCTGAGGAGATGCTTGTGTGACAGGAGACGGAGCCGCACAGGGCCCCTGGAGACAACAAGGGCCCGCGCGGGGGGCGCGGCGGCCCCCCTCCTGCCGCCCAGGCCTCGTCCGCCCCCCCCACTCTTCTGCAGGGTGAGGAAGCCTCATTCCTGCTGAGAACAGCTTACTGCTGTGGGTTGGATCGTGTCCCCAGAGAGCTGTGTCCCCGTGAGTGGGACCTTTTCTGGAAATAGGGTCTTTGCAGGCGGGGTCGAGTTCAGATGAGGTCATTGGGGTGGCCCTGCACCAAAGCCCTGGGTGTCCTCACACGAGACAGGAGACCGGGCGGAGGGGAGGCAGGGACCCTGCTGACTGGGCCGCAGGCCAAGGAGCCTGGGCCATGCGGACCAGGAGGCGGCGGGAAGGACCTGCCCTGGAGATGGGGCGGGAGCGTGGCCCTGCCCGCACCCCGCTTCAGACTCCAGCTCCGGGGCCGGGAGAGGCTGCTGCTGTGTTCTGAGCCCTGTGGTCTGTGGCACTTTGATCCGGTTGCCCCCGGAAACGAACTCATGAAGTCACAGCAAGGAAAACAGAGGACCAGCCACTCACGTAAGAAAACCACTTATGTGAACGTGGAAATGGACAGCTCGATGATGGAAGCCACGGGGGGGTGGGATGAAGGAGGGAAGGGAGGCCCGAGAGAGACACTGTGGGGCCCGACGGGGCACACCCACCGAAGGACCGCGGGAGGGAGGGCCTGCCTGAAGACGAGGCCCGGCCTCTGTGTGGGTAGCAGCCCGTGGGAGCAGGAACGGGAGGACGTGGGAGGTGCCAATAGGGCGTAACGGGGTGGGGGGCGCGGGACCAGGGTAGGAAGTGCTAGGAGGGGAACACTTGCTATTCTACAGGGAAGGAAGTGAGGGAGCGGCCGTGCGCCTGTCTTGGGTTGCGGTGGGGGAAGTGCATTCTAAGACACTTCAGTGGCAAGTGCAAAGGCCCTGGGGTGGCAGGGATGCCTGCATATTCAGAGAACCATGGGAGCCACTGTGCTGGAGGGGGGAGGACAAGGGGGAGCACTTTAGGAAACAGGTCAGAGGTTCGGGGCAGGGGTGGGGCACACAGAGGGCCTTGCCGTCCACTGCAGCTGCTCTGGGTCTCGCTTGGCGGGGGCTGAAGTTTGAGGATAGACCGGAGGTGGGAGAAGCAGAAGCAGGGAGCTGGTGAGAACCCGCCGCAGCGGTCCAGGGTGGAGGGGGTGCAGGGGCTGGGTGTTCCTACAGGTAGAGCCAGGACGGGCGGACAGATTACAGGTGGGCTGAGGGCAAGGCAGGAGGGTCAGGATGCCCCCGGGGCTCGGTCTGAGCAGCTGGAGGGATGACAGTTGCCACCAACAAGGTGGGGAGGTCAGGAGCTCTCCTTCAGTCCACCCGCTTAGGTGTCCAAGCGGAGATGGAGGTGGGGTGCGTGTGTTTGATCCAGAGGTCTGGGTGGGAGATACAGTGGGGGAGTTGACCTTTACGTGGTGCTTTGTGAGTCTGGAGACAGGCTGAGGTCACTTGGGGAGTGGATATGCTGGAGAACAGAGGATCCCACGACTCGCTCCAACACTGGAGACTAGGCAGACAGGGACCGGCTGGGGAGCGGGAAGGATGTGCGGGAGGGGCCTCTGGAGGAGAGATGCTGACGGCTGACGGGGCGGTGGGCTTTAGTGCGTGGAGGTCTCTGCACCTTGCCCAGATGGGACAGGGGGCAGCCTGACGGGGTGGGGCCCGGCAACCCCCTCACCCCCGGGAGTTTGTGTAAAGGGGAGGAGAGAAAGGGTTACATTTTAAGGTGAGAGGAGGTACAGCATGTTTGAACACTGGTCGGAATCTTACAGAGAGAAGGATCGCCTGTGCCCTGTGTTCACGTTTGAAAGTGTTTCTTAAAGACAGTGTCTAAAATTAACGTCCACCCTTTAACCTTCTTTTGTGCTGTGCGCACAAGGGTGCCTCCAAGTTTGCTGGGGCCCAAAGCCCATAAAATCTGGGAGCCCTTTATAGGAAACAGAACACAGGACTATGAGTGCAGTGAGGTCCAGGTGTGGGAGGGACCTTGATGTTCCCGGCCACCCGCCTCTGACAGCTCTGTGGTCCTGGCAGGTAAGCGCTGATGAAAAAGCTGAGGCCCAAACCCCTCTTGTTGGTCCCTCCTTGGCCGCACATTTATGTCTCTCCCTGGACCTAGCGTCCAGTGTTCTGTGACCTAGCTCCTCCCAGACCAACTGACATGGGACTAGGGGTCACGGGACACTTTGCAAATCCCATCAGCCTTTGGGGAGCACCGCCACTTCCCAGTATGTTTTATAAAACACTCGCCGCCACCAGTGGTGGGAAATGGATTTTGTATTTGAAGCTTCTGGCTAAGTTGTGTGAGAAAAGTGGAACCCAGGGGGTTTAACTGAATGAGGGTTCTTTCTGGCTTCCAACTCTGCCGCTTCTTAGTGTGCTCGATGCTAATTGGTGAAAGTAGAAGACACACTGGTTCAGGGAATTGGCACGTCTGTGTTGCTGCTTCTGGGACTGAACGTTTAAATGTGTCTCTTCTTATGGCAACCAAAAGCCACACCTTGGAAGCTTCCTTTGGTTAGGACAATACAATTTGCTTCTGCGTTTGCAGAAACGACCTGCATCCCGGGCTGTTAAATAAATGTAAACGAGCACGGATTATACGGTGTGATCAGTGATTTTTATCTCTCTGACAGCGAAATATATGATCAGGTTTGCATAATGAAAAGCAGCCTGTCCTACTCCAGCCTTGACAAAATGTTAAATTTCCCTAAGATCCTGCAGCCGTGGGAAAGAAAGGCTTTTAAGGCGAGAAAGCTGAATGCTGCAAGGCAAAGCTGCCTGGCCATGGCTTGGTGATCAGATTTCTCCTTCGCCTCCATCTTCCCTTGATTAAATCCCAGCTCTCTGCCCCTGCTGGGGTTGAGGGTAGAAACTCCTGTGAGGCTGTAGGGAGAAAGGTCTCTGTCCACCAAGCCATGGGCTATTTCTTCTCTGCCTTCACACGTTCCAAAGCAGCCTTATCTTTTTCCTGAAATGATTCGCTCTCCCACATCTGGAATTTTCCCATTATTTTCTAGCCTGCAGCCAGACATTGTTCAAGTGTCAGCACACAATGGGAGTAACTTAGCCATGTGCTTACCTCTAAGATGTCAAGGATGACCATCACTGCCCTGTCTTCAACTCAGCCAGTTCCATCTTTAAAAGGCTGTTTGTAATAAACACCCCACTCCTGGACTAAATTAGTTACTGGATGCAAGTACAAGAAAACCAGTGTAGGTGGTGACTTAAGCAATAAAAGGATTCCATGGCATGTGCCACTAAAAAGTTCAGAAGGACACTGCCTTCAGGTGCGGCTTGATCTGGCAGTTGAAATGACCTGACAAGGGTCACCTTCACTCTCTCTGCTTTGTAACTCTGCTTCCTCAGGAGCAATTTCATTCTTGGCAGGATTCTCTCATTTTGCCAAGGGCTGATGGCAACTCACGCTTTCTCATTTAGATTCAATCTTCAAACAAAAGCCTGGGGCTTTAGTCCGGTGGGGCCAGCCAAGATTTTGTGATCACCTATGAGGCAATGAGGAGGATCAGAGCAGATGGAATCAGTCTGGTTAGTTTGGGAAGGAGCGTCTAGCCCCACCAGGCGCTGGGAGCAGTTTCCCCAGAAGGTGGAGCTCACATTTACACATGGACATTCACATGAGAACGATGTTTGTCGCTGTGACATGCCAAGTAGAGGTTTATCCTAGGAAAACCGTGGACAGCCTAGCTTCCTGCACCTTACCAGCTCCATGACCCTGGTGAGTGGTTTAGCCTCCACGGGCCTCACTTTCTCCATTTGTGAAATGGTGATAGTAACACTTCCTTATCCCTAGAATTGTCCTGAGGAGTAAACGAGATGCGGAAGATGCTTCAGCAGGGCCTGGTACGTAGTAAAGACCAAGTGTTTGCTGTGTGTCTGTGTATTTTTCATAGGTGAACGGAGGTAAATACTATTAGTTTAAAGGGCGAGGAATAATCCCCAGCCAGGAAGTGGATTGTAGCTGAATAGAGGCCTCAAGGGAACGGCTTCATTAACCATGAATAAACATTAGTAATAAAGACAGTAGCTACTTCTTATTACCCAAGGTGCGTGCAGAGGAACATTGGGCGGGGGTAGCGGCTTAAAGCGTTTATTCTCTAAAGCAGGTGGAACATTTTCCTTGAAACATCATGTACTATTTGCACATGAATTCAGAACTGATGACATTCGAAATTACACAGATTTCAAGTGCAAGAGAAGCATTTGCTGTTTCCAGAGTTCTGGGAACCAGCTCTCCGGGTCAGAGCCACGTGATGAGTACAGGTTCTTCCCTAAGCTGAGTTGGGCCTCTGCGGGGCTGACAGCACCCTCTCGCCAGGTCACAGGCAGGTGGTGGATGTTACCGTGGATGGAAGAGAGAGGACTCACAGTTCTCCTTCCTTTTTCCTGCACAGACTTGCTCCGAGGTCACACAACATGGAAGGTCAGTCGGACAAGACCACTCACTGGTTAAAAAGAAGCTACATCTTTAACACTTCGAAGGGGAGTTATGCTGGCTCCACCCTGGCTTTTCCAAATATTTCCTGGTCCTTCTTCCTCTCTCTGCCTTTTTCCCGTGCATCTCTCTCTATAGCTATGTAGCTGTGAATGCCACTTGACAAGAGGGCCTGAGTGCTGCTGCCACAGGTGGGAATGGGTGGCAGTTCTCTGGTGCTGGCAATGTCACCGTAGGCTGTCAGCTTAAGAGAATGTGCCCTCCCCATCCTGGAGAAGTCAGAAGACAGTTACCTTGCAGACTAGGAGCAGCTTTATAAATGAAGAAGAGAAGCTTGGGAGCGCCCGAGAAAGAGTCGCACCCTGGTCTGTGTTCATCCCCGGGCGCCCAGGGCCGACCCTGCCCGCTCATGCCCTGACCCCCGGCTGGGAAGGGGGGGCCTTGGCCTGAGGGTGGTTGGTAGAGCGAGTAACCTACCCACGACTGATGAGAACTGAGGAACTTTGGGTGCCTTTTCAATGCTATGTTTCGCAACACTACCTATTTATTGTTGAAAGTTACAAAATGCAGAAAAAGGTTTTTTACAATAAAAATGTTTTTATTTCTCAGGTTATACTACTGAGGAATAATTACTTGGACATAGTGTGCATTTTTGCTTTCAGACATTGTTACTCTCTGTTTATAAAACTGCAAGGGTGCTGTAACGATTACTTTGTAACCTGCTTCTTCCACTTAGCAGAGTATCCTAAGCTTATCTCTCCTGGGAGTAGATGCCAGCATGCTCACTGCTCACTGTGGCCCTCAGGGACTGGCTGGTGGCCTTGCTGTGGACTTAGGTTCCTACATGTGAGTCTGTGGTTGGAAAGTCCCGAGGCCTTTCACATGAGCCAGTCCCTCTTTATTCTGCCTGGTTTCCAAGGTGTCACTGGAGTAGCTGCTTACTAGAGTAACACTTTAGAGCCAACATAATAAAGACCTGTCCGTGCAGACCCCTCCTCAGGTGTCCATGGGGAGGAGAGAGGACAGGAAACTCCCTTGCATGGAAGCCCTTGAGTGGGCCGTGGATCGGTTAGGTGTCCGGGAAGAGCTCGGATGGGAGTCAGGGCTGTGGAATGTGATGTGGTGTAACGGGAAGGATGCTGGCCTGGAGTCTGGTCCTGCTTTGACTCCTCTGATTTATCAAGTCCTGAAGAATGAGTCACACATTCTCTTTAGGGCACCACCTCCTTATCTGTAAAGTAAAATTAGAGGATGTTGTGAGTAGTAGATAAGAAAATGAGTGTGAAAGTACAACCAAAATTTGAAGAACCGATGGAATCATGACATCCTTGCTGTTACCTAATAATAACAAAAAGTCTAGAGTTGTGTTGATTGATCTACCCAGGAGTCTTAGATGAAACACTCACTCTGAAAAGAGGTAAATGCACTCATGGTGGTTTTGGCAGTAACCATGGAGTGAATATTGCTAGAGTGATTAATTAGCTTGAGTTACTTATCAGGTGGGCTTGTTGAGTCAGCTAAGGCCTCACATTGTATTAGAATACACACCCTTCCCACCCACCTCACCCCAGCTTTGAGCAAAGCCAGCAAAAGTCCAGATTTACCAAAAGAATTAAAAAAGTAAGATTCTTTTTAAATGAAAAATCCATTCATTTCAAGTGAATTACGTATAGTTCCAACCTGGCTTTATAAAATCATAGATCCTATGGATTTAGGCCCAGAAATCACAGTATCTTGTAACCTGTCATACTGTAGGAGGTGACGAAGGTGAGAGCTCTGTGAGGTGTAAGAGGCTGGTGGAGAAATCGCTTGTCAGATGTGCTGGTTTCTCTTTATATAAGAATATTTGGTGCCTCCATCTTCCAGAAAATGGAAGGTTAATCTCCCTGCAGGCAATTCACAATTCCCTCTTTTCATTTAAAATGTTTACAGGCATTATTAGCTAAAGAGAAGCTATTGGCAGAGAGTAAACTATTTAAGCATAGCTCTTCCGAAGAGTAAAGGAGGCTCTTTCATGGGCTCATCTGAATTTAACTGCGAGGACCTAAATTGGGAAGAGGAGACAGATATGTAATCATCAAGGTGGCAGAGAAGCGTAGTTAGAGCTGGTGAAGTATCAGCACATGCTCCCATTATCCTGGGAACATCGGGAAAGCACATAAAGATTAGCCTGGCGCCTTGTGTTGTGTTTACAGTGTGTCAATTCCATTTGCGTGGCTCTAACTTCTCCATTTGGAGCACCCAGCACCAATAGCCATGAATCAGAGCTTTCAGGTTCATCCTGGAAATGACAGAGGGACATTTAGAAGCTGTCCTGCTTCTTCTGGCCACTCGAGTCACTCAGGCAATCTGTGTAGGACTCTGGGATTATGGCTTGAAAAAGCTGATTTAATGCGGTAAATACGCTATTCACTTAGATGATATGTCTGAATATATTCACAGAGCTCTTATCCTTGCAAAAACTATCAGATGTGGCATGTAAATTAATCAGCATTATAGTCTGGGAAGGTGTATTAGTCACGATTCTCCAGGGAAACAGAACCAATAAAAGATGCAGACATTTACCTATCGGCCGATCATTTTGGCCGAACTGTCACCTATAAAGAGATTTCTTTCAAGGACTGGATCACAAGATTGTGGGGGCTGGTATGTCTCCAGGTCAGCAGGCAGGAGCTGATGCTCAGGTCTGGAGGCAGAATTCCTTTCCCTCCAATAAACCTCAGTTTTTGCTCCAAAGGCTTCTAACCGATTGGTTGCGTTCCATCCGTTATCATCAAGGGTAACCTCCTTAAAGTCAACAGATTGAAGATATTAATCATGTCTACACAGTATCTTTACAGCGACCTCTAGGTTAGTGTTTGCTGGGAAAACTGGACCCTCTGGCCTAGCCAAGGAGACATGTATTTGCCCACTATGGAGGCACTGACTATATCTCAGAAGAAACTGCCAGGATCTGTGCAGACTTTCTCGACTAACACGGATTTCCTAAAGTCACTGACTAAATTATCCATGGTCCCTTTTTCCTTACAGCTTTTAGAGCCATCGTGCAATTTGATGTTTAACTTCTACTGCCGGGGGACAAACACACAAACATTAAAATGTATTTTTCCTTTGTCTCCGACTCTCTATGAACTTTAAGGAAATAATTGCCTTTAGGATAGACATCTGGATGCTTTTAAAAAATAGCACTTGGAAAAGCTGAAAGATAAAGTACTTGAAGAGGCCTTTAAGATGTGTGTGCCTGACACACTGGGGCAGGATGGGTTTTTTGTGCTAATGTGAGCCTCGGAACTTCTTTAAAGTGCCAGATTATTCTTTTCTCGGAGGGATGCAATCCGTTCTCCATGGACTATTATAAAAAAAATATAGATAAAAGCAAAATTTCAAATGCTGTTCTACAAAAATTACTTAATCATCTCTGGCCTACTGTGGAAACTCATTTGAGCTGTGTGTTGATGGCTAGCTCTGCAACCCTGCTTTGGCAGATGCAATAATGACCAGCTTTATGAGAAATTCAGTTTATTTATCAGTGCGATATACACTTTCTCGACATCCAGAGTGCAGCCAAGGTCAGCCTTTTATGAAGGCAGAATATGGTTTGAGCGAGGAGGCCTTGAAGTGCCCTCGCCTGCCTTCCCAATAATATCAATTTTCTCCTGGCTGATGATGGAAATGCTAACATTCTCACGTTTTAACTTTATTTTAAAGCTTTGATTCATGATAAAATGCCAATACCACCGGGAGGTAAATGAAATGGAAACTCTCAACCATTTTCATTTGGATGACTGGGTTTCAGATCTTCCCTGATCTGATCTCGCGAGGGTGGACGTGAACCAGCTCTCCGAGAGTGTGTGTAGACTCAAGAGGCAGGCAGAACGGGAGACAGTTGTGCTACCTACCATCTTTGCCCCGACCTCCCAATTATATCCAGAACAGACCTGACTGCAAATGCTTTTAAAAATATAGAAAGTATTTCAGGGTAATTTATATGACGTTAAAGTGCCAACGGTTCCTTTCTACAGGATGTAGAAAGGTCTGGAAGTTGAGGGAGGGTGTGGAGCGGGCAGGGGGAATATCACGAAATAAGGGTGGGTAGGTAAGGGGAGGGAAGATAATGCTCACGGCTCTGAGATTTCTACTGAGGATAACCACTAGCCATTGAAAAGTTACAGGCGAGGCAGTCTGAGAACATATTTGCAGGAAAAGATGCAATACCTTTTAAATATTTACATAAATGATGGACACAAACATCAATTTCTGGAATAACCCTTTTGGATACCTGGCTTTATGAGGCTGCCTGATGCAGATTGAAAGAAAGGAGAGACTCATTTTCAAGAAAGATCCCTCCCAGGGGTCCGGCTGTAGTATGGACTTTGTTTCTGGGTAATTCCTTTGTGTCTGCTCAGAAAATCCAGTTGCACTTGAGCTGATCTGAGTGGTTTTCTGATTCTCACACCCAGCAATCCTTAGTTAGTCAGAAAATGCCTGGAGAACCATTGCATGTGAAACAGAGAAATAAAAACAACGAAGAATGGGAAAGTATGTACATATCCAGGACCACTATGAGGTTGTATTAGAGAAATCATGAACAGTTGGAACCTCACAGAAACAGGAGCATGTCAGAAAAGATTTCTGAATCTTTGAGTATAATTTACAAAGCATGAATTAGGGGCTATAATTTTAATCTTTTTGAGGTTCAGTCTGTTATTATGAGAAATAAACGGAAAGCTATTACCATGGTTATTTAGTCTATTGACGATTGGAAGCCAAACAAAACAATGGAAAAACGGACTTTCTCCACATCAGTGATTTATGTATTTGTACCAGAGGGAGATTAAAGTGACATGAGCAACTGAAAAATTTAATGTAAAAATTATAGATGTCACCTTGGTAGCCACCCCAGGAGGTTATATAGAGTACTCAAAAAGTCGTGACATTGTTCAAAGTACTTTTGTAACAACCCTTCATTTGGAAAGGCTGCCTAAAATGTGGTCTGAGTCATAGGCTATAAGGCCCTAGGAGAGCGCATCAGCAAACAGTGTGGCTGCCAACAGCTCGGCGTTCGCGGGCGCTCAGATGCAGAAGCACCGCTCTCACGTCCCATCCTCAGCCTCAGTCCCCCCGGCAGTCAAGCTATCAGTGTCCGGCATGCCCTCCCAGAAATACGTATGCTATGACTGTGGGTTTCCTCCTGTATGCGTTATTTACATATAATGACATCACGTATATATTACACCTATATATCATATGGAAATGCATTTCCCTCCTTCACACCTATGGCATGACATAAAGCTTATATCTATCATATAAAGTTTATAAGCTGCTGCACACACGGCTTTTCCCACACTTGGCAACATATTAGTGCTTGAGGAATATACTCCTTTCACAACATCTGCATAAAATTTTATTTTATGAATGTGGCATAATTTCTTTATCAGTCCCACAGTGAGAGGCCTGTCGGTTATTTCCAATCTTTTATAACAAGTAATGCTGACATACCTTACACCTATGTCACTGACGCACATGAAGCTGTAACTGTGGGGTTGTTGCTGGGTCAAAGGCGTGTGCTGGAGAGGTCATCAGGTCACGGAGAGGAAGCGTCTGCGGGTTGACCTGCAAGCCAGCCCCAGGGGGTTCCAAGCCTCCCCCCTCTTCCACCTTGTCCTCAGGATGTGGGTTGGGCCACTGCACCTGCCGTGTGGACCCCTTCCAGCGATGCAGCCTCAGAGAGGGATGTGGCGTTGAGAGCACCCCCTCTGAGCCCATGCCTGGACCCCACTGAGGCCTCTGGATAAACATGGAGGCTCCATAGGGCGGGTGCAGAGACCAGCCTGTGAGCTGCTCGTTCCTTACTCGAGCCGCCCACGGCCTGGGGCGCCCGCCTCGCTCCTCGGCCTCTCCCTGCCCTCCGTGTCCGGGCAGGCTTGCAAACCAACAGTACTTACATTAAATGGATAAATGTTGCCCAGTTGCCTGCTTAAGAATCCATCCCACTGTGACGTGCTGACCTGAGAGGTGAAAGCAGGTTTTCATTACGGGTGAGGTGAGCTTCTTTGCACACTATTAATTCCTATGTGAATTAGCTGTTCGTGGCCTTTAACTGTGGTTTTCTATGAGTTTACTGGCCTTTTTCTTAGTGCTTTCTAGAAATTCTGCATTAGGGAAATCAGCTCTGTGTGATATGAGTTGGAAAAAACGGTTCTTTTTATCGTGTGGGGGGTTACTCTCTTGAAACATATTTGTTAGTTGTGATATCTCATCTCTGTTCTTGGCAGTGGTGCAGCAGGGAAGAGCCAGATCTGACCACACGTGGGATCTGTTTCTCTCACTTTAACCTTTGTTTCCCATTGCTTTTGTTCCCTAAAAGGACACTGTCTGTATACCATGCCCTGCCTCGGGGAACACTGCCCCTCGGCCTGAAGGTTAAACCAAAGACCCTTTGTTCAGGGAAGCATCCGGACCCTGTGCACCTGTGGATGGCTGCAGGAGAAAAGAAATGAACACGTCCCCTCCCTGAGGCTGGCCATTCCAGGGGACCTTTGCAAGGCATAAGGGCTTTTCACTTACTTCCTCACCTCCTCCCCCTCTTTGTGCTATAGAAGAAACTGGCATCCAGACCCTGATGAGATGGTTCTTTTGAGACACAGTCTGCCATCTTCTGGGGCTGCTGGCATATTCCTTGCCTCAACACCTCATCTCTGATTTTTGGCCTGCTGTGCGGCGAGCAGAGTGAGCTGGACTTGGTAACGGTGGCACACTGTGGTCTTTTGAGGAACCGGTAAGATGGACGGAGCACGGATGCTGTTCTCAGTGAAAAATGACATGACTTTTTTGTTAGCAGTTTTTGACGGTAATTCCAAAGGAGGAGCTTCACAATGTTTTGAGCCATGTTCTGAGCATGTAACTTCTCAAGATTTGTGTAACTTCCCAAGGTGACAGTTACGAAAGATGACACTTTTGTAGGTATAAACGCCATCCTATTTGTTAAAAAAAATTCTCCTGATTTTAGAGTTGCCCCCAAGCTCAGTAGGATACAGGATACTTGTCCTATATTGGATATTTGGTTTGCAAAGGCTTCACTCGTCCTGTAGGTTGTAACTTCATCCTCTGGATAGGGTCTTCTGCAAGGCGAAAGTTTTAAACTTTGGTGAAATTGCCAGTTTATCACAGTTTCCTTTTATGAGTGATGCTTTGGTGTCAGTCTGTGAACTCTTTGCTTAACCCTCGATGCCAAAGCTTTGCTTTTATGTTTTTCCTAAACGTGTAATTTGACGTTTAAGTTGGTGGTCCAGGCCAGCGTGGGTGGTCTTTATCAGCCGAGGGTATGAGAGTCTCTGCTCCTACCTGACTTCCTTGACAACATCCCAGATGGGGTGATGGGTCCCAGCCTGTGTGGGGGACGTCCTGGCCCCCTGCTTAGCCTGCACAGTTGGGGGTGCGGCGGACACCATTGTCTCTGGATTTTAGTTGGACTGGAGCCCTTCTCGCCTGTTGTCTGAAAGTTTTCTGCCTGATTGGCTGCCCCTCCCCTGCCTTTGACCAGACAGAGCAGGCTTCAGCTGTGGTGGCTTTTCCTGTCTGCTTCCGTTGCCATGTCTCGGTTGTAGCTTCTTCAGCTCAAAGACAGGGACACACGTGGCCAAAAGGGAATGCGTGGCTCACGTGGTGTTGTTCCTCGGTTCCTGACCGGTCTTCCTCTCCTAGCCTCTGCTCAGAACTGTTTTGTTTTGTTGTGCATGTTCCATCCAGGATTTTTAGTTGCACTTACCTGGGGGTATAGGGAGATGTAGTATACTACTCCATTTTCCTGGAAGAGGAAGCTAACATAATTTTTAAAAGTTAAAATACTCTTCAATACAGAAATACTTTATGATTTTTACCATTTTTCAAGTTGTGCTACTTTCCCCACCTACTTTCTAAATTTAGTGACATTGGCGATTCAGCAGGACCTCTGTGAGATCTGAACCCGAGGCCTTTGCAGTCGTTTTTGTGAATTTGCTTCCTGAAGGCCCAGGCATACCCAGCGTTGCTACTGCAGGATAGCCTCCCTGTTGACCTTCTTTCTCACTCTGAGAAGCTCTGGCCGCCTGAGAAACACACCTCTCATCGTTATCGTCTGTTACCCAGGGCTCTCAAAATGAAACAAGAAGGCAAGGAGTTTGAAAGCAAAGATTGATCACTGGCATTCCTGCCTATGGACCCATATTTAAGCCTTTGCTGGCAGCTGGGTTTACTCAGGCCCTCCAATGAGGCTTCCTGAATTTGTAAGGAAACATCCCTGTGAGGTGGATGTATCTGTAGACAGTCTTTGATTCTGTGCCCTTACATTCTCCCGAAAATGTGATTGATAAAGACATACAAACTGTCTGTCCTCACATCTTTACATCCTAAGTGAAGGATGACTCTAAGAGAAGGGTGGTAGAAAACTGAACCGTAAATTTGAACGAACTGATCAGTGCAACTCAGTACTGCAAGTGAGGACTGGAATTTAGAATTCTGAGCTCTCATTTTGCTACTCTGTAATTTTGATACATTATAGTCATCTATTTCCAACTTATTTCCTCTGCCACTCAGAATTAAGGTGATAATATTCACAGCTTAATTACATGACTCCAAGCAAGGACTTTTGGAAGTTCATTTATTTTAGGCGATCCTAGCCATTATCCGGTAAAGTTAAGTCTTTAAAATCACTTAATTTTTTCTAGGCCTCAATTTCCCATCATTTAAATGGTAGGTTGAACTTGATTTTCTCTCTGTAAGGTCCTTGCAGCTCTGAATTCCTATGACTTTACAGTTCTGAAGAAAGCACTGTTTAAACGCAAGGCAGTGTGATCACCACTTTCTTTTTTTGTTGTGTAATTATGGTTGTGTGAGAAAATGCTTCCTCTTTTCAGGCAAGCCTGTTTAAAATGCAAGTTTATATGTTACAAAATGACTTTTCTTTAGTGCTATGATGGCTTATAAAGTAAGAAACCAGGAGGATTATGAATCACATAATGGATTTTGGGTGCATTTTTAGCATGTTCTTTGCTTGGAAATAATACTATTGATAGAAAGTAAGGCCCATCCAAACACGACAGAAAGTAATGCATTCAAATAACGTGTTGTGTGAATTCTTGGCTGTTCCTCAGCATCCTGGCCAGAATAAGTGATTAAAAATTGAAGAATATAAATAGTATAAACTTGAAAAATTGTGACAGTCATGACACAAGGCCAATTTTTATTTACATGAGACTAGACAAACACTTGAGTCTTATTTGTGAATAAATACTGTTATGGGCTAAACACTTACATTTCTTTGCAAATAAATATTCAAACTATATAAAGACGGTATAGCATCCCACTTTCTAGACTTCGAAATGCTGAGGGAAAAACTGATTTACCAATAATTATGTAAAATTGATAATTATAAGAGATTTTATTCCCATCTTGGAATAAAATTGGTCTTGTTGAGATTAAAACCGAGCAGGACCCTGTGAGACTCCCGGGTACAAGTCCTTTCTGTGTCCCCTGTTTCTTGTTTGTAGGAAATAGGCTTCATTCAGCCTCCATGACCTTCCCTGAGTTCCAGTGGGCAGGTCCAAACAGGAGCTCAACAGGGAAGGGAGGTGATGCAGAGACCAGGGAGGAGCAGTCAAGAAAGAGCAGTGCACCCGTGGGGCGGGTCCCGGTTCCTGCTGAAGGAATATAGGTAATGATGTCTCGGAGTTCTCCTGCGGGAACTAAGGCCCCCACTCAGGTGGAGGAAGGTAGCTTCAGGCTGAGCGCAGGAGTCCTGGGCACCGGCCCGTTGCCTCACCACCAACCAATTTGAAGAAAGTCACACACCCGGCAGCCCTCACCCCAAATGTTGCCTATAAAAACTTCTCCTCCCCCAAACCATCAGGGAGTTCAGGATTTTTTCAACACAAGCCACCCGTTCCCCTTGCTTGGCCCTGCAATAAACACTTCTCTGCTCCAAACTCTGACGTTGTAGTTTGTTTGGTGCCGAGACCAGCTCGGCGACCTGAGGTGAGTGACGGGTGCCGCAAGCTTGAAGAAAACAGACACAGACTGAAGAGAAAGATGGGACCGGGGGACTCAAGACGTCTAGGATGAAGAGCCTTGCTGACTCATCCCACATTGCTTTTATTGGTTTCTCGGCTAACACTCCCAGGTTACTCCCATAAACAATCAAAGGCCTCACATGACTGGGGCAATGATCCTTGTTTGCCTCCTGGGTCCGAGCTGAGCAGGTGTGGATCTGAGCTGAGCGTGGAGAGCAAAACAGCCCTGGGGGCAGGAGACCTCTCTCAGATGGATTAGGGGTCTGTGCCCCACCCGTGTTGGCCCCTCTGCGACGGTGCCTGTCTTAGGTTGTTCCTCCCTTGAGGAATCTTACCCGTCTCTGGCTAACCAGTCATCCTCCAGGGCCAAACAGGGTGATAAGAGGAAGGCTCTATGCCCCACCCCTGTTGGCTCCTCTGCGGCTGTGCCTGTCTTAGGTTGTTCGTCCCCTGAGGAATCTTACCCGTCTTTGGCTAACCAGCCATCCTTCAGGGCCAACCAGGGTGATATGAGGTGTGCAAGTGAGAAAGAGGCTGCGCCCCCAGAGGGTCAATTTTCTGCCTATGCCCCCATAGTCTCCACGCCCCGCATCCTCAGCTCCTCCACTGCTCAAGCAGGACATTCTGAATCCCATCGCTCGGCCCACATACTTTAACATTTTCAAGGTTTCAGAAAGGCTCCTGAATGTCTTCCCACAGTTTGGGGCACACAGACTTTGAGTTCTGTAACAAAATCATCAAAGACCCCCCTCAG
Organism: Hippopotamus amphibius kiboko; assembly: GCF_030028045.1. Classification (NCBI taxonomy): domain Eukaryota; kingdom Metazoa; phylum Chordata; class Mammalia; order Artiodactyla; family Hippopotamidae; genus Hippopotamus; species Hippopotamus amphibius. Next base: position 113,093,083 of record NC_080196.1, read on the forward strand.
CTCCACGTCTCTGTCTTCGCCTCCCTGGACTGCTGTTAGCAGGTGGCAGATTTGGTTGTTGTACCTGTTGTGAAATAAAATTTGTATTTTATGGGAGGAGAAGAAAAAATTTAAGCATAAAAATGTTCTCTGCCCTTTGGCCTCCTCTGTCCCCTCTACTGTGCATTGTGTACCTGCCTTGTGCAGTGACCAGACCTCCCCCACCAGCAGAAATACCTGCTCAACGGTAAAGAGCAACGTTCTCCCAGTATCAGCAGGACAACTCTTTAAAAGGTAACGTTCCTTCTTGATCTTGCAAGGGGTCACGATGACCCACCCTTTTGTCCTTGAAGATCTGGATTGTGTAAACTGTTAATAATATATCATTTAAAATACAGCCTCTGTCTCAAAAAATACAACTGTGCTTTGACTTCTAACAGAGAGCAGTTCTCAGAGGTGCTGTTCCATGGTTATAATCCTCAATTTGGCTCAAAGGAAAATTTCCATTTCTTTCTTAGATTGACTGATTAACCCTTATTGAATTGCTTTCTTCACATTGAAGATGTTGAAATTCATCTGAGCCCTTTTCTCCCAGAAGGCGGTGATGCATTCTGGGAAATGGCTGAGCATATTCTGAGATGAGACCAACCTACACCTTCCCCAAGGATTCTCTCTTTTCAAGAAACTCCAGGTTTCCTCCCTCTTGTTTGAAACCTTTCTCATTAGTGCACTTCTCTCTATCACAACAACCTGAATAAAACTGTCTACTCAATCGTCTGGTGCATTTTTGTCTTTCCAGTTGGTGCCGTGACTTGGATGGGTTGGACCTGGTCTTGGGATCTGCATTTTCCCCGCCTGGGTGACGAGGTTCTCGGGCCCTCTGTGCTCTGTTCCTGCCAGGGCACCCAGGGATGGTGAGTTTCACTCCTGGTCCTGTGCTCAGGACCCTTTGCCGCCGACCGCCTGGTGTGGGTTTGAGTGTGGTTCTTACCTGAGTGTGGATGCTGAATTCTTTTGGCTTTGTGGTCTAACCACTTGGTGATCTCTTTGTCTATTTTGTGCTCAAATCAGTTAAGAATTTCATGCCCAATGAGAAGTGGTAAATTTTGTGTTTTCTGTGTTTATGCTTGGTCCCTGGCTGCAATTTCAGGGATAACACTGCCAGCTTTCCCTCTGTGTCTATAGACTTATATATCTAATTCAGAAAGGCCTTTTTTATTATGTAAGTATTGGTATTTCCCTACCTTCTGCGGATATTACCAAATTAGATTATAAAGTCTCTTAATGAAGCTCTATCTTGATTAGTTTGCAGATAAATAAGTGCTTATATAAATTCACTTCAATTTTTTAAATTCCTAGAAATTAAATAAATTGAATCTCCCATGCTTTCAATGTGAAAAAAAAACTTATTCTTTTGAAAAATAATTTGAACATGTTTTAAGAATTCAAGCTCACATAATTTAGACAGGTCTTTGCAAACTAGACTAGTTTAACATTGTTTTAATGAAAACAAACTGCATTCTCTGCGTTATGAGTGTTAAGTACAATATATATTAATTCTACTTGGGTATATTTTTCCTAAGCTTATATAGGACTTATTGAATAAGCTAGCATTGCTTCTAATAAATTTTTAAGATTATGAAAAATGCAAAATTACACTTAACCAGAGTTGAAGCATTATTCTGACAAACTTTATTTCAATAGTAATCACATTAACTTGAAGATAATGTTCTGACTTATTCTGTAATTTAAAACCTTGAACTGGTGTTAAACTGAGTTAATGAACAGATATTCTTCAGATACACAGATCATTTGTAAGTAAAATAGAACACTAAAATGTTGATTTTAACCATAATTTAAGTCTATATATTTTTACTTAGTTTTATATCCTCAGAGAGGCTATAAATATATATTTGGACCTGTCATTAAATGTGTTCATTTTGAAAAATGTTACCGTAAGGGATATGCATAGGAACTCGCAGAAGTTTCATTAAAAGGGAACCTTATCTGTTGTGCTCAAAGCTGGCGGAGGTTTGAGAAGGTTTATCTGTAAGATTTGTTAGCACACACAAAATTAAAATTTAATATAGAATATTATATGGATGCAAAACTGGAACTTGGTTTTCTATCTGTGAAAATGACAATAATGGGATTATTAGTTTGCTGTTAAATAAGAGGTTGTACAAGGTTATTCTTTAATTCTGTGTAATCCACGTGGATATCGGAGCCTGTGTCTGACCAGAGCAGCCTTCCAGGGTACACGTGGACTGCGCTGTGCCCCTGACTGTGTGAGAAAACACAGGTTTCTCGCTTATGAAGGCGCTAAGGGTCTCAAGTTATGTTACTCCTGTAATTCCTTTAAAAAATTTTAAGGCCACTTTGGCTAAATAGGTCACCATATATTGCTTCTTAGTAAACCATGATCCTATCTTGAAGTGAGTGTTTAAGTCTCCTGACAAATTTTTTTTTCTTTTTTTCTTTTTTTAGTGCTGAAACGCAAAATCGAATCCTGACAACTTCTGATGCTTTGCTTCCCCCAAATCATTGATAAATGATAATATTGGCAGGAAAACTGTCTTTGGGATTTCCCAGAGGGCCCCTGGAAATCACAAGGGGCTCGCTCTTCTGACTTGTGAAACTAATTAGGCTTATTTGGTGTGTTATTACTGATAATTCTTGTGGAGAGCACCGTGAAACCAGAAGGATGCTCAGCCCTCCTCAGGTTAAATTTGTGCGGGTAAAATGTTGTAAACACAGATCTCTCAGGGTCTCATGCTGCATGGGAGGTATCTGGGAGCACGTCTCTGATGTCCAAAAGGTGTCCACGCGTCCGTGTCCCAGCCAGTGGGACGGAAGATTAGCAAGAACAATAGACCGATATCAGCCATAGTTTCAATTACCACCTAAAATGTTAAGTAACAGCTTTATTTACTTCTTCAGCTTGAATCTAGCATTTTATTGGCCAGCGGTTTTCAGCTGGGGCCTGGCGTGGCTTACCTATGCAGTCTTCAGCGTTCAGGTGTTTGGGACCTACTCCAGGTCGGAGAACCTCTTTCCTTGATACTCTTGATACATTCTTAGCCTATTCGTTGTACAGGGTGTCAGGGTTGTTATATGTTACGTCTGAAGATATTTTTCTCTGTAAAGATTACCTTCATCCATTTTTAGAAATTAGATGCTATACCCACGCTTTTTGAATAGAGCGCTAATCATCATGTTGATAGATACTTTGTCTGAAACGCGTGTGGATTTATTTTGTTTTCTCGTGCCGCAAGCCAGAAAAGCAGCTATGTTCCTTGCCAGTTGGTTATTCTTGTAATGAACTCATCATATCTTCCACTTTTAAAAGTATCAGTAATAAGTGAGGCACGGTCATCACACCAGCTCCCCCTTCACTCTGGCCCCAGCTTTCTTCCCCGGCTTCTGAGCTCCCTGGATTTTGTTGCACAGCTAATCAACAGAGAGCGGGCTCTCGTACTTCACAGCGCAAGCCTAGACATTCCAGGGAACGCAGCTCCCTTTTACTGGCCAGGTTAGACACTGTAATTACCTGGTCTAGCCTCAGGCTCTCCCTTACCCCTCCCCTCCCCCAACAAATCCTGGGAGCAAAGTCAAGTGTAAGAGCAGCAGCTTTTATGCCAGTCATATGGATAGAAAGTGACGATGTAGTTCCAGGAAATGGGGGGAGGGTGCTCTTCCCGGAACGGGGGTCCCGGGCACTCGGAGCCATGCGTGTAAACCATAGGCAGTTCTTCTCCAGCTCACTGCTGGTGAAAGGTAAATAAATTTGTAAGGCACCTCACCTCTTTAGAAAGCTGGTGATTTCTCCTCTTGATGATGTTCACTCAAAACATCAATAATCCGTGATAAGAAATGGAGCAGAGTTTTATGCAAGTCAGACTGAGGACTGTAGCCTGGGAGGTAGCCTCTCAATAGGTCTGAGGCCCGCGTGGCTGAAGCCTGGTTTCCACCCAGTCTTATACCTTACCAGAGCGAAGAACGTCAGACGTGACAGGGGGGCATCCTTCAAGGTTGCGAAAGAGACAGATTGAGTCTGTCTACAGCAAGAGAGCAGGAGCCGTGTCTAGGAAGGGAACCTTATCCTCGCGGGAGTGTGAACCTGAGTGCCGCGGGAAGGGGGGTAATCAGCCTTAGATTAGAAACGGACACTTTTTACCTTAATGGTTAAGGCAGATGTGCTGCGTGTGTTTGACAAGTCCCCGGTCAGGCTGCTTGAGTTCACACCAAGTTCAGCCTGAACCACGTAGAAGCCAGAATGACGTCCCCATGGCTCGAAATGTGAACATTTTCCGCATCAGGAGCACGAGGGGAGGTCCCGTTGCCCAGAAGAGGAGTGCTCCACGGGACCTCTACTGAGGTCTTCCTTCTTCTGGATGAGACAGGACGGCATTTGGTGGGAAAGTCTTTCTGGCCAGAACGATCCCTGCCGTGCTCTACGGGCACATGACCAGCATCTGGAGACTCAAGCGGAATTTGTTCAAGCATCGGGACAGAGCCCAGGGGAAAGCCTGTCTGTGCTTGCAGACACCCCCGTGGCCTACCTTATAGTTTAATTGGATTTTAAAATAAGTTTTACTGGGATATAATTTTCATGCTGTAAGAGGCTTGCTTTTGAAGTACACGGTTCAGTGATTTTTAGTATGTTGACCGTGACCGTCATCTACTTTTAGAACATTTTCGTTGTCCTAGGAAATAAAACCATACCTCCTAGCAGTCCCTCCCTGCTTTGCCTTCCCAGGCCCAGCCCCAGGCAACCACTGGTCTACTCTGTGGAGTTGCCTCTTGTTGACTTTTTGTATAAATGGGTTCATGCAATCGGCGATCTTTTGTGGCTGCTTTCTTTCCCTTAGCATAGGATTTTTGAAGTTCATTCCTCTTGCAGCCTGAGTTGCACTTCATTCATTCCTAGCTGTTGCCGAGCAGGGTTCCACTGTGTGGATGGGCCACCTTTTTAAAATGCATTCCTTGGCGGATGGACTTCTGGGTTATTTAGCTTAGCTGTATTTGTGGGGGCGTTGACTAATTAATTTTATTTTTTCACTAAAATGGCATTTATCTCAGAACAAGTTAGTGCCTTATTAGCAGAAAAATGTTCTACAGTTTGACCTCATTTAGATTTACTTTGCAAATAATTCTTTTAAGGTTTTTTTTTTTTTCATGTTATCTTACCTTTGAAGAACTAACAATAAATTAGTAGAGAAGAGGGACAAGGTGATAATTTTCCTTTATCATTCTTTCCACATTAAAATTTTCTTAATATGCATTTGTTTCACTGTGCGCCAACTCAAAATATTTTTTTTTCTTGAAGAGGAGATAGAGTCTTCTTCAAAGTGGGGGGTCACCTTCTCAGTGCTGTGCCCCGGGTTAGAGAATATGAATAGATTTTGTTTCACTGGTATTTTGTGCCAATGATTGAGCATCAAAACTTTAAATGTTTTGGGATTTGTGCAAAATGTTTGCATTTCTAGAGCAAACTAATACAATGTACTACTTTCCTAAGAACTTCATCTATCAGTGAGCCAATTGCTAGCGTCGTATACTCATTTTTCTCAGACAGAATGTAGATTCTCCCTATAAATGTCTGGAAGAAATATTTTGAAAATATACTGACTTAGTTGCTTCCACGCAATTTTCTCTTAACATCATAACATGCAGAGGCAGAGACGCAGATCGGCATTTATGCATGGATACGCGTTTGCAATTTCTCGTTTTGTGCGTAATAACACAGGCTGTGGCGCCTTTCTTGAACCTTAACAAGCAATACGTTTAGAAAGAAGACTTTTCTCCATCACATAGTTAGTTACGGTCACTCTTTCTGCTTGGTCGAAGCCTAACCATGCAATATGTAAAGCCGTGTCTGTATTTTTCATCCACAGGCAACTAATGGAAACACGCTCCTTAGTTACAGAACGTTCTCATGACTACCTTTGTTTGTCCCAGTTTGACTGTGTGCTCCCTGAGGGCAGCAGACATTGTGTCTTAGGCTTAAGTCCCAGTTTCAGCACCGTGTGGAAGTGGCCGTGGCTTGTGGATGAAATGATGACCAGTCCCTGGAAGACAGGCCTAGAGGCAGGTGAAAACAGCAGTGCCCACTGTGATCACAGAGGAAATCGTAAGGCCCTCCTTGTACTCAGCTGATGAAACCCTTCGCAAAGTTCACCCTGTCTCCTTACCTAAGATTCATTTTTATCATTTTAATGATAATCCTTTAGGATCTTTTTTTTAATTAAAAAATGATGCCTTATATAGGGGTCCAAACTCCTACCTTTGGGATAGGAATATTGACATTTTTATCTCAGTACTACTTCCAATTTATACCTCCAATGGACATATTATCATTGGATCAATTTCTTCACAATATTGTTGGCATTAGAGGTACACATAGTACAGGGGTATTTATTAAAATGCCTTACATTTGTCGCACGCCTATCCTGGACACGGTGCTGTCCTGTCTGCTGGGTCAGTGTGGACCAGCAATTACATGGGGGTCCACAAAGGTGAGGCTGCCCACCCCGAAGATGCCCCCTGCAGCCCCGTGAGCGGGCACCTGAGGTGGTGTCACACCTTGGGGGAGGCTGCAGAGGGAGGGCATGTGTGGGGAGCAGGGTGACCCTGAAACAGCCGTCTGACCCTGGGCTCTGTCCCCATCGGGGCAAATCCTTCTCCGTGGCAGGGCTGCCCTGTCCACTGCAGGGAGTCCCCGGCGCCCGGCCCCTCGATGTCAGGAGCAAGCCCCCCAGTCATGGCAGCCCCAGACGGCTCCAGACATTACCCAGTGTCCCTTGGGGTAAGTTGCCCCCCCTGGAGGACCGCTCTCCCCAAAACAACCCTGGATGTGTTGCTGTGCGGTGGCGTCGCTTCCCGTGGACCTGGAGCTTTGAAAAAGGGATCTTCTAGATTAACAAAGAGGTGACTGAGGCCAGGGAGTGACCAGTAACCCCCAAGGGCTTGTCTGTTCCCGAGCGGCCCAATTTATTGCTTCACCAAGTGCAAAGCTCCGAAGCAAAAGGGGACCAAGCTGCCATCTGTGGGATTAAGATCAGACGTCTCGAGTCGGAATCGTCCACGCGTGGTGATGTGTTGTTGCCGTGGCAGTTCTGCTTGAGGGCCCTTTGGACAGAAGAGGAGAACTCTTGCTGCCGAGGGAAACCGGGTCTGGCAGTCGTTGGCAGGCCAGCTGCTCCCAGAGGAAGATGGGTTCTAATTAGATGAGAAAGTTGTTTGAACGTTCAACCAGACCAAGGCAGGCGGATGGCTTTAAGGGAAAATCTTATCTAGTAAGGTCAGCCTTTATCTTTAGAGTCTGTGGATTCGGCTTTAATGCTAAATTCATCACAATTATCTTAAAGATGGGCCACTTAACCTCTTTTAGCCTATAAACTGGGCATAATCGTACTTGGTACGTAGGGTTGTCATGAGAATTTAATGAGATAATGCCCATGGTTCTTGATAAACCACCTTTATTAATATGATGAATATCAGTAATGGAAATAATTGATAATACTGCATCAATAATAATAACAACGGTGATGACATTCCCTTGCAAATTAGATAGGTGTGCAGTGGTATGTCTGTTTCCTATGGGGGAACTGAGGCTCAGAGAGTGCACCTGATGGTCGCCGTCTGAACATGAATCTGTGTCTGAGTCTAAGCTCAGGGCGCTTCCTGCGGCACCACTCTGAACTTGAAACAGAGAAGTATTCATAAGAGCCAATCAGAGCAGTGGTTCCCTAAGTGGGGAGTCCCGGATGCCCTCTGGATCTGGGGGGCCAGAGCCTCTGGGGGTGCGGCCCGGGTCTGTGTTGTCAATGCTTCCGCCGTGAGTCTCGTCCAGGCAGCCTGGACAGCAAAGGAAGCTGCTGTCTGCACACCCAGACCACCCACTCCACAGCACTCAGCTGGCACAGATACCCACGGTCCTTACCAGGGCTTTTCTCTCTACTTCTAATTTGTGTATCTTCTTGTTAATAATTTGCCTTTCCCAATTATTTGACTCTTTAGTGGCATTCTCAAATGCTTTTGAGTGTGTTTAGGAATCCCTGCTGATGGATGTGGGGGTGAAGGAGAGAGATGTTTGCGTATATTTCTGAAGGTTTTTTCAGCTGGGTAGAAAAACACACCTCTCTAATTCTCGTCCAGGTGTACATATCTCCATAATAGGAATCGCGAGATCTGAGCTTTGAGCAGAGAGCTCCAACTCTTAAGTATGAGGATGTTAGCTTCAAGCCCACTTTGAAGACGCCTCTTGTTAAGGCTTTTAGATATAATTGTTTGGTTATCTTTTATTTAAGCTGTCTTTGAGTAGTCCATTTTCCCTGGGCAACGTATTAGATTCCTATAACCCATCTCTTCTGTGACAGCTGATTTCTATGAAACCATGGCAACTGCTCAGGCGGTGGGTGCTCTGCGCCAACCCACAGCTTGGGGATCGTACTCTTGATGGTGAAGTGCTTTAGCTCACTTGCCATCTCCGCTGCGTGCGTTTACAGCAGAGATCAGCAAGGAGAAGTCCTTATCTTCAATCTACGCAGCCTATCATTTATTAGCCTATTTATTTTATTATAGTGCTCTATGTGTGTGGTTTTTAAAAAGTCCTCGTTTGCAGCTTGAAACCAACGGGACATGAGAACTCGTAAGCCCCCGACGAGGCTTTTGGCTTCCCCTCTTCAGAGCGGGCATTAGCCAGTGATGGTTATTGGTGGCTGCTATCAGCTCCATCCTGGCTGGACACCACAGAGCGGGGTTCTGTTAATGAAATTCACAGTTTGTAAAACCCCCCTGAGTCATCTGTAGGGAGCTAAGTGGGAGCTGATGGACCAGCTAGGAAGTTATTGCGATCAAGACCGGGAATGTTGGTGGCTTGGCCTGGGTGATCCACGAGAGACCCAGACATAATCACATCCTCCCAAGGTAGGGCACTAAGACTGGAAATCCAAGCTAACACTTTCCAAGAAAATCCAGTTATAAGTCTAGTTATCGTTTGTCATTAATTACTTGCACAATAGGCAATAATTGGTAAGGTACTTTATTGTCTATTTGGAGCTTAAATGTACCAAAAGAGAGATGCTTAACAGATGGCAAAGTGAAGACGTTGCTGGCTTTTGAATCTGTGTAGATACATTGGGACAGGACAGACATCACACTCGCTCTGCACATCATAGAATGACACAGGTATCCGTTAGCAGAACAACGGCACCTATAAAACAAAGGGTGCGCAAACAGCGGTCTCTTTTGATTTCTCAGCTACGCCCATGGCCATCACGTCACAACATGCTGACTACTCATGAGACGTTTTGGAGAATATTTTCCTATCGAAACCCCACGTTCTTAATGAGTCATTGTGTATAATGCTAGCATCTTCAGCTCTTTATTCTTGTCTGTACGTCCCCACGTGTGAACACGAAAGTCCTGATGCTCGGAACCGTCTCTCACGGCGGATACCAAATCGTGGTGAATTGTCCCTGCAGACGGTGTGATGTGTTTCTTGCTCACCAGACTGCACAGGGTACCAGCTGGCCCATCATAGCATGGAATCCACTGCAGTATTGAGAAAAAGACCACAAAGAACGTCTTGCATACTAAGCTGCTTGGCGTAACAACCAAGGCCTTCTTGTGAGTAGGGACAGAAATCCATCTCAAGCTACTTGGTAGTAGAGTAGACCTCAAAAAGGGCAATTCATTTCGTTCCATCACAGACGTGGCCACCGTAGGTGCTTTCTCAATTCTCTGCAAAGCGTAAAGCCTTCCATAGGATTGGGTCTGACGTGAGACTAAACTATTCTAAGTCGAATTCGAGGAATTTATAAGCAAAACCATTATGCAGTCATGATCAAACCTCACCGATCACAAAAAAATCAACAAGCTGCACGAGAACCTGAAGATTATTAGGGCACCCCGGAATGGATAGTTTCAGAAAATAATAATGAAGACATAAAGTAACAACAACACTACTACTAATTAAATAGGAACAACAGTTATTATTATTCAAAAAGCCACTAACTAGTTTCCCATTTCTCAGTACGTCCTCTCATGCTCGTTTAAAATCCAGTCCTGTTGGTTTGTTAATGAGATAACGTTCCGTTAACTAGACAATTCCACTGTCTTGGTCACAACCCCCCGGGGACTTGTGAGACGAACGAAAATGAATTTCAGATGTTTCTCCATCTCATCTTAGCTCTTTTCTTTTGCCTCGCTGTGTGGCCTGCGGGATCTTCGTTCCCCGACCGGGGATCGGACCCGTGCCCCCTGCAGTGGGAGCCTGGAGTCCTAACCACTGAACCAGCAGGGAATCCCCCCTGGCACGTTTATATCCTAGACACGCAGGTTGGCCAAGAATGCTGATGCCATCAGCAGCTTTCCTCTAAGGCCAATCTGCACGTCAGGGAAACTTGCAGAGATCCCACGATAAGGAAGAGAATCGTTCCATTCCAGCCGGACACTGGCTCAGCGGAATCACTGAGTTTGCCTCCCTCACAGCGTAATGAAGGGGATACTTAATTAACCCTGAGAGGGCCTGGAGGGGGCTGCTCTTGCGTGAGCTGAACGTCAGGGCAGTAGCTTAATATTAACCTTCTTTCCATTATCTGACTTTCTGCAGGTGCTTCCCATAGAATTCGTCTGTTCTGAAGCTAGAGAGACTAGTAATTTCACAATGATAAATGACTGTCTTGTGAAGACAACCTTGCACATATATTTTTAAGTTGTATATTATTTGACAGCGTTTTCTGACTCCTGTTTCCCTTTTTTGAAGGCAAGACCCCCCAAATATGTATCATAGCATATTATGTATAAGGCATGTAAATTATATATATTACTGCAACTCCTCCTGGAAGATATTTCTTACAATAATCTATGGTATTGAATGTTTGTTGTAAATGAATAGACTTTTACAGGCTGAAAAGAATCATGTTCAATGAGTGCTTTCTTTAAAACGTGTCACCCACGTGCCGGCAGCCAGCAGGACCCTCAGGACGGTGAGCTAGTGACAGCTGCTCCGAAACTCAGGTTCCTCCTGGGAGAGACGAGGACGTCTACTCAGGTTCTCGCTGAGACTCTCTCTACCGTGTATGGAATGATTGATTAGCTGATTAATCAGGTTCAAGGGAATCACTTGTTCGTTACAGTGTTCAATTAGTTCACATTAATATTACTTGTATGCAACTACCACCCAAAGTTCCCTGTCTCCAATCTCTTTTGAATTCTTAAGATTTTCTTCCTTGGAACATAAAATGTGCTTGCTCTTCTAGGGTTACAATTCTCTCCTTGACTTCTACTCATAAAAAATTATTGAAAGAGGTCTTAGGAACTGTGCTGTTTTTTCAAATACTTCCGGAAAAGAGCGCTCCCTCTGTCGGTGGTAATCTACCGACCTAATGACAACCCAGTAAAGGACAGGAGTTTTGTGATATATAATGTGCTTCCCCGGTTTTGACTGAGATTTGATGGTGCTGCATTGATTCAGTGAAGATATTTGCCTGATTCCACAGACCACATGTCTACGTGACACAAGGTGGTGAGGACCCAGGACTCCAGCTCCGAAGCAGGAGGACCAGCAGAGGCAGCAGGGGCTTGCGGCTGCTGTCTCCCTGCAGCAGGTGGATTTCATCCATGCGTTCTGAGGTCACATTCCCATGACTAAGACGGCTCTGCCCACGAGAGCGGAGGTGACACGTGGCTGGATGCTGGTGCATGTGGCGCTCCTGTTTGCTGGGCTTCCTGGGTGGTCCTTTCCAGCCAGCCTTCGTGGCCTCAGGACCTTAGCCTAGGGTTGCAGAAGTGAAGTGAAACCGTTCCTTGGGGGCAGGCAGTCTTCTAGCTCCACCCCCAAAGTATCTTTGCTACCCACTTAGGTTTGGAGTTGGTGGTTTCTTTCACCTCTGCCAGCTTCATGCTTTGCAAATTCGTGTCGCTCCTGCTTCAAGTTAGCTTTCTAAATATTGATGAGGTCCCCATCTCTTGCTTCAGTGAGGCGGCTTAATCTGCTCAGGTGTTTTTAGGGCTTAGAAAGCCCCTTACTGAGGGATATTCTCTTCATTTCCAGTTCTTGTCAATATAAACAACAAATGAACCTCTCGTAAACCGTCTTTTTTTTTATTTAGCTACGTAATTTCTACGGGATAGATTCTAAGAGATTTTGGGGTTGAAGAGTCTATGTATTTTTGTTAAACATCTGTGGTCACACTGCTTTTGAAAAGGGCTACAGAGCTTCACATTTCCTTTATAACATGGGAGGATAACCGTTTCCAGAATCGGAGTTTTCTGAAGTTGGAACCTAAATGGCCTGCTGACCTCTCCATCACCAGATCGTCCTCCTTCTGGCTGCAGCAACTATGCTTTTGTTTGCTGCATTGAGACTCCTCACGCCTCTCCTGGTGAAGGATGGCAGAACAGCACAAAATTCCTTCCCCGATGGTGAAAACATGTTTATTTCCTCTCACCTTTCCCTGATCTCTTAATCCTGCTTCCCCCGGGAGTCTGGGAACAGACGGACTGTTGGCTGCTAATCAGCTTTGCTTCATTTTGGCAGAGCTGCTGGCGAACTCATGAACCCACATCCCATCCTTCACCACAAGGCACTCATTTCAATTCATTTAGAGATGTTTAACACGCGTTTGAAGCTTGTCTTCTGTAGACCAGAGAAGTCAGGCAGCACAGTCTGACTCTGCAGCTTTAGACTTGAGAAATGAGATACATGATGTGACTCTCACCCTGGTCACTTCCTGTCATCTTGGGTTAAAGATTTTGCAGTTATTTTAGATCGCCATTTCCAAAGTGACCCTCAAGATTTAAAGGTAAATGAAATAAAAGAAAAATCTATGTGAGATCTTCTCTAACAGCACAAAATGAAGATCAGATTTAAAAATTCCGTGGATGGTTAGCTGCTTCAAAATCTCTCTCTGAAATAGCAGATGAAGCCTGTAATAAGCAGGAGACCCTGAAAAGTTCAGTTCCTTCTGTCGCTGAAAAACAAAGCTCGATGTTAAAAGAAAAGGAAAACAAAATGAACAAAAAGAACAGTGGCTGTAAAGGATTGAGCCAACAATTGAAAAAAAATCTAAACCTCAGCTATTTTATATTCTAGGATGGGTGGGGAAAGATTCCCAGAAAAAGTTATGTTTGAAGCAGAGCCAGGAGGAATGGTGGGGTCCGTCCAGTGGAGGGTGGGTCCGGTGGGGGCATCCTAGGCCAACAGCAGCTCAGCCAAGGGCTTGTGCGGGTGAAAGAGCAGGTCCACGGAAGTGTAAGGTACTGGGGCTCCTGGGCGCACAGTAGGTTTGCAGACAGGCAAAGCCCGGCAACAGATAAATCCTGGGAAAGCAGTGCACTCACTCATCCGTCCATCACTGACTCCTTCAACCGGTATTTACCGATGGCTACCTGTGCAGAAACCCCACAAAGTGCGAGCCCGACATCCCTCTAGATGGTGGCATGGGGGGAGAGAGGCTGGCAGAGAGCCGTGTCAACAAATACGAGGTTGTGATTAAGTCAGGTTGGGTGGGGTTAGCCACTAAGGGATGGGAAGTGCACATCAGAGGTACCGGGAACTGATGGAGGGCTTTCACGCCATGAAATAAATTTGGGGTTCTAGAAAAATCTCTTTGGCTGCTATGTGTAGGCTGGGTAGGACTGGAGGCAGGGTGACCAAGTCAGGTTGCTACAGTAGCCGACCCTTATCTACAGGGGATACATCCCAAGACCCCCAGTGGGTGCCTGAAACCGTGGATACTACCAGACCCTGTGTACACTGTGTTTTCCCCTGTACTGATGGGTGTAGACAGTGTGAATTAGTTGCACAAAGAGATGATTCACGTCCTGGGCAGGACGGAGTGGGACAGCTGGAACTTTTGTGATGCCAGGCAGAACGGCTGGCAATTTAAAACTTATGAATTGTTTATTTCAGGAATTTTCCATTTGACATTTTCAGATCTTGGTTGACCAAGGGTGACTGGAACAGTGGAAAGGGAAACCGCAGATAAGGAGTCAGGAGGGGGGCTATAGTATCACATGCTGGGCAAGCGCTGATGTGAGCCTGAGAAATGGCACAGCAGGGAGATGCAGGGGAGGGGATGCCGGAGGCGGGACAAAGAGCAGTGAGAGACCACGTGCGAGGCTGCAGGAACGGGAGCGCCACGCTCTCTTATTTGGTGCAGCTAGTCCTGTGGTTGCAGAAGAAGGGATTTGGGAGCTCCATGCCCCCCTGAGTGGCCTGGGCCGTCTCTGGTTTCCTTCTGAACTTTGTATCTTGTGCCTACCTGCCATAAAACCTACAGAACTTTATTACATATGCATGTTCATCTCCTTATAGTGAATGAAGGGTACCAGCCCTGTCCTCCTTGGCTCTGTGTCCCCAGCAAAGAGTGAGGCACGGTAGGCAGTAAATAGATATTAAATAAACTAACAAATGGCTCACCAAATCCCATTTTGCATGTTTTTGAGTTCCTTAGAAATCTATGAATTTCTTTGACAGCACAATTTACTTTCTTTGATAAACAACACGTAGTTAGATCTGTTTTTTTAACCCACTCTAACAATCCCTTTCAATGAATATATTCAGACAATGCACATTTACAGTGATTATTGATATAGTTGGATTAGTGTCCACCAGGTTTGTAGTTGCTTTTATTCATTGCATTTGTTCTTCACTTCTTTTCCACAGTCTCTTTCTACCTTCTCTTGCTTTATTTTTTATTTTGGGCCACGCTGTGTGGCTTGCAGATCTTAGTTCCCTGACCAGGGATTGAACCCGGGCCCTTGGCCGTGAAAGTGCAGAGTCCTAACCCCTGGACCGTCAAGGAATTTCCTTTTTTTTTTTTTTAACCTTCCTTTGTTTTAAAAGAGCATTTTATATGAGTCCATTTAATTCCTTTCTTAGCATATCAAATACATTCCTTTAAGAATTTTTCTTTTGTATATATCCTCCTTTTTAAATTACTTCAAGTCCACCTTCAAATAACAGGTGTCGTGCAGATTCCTTGTGTCAGAACATTCTCACTTCTTCCCTCCCATTCCTGTGACATTGCTGCCACTTATGTCACCTGTCTGTGTCATAATCACCTAAAACTGTTGCTTTTATTATTTTAAATCAGCATTTATCTTTTAAATCAACAAAGAAAAGGGAAAATAAAATACTTTATTTTATCTTCATTTATTCTTTCTTTGATGCTCCACCATTTTTTTTTGATGTGTGTGTGTGTGTGTGTATTTCTGTCCTATATCACCTTCCTTCTACCTGAAAAACTTCTTTTAACATTTCTTACAAGACAGGTCTGCTGGAAACGAGTTCCCTCCATTTTTATTTATCTGAGAAAAGGCCTTATTTCTCCTTCATCTGGGGAGGATACTTTTTCTGGATATAAAATTCTAGGTTGGTAGGCTTTTGTTTTTCCTCAAAGATTTAAAATATTTCATTCCACTCTCTTCTGCTTGCATGGTTCCTGACGAGAATTCTGCTGTAATTCTTACCTCTGCTCCTCTATGCATAAGACAGTTTTTCCTCTGGCTTTTTTTCTAGATAGTCTCCTTTAAATATGATATGCCTAAGTGTAGGGCTGTGTGTGTGTGTGTGCGCGCGTGTGTGTCCTACTTGGTGTTCCCTGTGCTCCCTGGATCTGCAGTTTGGTGTCTGTAATTACTTTGGGGAACTTCATAAACATGGAGTTGGTCGTCTGTTTGAACAACTGCTGCTGATGAGCTGGTACCAACTGTAGCAACCCACAGCCCTAAAGGTCCTCTATCCTCACGTATTCATCCCTCCAACCCCCACCCCCCAACGTTGGCAACCAGTGGTCTTTTCACTCTGTCTATATTTTGCCTTTTCTAGAACGTCATATAGGTGAGCTGAAAGCATACAATATGTAGCCTTCTCAGATTGCCTTCTTCCACTTAGTGATGTGCATCTAAGTCTCCTCCATGTCTCTTCATGGCTTGATAGCTCATTTATTTGTATCACTGAATAATATTCCATTCTCTGGATGGACCATCGTTTATCCATTTACCTACTGAAGGGCATCTTGGTTGCTTCCAGTTTGGGGAATTATTAGTAAAGCTGCTTCAAACAACCATTTATATACCACTTTACAGAGGACCTCATTCTTGTTACCTTAGTGGTTGTTCGAAGAACTTGAAGAATTAATTTGAAGAAAAACTTGAAGGTTAATTTGAAGAATTAATCATGTAACTTTCTTCCTCCAGGAATACAGAGAGCAATGGGTGAAGCTTGGAGTAACCCAGGTCTTCTGATCCCCCAAATTATAAGAATATAAAATAAAATTTGGGAGCAGGTATGTACGCATGATTACAGACACGTAATTAATAGGAAGAAAGATGACGTAATTGAGATATTTCTTTCGGCAGTTCAGTTAATTCATGAGATTATTTCCCCCCATTTTTATACTTTCTTTCTGAACCAAATTCCTAGTCATTGTTTTCTTTTGAAAGTATTTATTTTATTACTTCTAGTTCCTAAAGTTAAGGTTTCTCATTCTAGGATTTCTTATAGGATACATTTGCTCTAGAGATGGCATTGAAGCTATCAGCATTTAACTTCTAAAGAAATTAACAAGAGAATTCAAAAGTAGGACTTCATGAGATTCTGCAGGGCCCTGCCATCCTTGTGTACTGACTAAGGTGTAAACTTTGTGTGGACTTGGTGAGGGAGCGTGGGGACCCTAGTAGGTGGTGGAACTATGTGCCCGTGGAGCGAGGGCACCTCTCAGAACCATCAGTCAGGCTGACATCCCCGATTACTAGCATGTTTCAATACCACAGATCCTCCAGCCCCTATTCTCTCTCTGCACGTTCTACCACATTGGATATTTTAAAGCATTGAGTCTATATTGTCACATGCAACCATGCGTTCAGTTCGTTAGGCTGTTTGGGGCTTTAGGTATTACTCACCCAGGAAAGAAGGAGATCATGGTGCATTAGTCATGCGACCTTAGCCTTTGCCTTGAATATGATTCAGAAAGAGACCAAAATACATAGTGTCCCTGGAAACAGGGGAATGATGCTGCTTTTCCCCTTTATACCTTTTCTGCACCGTGCTTTTTCTTTAGCCCATGTATCATAGGATTGGCTCAAAAGTTTGCAGGTTTAAACCAGGGCTTCTCAACTGCGGCGTTATTGATGTGTGGGCTGGATAATCCTTTGTTGGGCTGCAGGGACAGTCTGTGCCCTGTGGGAGGTTTAGCTGCATGCTTGACTCCATACACGGGATGCCACTAGCATCCTTTCCCCAACAGTGTCCCCTGGGAGGACAAAAACAGCCCCAATTGAGAACCACTGGTCTGAATATCTTCCCAGCAGTTTTAAAAAGAAAAATTAATCATTAACTCTTCCCAACTGGGTGTTTCTTAAGATCTCCAAACAAGGCACAGGGAATCTTCATAACAGGAATCTATTTTGTGTGTTACCTTACAGCTGATGCTCTTTCTGGGCTGGTTAATTCCTTCCCTGGTTAAGTCTTCTGAGAATCTATTTTCTCTCTTTGGAAAGCGGGAGAGGGATAGTTATCACATACGTGTGTTAGGAGCTATCTCAGCTCTGTGTCCTACCCGGTGACCAACTGCACCCCAAATTCTGAGCCTTTCTAAGGGTACCTCTCTGCAGACACTTGGGTCTTCTCTTTCTGTCTCCCAAATCTTCTACCATTTCTGCACCCATTGTTAGTCTTTATATTTTGTGATTTGCAAGTACAGATGTCCCTAGTGTGGTTAAAAGTGGAGTTGGGGTTTATTTCCTTGCTTTTATTCTATTGGAAAAAATTCTGAAAAGTCACAAATGCGTGTATTCTGCCGGACTAGAGCTGGAAGGGCCTGGTACATTTTCACTGATGAAATCAGAGAACCAAACCTATGAAAGGGGAAAATAACAAGCATCACAAAAAGCTGATCACTCGAGCCCAGAGCGCCTCTCAGCCAGCTAAGTGTGTGCACGTGCTTCCAAAAGAGTTTTTATGATTTTAAAATGCAAATCTCTGTTTTTAATTAGTTGAACTTAATTTTTTTTAATTATTTATTTATGTGGTTCCATCGGATCTTAGGTGCTGTAGGTAGGCTCCTTAGCGGTGGCTCCAGGCTCCTTAGTTGTGGCTTGCCACCTCTTTAGGTGCAGCATGTGGGTTCCTTAATTGTGGCATACAAACTCTTAGTTGTGGCATGTGGGATCTAGTTCCCTGAGAAGGGATCAAACCCGGGCCCCCTGCATGGGGAGTGCGAAGCGTTAGCCACTGTGCCGCCAGGTAAGTCCCGGACTTCATTTTTGTTTGTTTGTTCAGAAGGTGTCTTTCCCAAATGGAAATCACTTAGTAAAATTCTTAAAGCTGTAAATATTGCTTCTTTTATTTTTAACTGAGGTACAGCTGATGTATAATATTATATAAATTTCAGGTGTACAACATCATTAACGTTTATACTCCATTTATTGTTATGCTAAAATATGGGCTCTACAATATAAATATGGTTTCTTGCTGTACCATATGAATATTGTTTCTTGGTATCATTTGTTTGAGTCACAGAATCACAGCGTCAGAGTGTATTATATCTGGAACAAAGGGCTTAGTGGCTGGTTGATGCAGGTTTCCCTTGTGCCTGCGAGGTAAGAAGTGCCAAACTTGTGACTTAAGGAAGCATCGTCCCTGATCCCTCACTCTCCCCTGAGAATGGATGCGGTGGTAGGGGCCCTGGGTGCGGAGCAGAAGGGAGCGAATCCCCTCTCCGGGGCAGGGGCAGGGGCAGGGCTAGCCTCCTCCCCACCCTCACTCCCATGGCCCCTCCACGGGCAGAGGCTTCCCAACAGGGCCTGACAACAGCCTCCCTAGGGCTGTTGGGGCGGATTCTATGCCAGGGAAAATGGTCATAAGAGAGACTTTGCCATCACACCCCTCTGGCTGTAGCACAGCTGGCACTGGCACAGGTCACCTCTGACGGGGGCGGGGGTGGTGGTGAATCCTGGACCTTGTCTGTGACAGCGGCACCTGTGACCTCCATCCAGGAGAGGCCAGTGCCCCCCTCCTCACAGTGGGACGACCGGAACGACTTCAGACGTGCTCTCCTTGCTGGCGCGTCTTCGTTCTCCCTGGCTGCCTCTGGCCTATGGGAGGACCAGCTCTCCAGAGCCCCCATCGTCCTGTCATCCGACTCACCTGTTCCTTTTAGCCCCGTAGCCTGGGGGGCGGGGCCCGGCTCTATGGGCAGGATCCGCTCTGTCTACCTGTGCAAGGCATCAGAACCACCCAAGAGCCTGGCTCTGTTCACCTGCCCAGGACCCAGGGCTCTCCTGGGAGAGCGGAGTCAGCGTGGACCCTGGGCGAGGCTCTGAGTGCCGAGGGAGGAAATCTGCCAGCTGCCGAAGCACATCACGAAGGCTGTGCTGACGTCCCTCTTGGGCTCGTCCTGGTTTGTGCTCTGCTGACTGCTCTTCACCATCCGAGTTGCTATTATCCTGGCTCTTCGTGTGATGGATGATCTGGGACCGAAGCTGGGACACTTGGGTCTCGCGTTGGGAGGCCCGGGTCCTAGTCCATCTTCCTTTGTAGCGGGCGGTCCCTCATTGGAGTGGAGTGTTCCTGCTGGCTTGGTCATCGTGGGAGCACACGGATGGGATGCAGACCATTGGGGAAGAAGTGCAACTTCCCTGGACCCGACCCTTCTGATACTTTCTCAGTGTGGGCGCTTCCACCCCTCAGCCTCCTTGCCTTGGAACCAGCATGCAAGCTCAGCTCCCCGGGGCCACAGGACGCCAGGGAAGGGGGGAAGCAGGGTGCCCACCAGCCCACCTCCCGCCGCCTCCTCTGCCAGCTGCTGCTCAGAGCGGGTGGGGGCTCCCTGCTCAGCCTGCCCTGAATTTGTCTTTAATACCGCGAATGGGGCTGAGTCCCCATAACTGGTCCCTGGGTGACCCCTAGTCCGGCAGTGGGGTCTCTGTCAAGGCAACAGGAGACAGTCTCCCTGGAGCCTGGACGTCTTCACATCCAAACGGAAGGAGGTGTGTGCTCTCCCGCTGCCTGGGGACTTTCATCTCCACTTCTTCTTTTTCTGACTCTGAGGCCTGCAGTCCTTGGTAGCTGGCTACGTAATTATCAACATTAGTACAAAGAACTTGAAGGCATTCTGAGCCTAGGGTGGCCTCGTCTGTCCTTGGCCATGGCGTTGGTGGGAAGTGGGTCTCTGTCTGCTGTCCCGTGGGGTTATTGCAGGACACAGCTAGGAAGCACACAAACTCCACCAATTTCAATCTTCAGCCCACAGAGTACTGAACCATGGTGTTCACTTTCCTTACTTGTAGTTTGACTTACAATCCAGGGAGTAGAAAATTGTCGTGATGATTAATTTCGTATGTCAGCTTGGCTGAGCCAAGGGATGGCTGCCCAGACATCTGGCTGAACGTTATTTCCGGGTGTGTGTGTGACGACGGTGTCTCCGGAGAGATGAGGATTTGAAATAATGGGCTTGGCATAGCAGATGGCCCTCCCTGGTGTGGGCAGGCCTCATCCTGTCTGCTGAGAGCCCACCTGGGACGAAAGGCAGAGGGAGGGTGGGTTTGCTCTGCCCGACCGGCTGAGCTGGGATGCTGGTCTCCTCCTGCCCTCAGGTCTCCAGCTCCTGGGCCTTCAAACTCCACCACCAGCTCTGCCGGGCCTCCAGCTTGCATGATAGGTAATGTGAGCTGATGCCTAACAATAAGTCTCTTTAGAAACACACACACAGGGACGTCCCTGGTGGCACAGTGGCTAAGAATCCACCTGCCAGTACAGGGGTTACAGGTTCTGATCCCTGGTCCAGGAAGATCCCACATGCAACAGAGCAACTAAGCCCGTGAGCCACAACTACCGATCCTCTGCTCCACAGCCCTTGAGCTGCAACTATTGAGCCCACGTGCCACAACTACTGAAGCCCGCTCACCTAGAGCCTGTGCTCTGCAACAAGAAAAACCACTGCAGTGAGAAGCCCGCGCACCACAACGAAGAGTAGCCCCTGCTTGCCGCAACTAGAGAAAGCCCGTGCGCAGCAATGAAGACCCAACGCAGCCAATAAATAAAATTTTAAAATAAGACACACACACACACACACACACACACACACACACACACACACACACACCCAGAAGCATCTCCTACTGGTTGCTTCTCTGGAAAACCCTGATACAATGGTTGAAAATGAGAAGGTTTATCCCTGGGTGGAGGACCTCACTGCAGGGGTCGGTCCTGCCCGCGCCTTCACGGGATCACTCCTGCTTTGCCGCAGCTGCATCTTCCAGGTCCGTTCTTCCTTGAAGGTTCCATATTAAAACTGAGAGATACGGATTGTGGACAGCGTGCCCGCAGGGAGACTCTCGGGGGAGGATGAGGCTTTGATGTTTCCAGTGGAAACTTCATTTAGCTGCACCTCATCCCAAATGCACTCGCCATTAGGGCAGGACAATATTGTGTATTACAAACTAATTTTGCACATGACATTTCAAAGATATCATTTTAACTTAAGCACATTCTGTTGTAATTCTCTACATATGGCTTGTGAATAAAAATTCAATGACGGCAGCTGGACAAATTAAAGTTTTTCTGGATGTTCCCGGCAATCTTTTCTTCCTGCTTCCTGAGAATGCCAAAAAGTGTTGCTTGATCTTTTAGAAAGCAGAGGCCAATATTATACGCAATCATTTTGAAGGGTCTGAAATAATTGTCCTGTCCCTGTGAATTTGTGTTGAGCCGTGAAGTCACCTGTGTAACAGCTGTAGACAAGTTCGGAGGCTGCCGTGTCCGTGACGGCCCCGTAGGTTAACTTTGTTGCCATCAAGTGGTGACAGTAGGACATAGTTAACTGATCTGAACTTTTTAGTTGAGTTGGAAACTAGAAAGTGTTATGTCTCCAAGCCCTCTATTAAGACATTCACATGTTTATTTAAAATTTGAACTCTAACAGGATATGTTACTTGGTATCAAATGAAGTAGCACAAAAGGGCTTAAGACAAAGTGTCATAGTCACACTGCATGTCTCCCCGTTAACTCGCGTTGAGCTGCTGTCTTCGGTTCTATTGGAAATTACCTCCATACATCTAGAGAACATGTTCACATGCATTTTTCATTTGTAGCTTCAGACAATACCACTAACTCTGTGATGTGAGAGATGAATGTTTGGCTCACTTAACACTCTTTGTATCCTAATATTTGATTATGTTTGTTCACTAAGATTTTAACATAAAATATTTTTAAACTGTTGTTTCATGTCCAATCATTTCTTTAAATAACAGTTTTATTGAGGTATAATTGACACACCGTAAAATTCACCCTTTAAAAGTTTACAGTTCAGTAGTTTACTCACAGAGTTGTGCAACCATCACCACTATAGTTTCTCTTTATGCCAGAAATGAACTCTGTATCCCCTTGCTCTGCCTCTGGAAACCAGTAATCTGCTCCCTGACATTTAGCATGAGTTGAATCACGTGATATGCGGTCTTCGTGACCGGCAGTGTCTAGAGCATAAGGCTTTCAAGCTTCATCCACGCTGTGGGGTGAGTTAATACTTCATTCCTTTTATTTTCTCACCTCCTTGATAATTTGTTTTAGTACATCATTCCTTTTTGTAGCCGAATAGTATCCCGTCTTATGGATATACCAGAGTTTGTTTATCCATTCATCAGTTCATCTTTGTTCCCCGCCCCACCCCCCATCTTGGGGCATTTTGAATAAGGCTGGTATGAATATTCACATACAAGTGTTTTTTGCGGATGTAGGCTTTTCAGTACTTTGGGTATACACCTAGAAGTGGAATTGCTTGCTTTTATGGAAACTCTATGTTTACCTTTTTGAATTAAACTCAAATTGCCAAAACAATTTGGAAGACTGCTAAACTCTCTTCCAAAGTGGCTACACCATTGTCATTCCCGCCACCCACGTACCACGGTTACAGACCTTCCCCTTCCTTTTTTTTTTTTCTTTTGGCCATGCCACATGGCTTGCAGAGCCATGACCAGGGATGGAACATGGACCCCTGAAGTGGAAGCTCAGAGCCCTAACCACTGCACCACCGGGGAAGTCCCGCTGCCTTTTCTATTGCAGCCATCCTAGTGTGTGAAGCAGTATCTGCTTGGAGTTTTGATTGGCATTTCTCTTATAGCTAATGATATTGAGTTTCTTTCCATGTTGGCCATTTGAATTTTTTCTTTGGAGAAATGTCTATTTAGATCTTTTGCCCATTTTTAATTGAGTTGTTTTTTCCCTGCTGATCTGCAAGAGCTCTTTATATCTTCTAGATATACGGCCTTCATTAGATATATGACTTGTAAATATTTTCTCTCATTCTATGCCTTGTCTTTTAACTTTCTTCATGTTGTGTTTTAAAGCACAGAATTCTTAAATTTTGATGAAGTCCAATTTATCTATTTTTTCCTTTGGTTGCTGGTACTTTTGGTGTCATATCTAAGAAACCATTGACTAATCATTCAGATTTATGCCTGTGTTTTTCTCTAAGAATTGTATTTAGCTCCTACGTTTTGGTCTTAGTTCCATTTGAGTTAATTTCTGTATATGGTGTGAGGCAAGGGTCCAATTTTGTTCTTTTGTAGGTGTCCCAGCACCTTTTGTTGAAAAAGCTATTCTTTCCCCATTGATTCCTCTAGACACACTTACTGTAAATCAATGGACCATAAATGTAAGGGTTTATTTCTGGACTCTCAATTCTCTCTCTCTCTCTTTTTAAAGCTCTTTATTGGAATATAATTGCTTTATACTGTTGTGCCAATTTTTGAGGTACACCAAAGTGAATCAGCTGTATTTATACATATATCCCCATATCCCCTCCCTCCCATGACTCCCTCCCACCCTTCCTATCCTGGCCCTCTAAGTCACCACCCATCACTGAATTTATCTCCCTATGTTATGCAGGAACTTCTCATTAGCTATGTATTTTCCAGTTGGTAGTGTATATATGTCAATGCTACTGTCTCACTGCGTCCCAGCTTCCCCTTCACCGCCCCCCCACCACCGTGTCCTTAAGTCCATTCTCTGCATCTGCATCCTTATTCTTGCCCTGTCACTGGGTTCATCAGTACCATTTTTTTTAAGATTCCATATATATGAGTTAGCATATGGTATTTGTTTTTCTCTTTCTGGCTTACTTCACTCTGTATGACAGACTCTAGGTCTGTCCACCTCATTACATGTAGCTCCATTTCATTCCTTTTTATGGCTGAGTAATATTCCATTGTATTTATATGCCACATCTTTATCCATTCATCTTTTGCTTCCACGTACTGGCTATTGTAAACAGTGCTGCAATGAACATTACAGTACGTTTCTTTTTGGATTATGGTTTTCTCTGGGTATATGCCCAGGAGTGGGATTACTGGATCATATGGTAGTTCTGTTTTTAGTTTTTTAAGGAACCTCCAAACTGTTTTTGATAGTGCCTGTACTAATTTACATTCCCACCAACAGTGCAGGAGGGTTCGCTTTTCTCTGCACCCTCTCCAACATTTACTGTTCCTAGATTTTTTGATGATGGCCATTCTGATCAGTGTGAGGTGATACCTCATTGTGGCTTTGACTTGCATTTCTCTAATGATTAGTGACGTTGAGCATCTTTTCATGTGTTTGTTAGCTATCTGCATGTCTTCTTTGGAGAAATGCCCATTATAAGGTCTTCTGCCCGTTTGTGGATTGGGTTATTTGCTTTTTTTGCTATTAAGCTGCATGAGCTGCTTGTATATTTTGGAGATTAATCCTTTGTCAGTTGCTTTGTTGGCAAATATTTTCTCCCATTCTGAGGGTTGTCTTCTTGTCTTTTTATGGTTTCTTTTGCTCTGCAAAAGCTTTTGTTTCCTTAGGTCCCATTTGTTTATTTTTGATTTTATTTCCATTATTCTAGGTGGAGGGTCAAAAAGGATTTTGCCTTGGTTTATGTCCCAGAGTGTTCAGCCTATGTTTTCCTCTAAGAGTTTGATAGTGTCTGGCATTACATTTGGGTCTTTAATCCATTTTGAGTTTTTTTTTGTGTGTGTTTGGTGTTAGGAAGTGTTCTAATTTCATTCTTTTACATGTAGCTGTCCAGTTTTCCCAGCACCACTTATTGAAGAGACTGTCTTTTTTCCACTGTATATTCTTGCCTCCTTTATCAAAGATAAGGTGTCCATATGTGCATGGGTTTATCTCTGGGCTCTCTATTGTGTTCCACTGATCTATATTTCTCTTTCTGTGCCAGTACCATACTGTTTTGATCACTGTGGCCTTGCAGTATAGTTTGAAGTCAGGGAGCCTGATTCCTCCAGCTCCGTCTTTCCTTCTTAAGGTTGTTTTGGCTATTCGGGGTCTTTTGCATTTCCATACAAATCACAAAATTTCTTGTTCTAATTCTGTGAAAAATGCCATTGGTAATTTGATAGGGATTGCATGGAATCTGTAATTGCTTTGGGTAAGATAGCCATTTTCCCAATGTTGATTCTTCCAATTCAAGAACATGGTATGTCTCTCCATCTGTTTGTATCATCTTTGATTTCTTTCATCAGTGTCTTGTAGTTTTCTGCATACAGGTCTGTTTTCTCCTTAGGCAGGTTTATTCTGAGGTATTTTATTCATTTTCTTGCAGTGGTAAATGGGAGTGTTTCCTTAATTTCTCTTTCTGCTCTTTCATTGTTAGTGTATAGGAATGCAAGAGATTTCTGCACATTAATTTTATATCCTGCTACTTTACTAAATTCATCAATTAGTGCTAGCAGTTTTCTGGTAGAGTCTTTAGGGTTTTCTATGTATAATATCACGTCATCTGCAAAGAGTGACAATTTTACTTCTTTTCCAATTTGGATTCCTTTTATTTCTTTTTCTTCTCTGATTGCTGTGGCTAAAACTTCCAAAACTATGTCGAATAATAATGGTGAGAGTGGGCACCCTTGTCTTGTTCCTGTCCTTAGAGGGAATGCTTTCAGTTTATCACCATTTAGAATGATGTTGGCTGTTGGTTTGTCATACATGGCTTTTATTATGTTGAGGTAGTTTCCTTCTGTGCCCACTTCTGGAGAGGTTTTTATCGTAAATGGATGTTGAACTTTGTCAAGAGTTTTTTCTGTGTCTATTGAGATGATCATATGGTTTTTATCCTTCAGTTTGTTAATATGGTGTATCACATTGATTGATTTGTGTATATTGAAGAATCCTTGCATCCCAGGGAGAAACCTCACTTGATCACAGCATATGATCTTTTTAATGTGCTGTTGGATTCTGTTAGCTAGTATTTTGTTGAGGATTTTTGCATCTATATTCATCAGTGATATTGGCCTGTAATGTTCTTTTCTGTGACATCTTTTTCTGGTTTTAGTATCAGGATGATGGTGGCCTCGTAGAATGAGTTCGGGAGTGTTCCTCCTTCTGCTATATTTTAGAAGAGTTTGAGAAGGATAGGTGTTAGCTCTTCTCTAAATGTTTGATAGAATTCGCCTGTGAAGGTATCTGGCCCTGGGCTTTTGTTTATTGGGAGGTTTTTAATAATAGTCTCAATTTCAGTGCTTGTGCTTGGTCTGTTCATGTTTTCTATTTCTACCTGGTTTAGTCTTGGAAGATTGTACTTTTCTAAGAATGTATCCATTTCTTCCAGGTTATCCATTTTATTGGCATATAGTTGCTTGTAGTAGTCTCTCATGATCTTTTGTATTTCTGTGGTGTCCGTTGTTACTTCTCCATTTTCATTTCTAATTCTGTTGATTTGCATCTTCTCCCTTTTTTTCCTGATGAGTCTGGCTAATGATTTATCAATTTTGTTTACCTTCTTAAAGAACCAGCTTTTAGTTTCATTTGATCTTTGCTATTGTTTCTTTCCTTTCTTTTTCATTTATTTCTGATCTGATCTTTATGACTTCTTTCCTTCTGCTCAATTTGGGTTCTTTTTTTTCTTCTTTCTCTAACTGTTTTAGGTGTAAGGTTAGGCTGTTTATTCAAAATTTTTCTTGTTTCTTGAGGTAGGATTATACTGCTATAAACTTCCTTCTTAGAACTGCTTTCACTGTGTCCCATAGGTTTTGGGTCATCATGTGTTCATTGTCATTTGTTTCTAGGTATTTTTTGATTTCCTCTTTGATTTCTGCAGTGACTTCTTGGTTGTTGAATAGCATATTGTTTAGCCTCCATGTGTTTGTCTTTTTTACAACTTTTTTCCTGTAATTGATATCTAGTCTCATGGCACTGTGGTCAGAGAAGACGCTTGATACAATTTCAAGTTTCTTGAATTTACTGAGGCTTGATTTATGCCCCAAGATGTGATCTATCCTGAAGAATGTTCCATGTGCACTTGAGAAGAGAGTGTATTCTGTAGTTTTTGGATAGAATGTCCTATAAATATCAATTAAGTTGAGATGATCTAATGTCTCATTTAGAGCTTGTGTTTCCTTATTTATTTTCTGTTTGGATGATCTGTCCGTTGGTGTAAGTGGGGTGTTAAAGTCTCCTACTATTATTGTGTTACTGTCGATTTCCCCTTTTATGGCTGTCAGCGTTTGCCTTATGTGTTGAGGTGCTCCTATGTTGGGTGCATAGATATTTACACTTGTTATATCTTCTTCTTGGATTGATCCCTTGATCATTATGTAGTATGCTTCCTTGTCTCTTGTGATAGTTTTTATTTTAAAGTGTAATTTGTCTGATATGAGTATAGCCACTCCAGCTTTCTTTTGACTTCCATTTGCATGGAATATCTTTTTCTATCCCCTTACTTTCAGTCTATGTTTCCCTACATCGGAAGTGGGTTTCTTGTAGGCAGCATATAGAAGTGTCTTGTTTTTCTATCCATTCAGCCAGTCTGTGTCTTTTGGTTGGAGCATTTAATCCATTTACATTTAAGGTAATTATTGACATGTATGGTCCTATTACCATTTTCTTAATTGTTTTGGCTGTGTTTTTGTAGGTCTTTTCCTTCTCTTGTGTTTACTGCCTAGAGGAGTTCCTTTAGCAATTGTTATAAGGCTGGTTTGGTGGTGCTGAATTCTCTTAACTTTTGCTTGTCTGTAAAGCTTTTGATTTCTCTGTCGAATCTGAATGAGATTCTTGCTGGGTAGAGTATTCTTGGCTGTAGGTTTTTCTCTTTCATAACTTTAATCATCTCCTGCCACTCCCTTCTGGCTTGCAGAGTTTTTTCAGAGAGATCAGCTGTTATCCTTATGGGTTTTCCCTTATATGTTATTTGTTGCTTTTCTCTTGCTGCTTTTAATATTTTTTCTTTGTGTTTAATTTTAGTTAGTTTGATTAATCTGTGTGTTGGTGTGTTTCTCCTTGGGTTTATTCTGTATGGGGCTCTCTGTACTTCTTGGACTTGGTTTACTATTTCCTTTCCCATGTGGGGGAAGTTTTCCACCATAATCTCCTGCAATATTTTCTCAGACCCTTTCTTTTTTTCTTCTTCTGGGACACCTATAACTCGAATGTTGGTATGCTTAATATTATCCCTGAGGTCTCTGAGACTGTCTTCCATTCTTTTTATTCTTTTTTCTTTTTCCTGCTCTGTGGCTGTTATTTCCCCTGTTCTATCTTCCAACTCACTCATTCTTCTGCCTCAGTTATTCTGCTGTGTATGCCATCTTGAGATTTTTAAATTTCAGTTATTGTGTTGTTTATTACTGTTTGTTTAGGTTCTTATTAAATGTTGCTTGTATTTTCTCTGTTTTTTTTTTTTTTTTTTTTGAGATTTTGGGTCATCTTTACTATCATTACTTTGAATTCTTTTTCAGGCAATTTTCCTGTTTCCTCTTCATTTATTTGGTCTTGTGGGTTTTTAATCTTGCTCATTTTCCTGCAAGGCATTTCTTTCTTTTCTTATTTTGTCTAATTTATAGGATTTGCTGCCTCTTTTCCCTATGTGGCCTAGTAGAAATTCCTCTTATCTCTGTTCTGTTTGGCTTGAGGTGTCAAGCACTGGAGCTTGCTGACCTTTGGTTGGATTTGGAGCTTGGTGTTGAGAATGAGAACTCTGAGGGAGCACTTGCCGATTAATATTCAGGGTCAGGAGTTCTCTGATGGTCCAACGTCCTAGACTTTGCTCTGCTGTCTCAGATGTCCAAGTTTGACCCCTGGCTGGGGCATGAAGACCCTGGAAGCTTCTCAGCATGGAGAAAAAGGAGGTAGAAGGAGAGCAAAGAAAAAATGGAAGAAAAAAGGGAAGAAGGGGAAAGGACAGACAGATCCCCAAGACTGGTGGTAAAAGCAACTCTAATCAGTCAAAATCAAACAAGGAGATGTGCACACTTGCACTTGCAAAAAGAGGAGAGGAAAAGAAACCAAAGAGAAGAGAAAAAGAGAGAGCAAAGAAAAGAAGGAAGAGAGTACTCATACCAATTACAAGCAAATCCACATACACATACATAGTAAAAATTTAACTAACAAATACCTAAAACCAGAAACAAGATAAGCATACCAAGAAGTCCTCCAATTCTTCTAGCTATGGCTCTGCCCCTGCTGTGGAGAGGACTGTGCAGAGCTCAGACTGTGTGTGTATTTGTCCCCACAGTCCCCAGTTGTCCCCTATGTCTGCAGTCTCTGTTGTAGAAACACTCGTCTAATCAGGTGATCCACAAATGCAGGGTCTTTCAAGCCTATTGTGGGCATTAAATCTGCTCCTCCTGTGGCTGTTTCTCTTTCTCTTCTTTGGTCCTGCAGTCCTTGGGGATCAGTTTTGGTTTTGGTCCCTACTTTGCGTGTGGGTTGCTCTCAGGAGTCGGTTCCCCGCCCAGGCAAGAGGGAGTGAAAGAGGGTGATTGGGGCTCACTTGCAACTTCAGGTCAGGGGGTAGGGAGGGATATAGCAGTCTAACTGAAATCTGCGGGAGTGCTTGCAGCAGCAGAGGTCAGTGTGAGTCTGAGGTGTGCTGTACGGGAAGTTGGTCCTGAGGTCTCCTGCTGGCATTCGGAAGGCATTCTCCAGGAGCCACTCCCTAAGTAGATGTATTTTTGATGTATTTGTGTGGAGGAAGGTGAGCTCCACATCCTAGTCCTCCGCCATCTTTTTCCAGTCTCCTGGACTCTCAGTTCTATTCCATTGGTCTGTCTGTCTATTCTTATGCCATTTTCACTTAACACTATGTATCGGAGATATTCACATATCAAGCCATGAGGACCTTCTTCACTCTCTTCTGTTGCTGCTATAGCATGAGTTGAAATTTGCTGAATGTATGTGATTTCAACTTAGCCCATTTTTTCATTGACAATGAATTGTTTACAGTCTTTTTTGCTGAAATGAGTATACATGCACCTTTGAAGCTGTGTATGTGCCTGTATGCCTCTAAGACAAGATTCTCTTAAGCAGAATTACTTATCTAGCTAACAGATGGCTTTGGTGGTTTTCTAGAGTGCTGGTGTGGACCTGTCAGCCATCGTGTGAATACATCTCCAAGTGAGAGATGAGTAAGATGCTTTATTTTCTCTACTCTTTAGAAAGTGAGATCTCTTTGTAAAAGGGACACATTTCTTTTCGGTCCCTGTTCACCTTTCACACAGTGGAGGCAGTCTGTGTGTACAGCCATCTATCTAAATCCAAGTTTATGTCTGGTATTTCCCTTGGGTTTCTCTTATGGGCTGAAATATGTCCTTCACTAGTAACCTTCCGCATAAGTGAATGAGTGAAGTCCCAGGCAGGTGAGCCCCAGAATCTCCCCCAGGCTGTAGAGGTTCACCTGTGAAACGCTCTGTGCTGCTCGCACCTTGCAGCTGATCATGTGTGTCACCATCTTCCCTCTCGCCCCAAAAGGCCGAGTGCTGGACGCGTTTCCTCTGACCGCGCTCTCATGGCTGTCGCGTGTTGCTGGTGCTCTTCTCACCGCCAGCGCACAGATGTGGACACGGAAGCTCAGTGAGGCTCGGGAAGCATCGGAAAAGCAAGCGGGCAGACCTGGCTTGTCTGATTCCAGAGTGCAGATGTGTGACCACTGCTCTCCGACGCCAGGGCCTGGAGCTGCTCTGTGCTCTGCTGTCCTCCTGTGGGGCCGTGGTCAGCCCAGGCCACCCTGGTGTCGGGCCATCCAAGGCACCACCTCATCTTTTCCTTCCATAACCCTAGACACCCACCTTCCCTGTCTGCCCATTAAAGCACGTGTTGTGACAATTTTGCAAGTTAAGTGAATTTCTCTTGAGAGTAATATTCAAAACTCAGTTCATCTCCAGTGTGTTTGGAATCTCAGTGAGAGCTCCAAGTTCATTTAGGTCCTGTCGGCTCTCAGCTCAGCTTGTGAACGAGCTCACCCTTGGAGCGGTTTTTCTTCTTGCTTACTATCTTCAGCTCATTAGCTTAAAGTGCGCCCCAGCAGTCTGCTGTCAGAAAGGAAAGTAAATAAATTCTAATAAATCTTAGTGCCTTCTTAACTCCTGGTTGAATATCGTAAAGTTCTTAAAGGGGTTACAGAAAGCTAAAAAAATGTCCTCGTTAGGGACTGATTGTAGGAATCCTGTAGTATTTTTTGAACTATTTTTCGATAGGAAGGGACAGTATCACTGAAATCACTGTACAGAATAGCGCAGTGAGTCCAGGAACAGGACAGGATCCGACCAGAGCGGGTAATGCTGTGAATGCAGAGGGAAGCAGGGGAGGCTTGGTTTTAAAATTTAGTGTACGATGTTTCTGAAATAGCAAACAGCCTTCTTAAGCTGGTGGGAAGAAAACAGATGGCAAATCAGTTAGGAGAAAACAGAGAACTCTTCCAAGGCAGGAGTCATGTGTGATAAGCGGGTGTGGGTTTACGGCAGGGCAGATCTTTTGAAAGTCTATTAATGAAACTGACATAACTTATGAATTCGAAACATATGAAATTGCCAATATGCTACCATTTTTGAATGAAAAAAATTTCACTTTTATGTGATTTGATCTAATGCTTCTTTAGAGTCTGGTACGAAAAAAGCTGCATTAAAAAAGTAGTTTCTTGAGCTCCAGCTGCTTCAATGATCAAAGTGGCAATGTGGTTTTTCTCCTGAAGCTTTGTTTAACTGTTAAATCTGACATCTACGTGCTCCACTGTCCAGAGGAGTCAGCTATGCCTCCAAAGGTGGGAGCTGTAAGATGTGCCCAGTGACGGCCCTGCACGGACGGCCCCGCCTCTGCTGTGACCACGGTGCCGTGGTCTGTACAATGCTGCCCTGACCCCTGCCCAGGCCACGCAGTGCTCCCTGCTGGACTCGCAGGGCCAAAGCTCTTTAGTTTACACGAACAGACACACTTGGCCATTCTTCCTGGAGCATACCAGCGTCCCCCTGCCCCGTTGGCCTGGAGAGACTTCTGGCCACGTGCCTGCCATTGCTGGCCTCCCATGAGCCCCTTCCTCTGAGCTGTGTCCAGGGGAGTGTGGTGAGGTCCTGTGTGTAACCCCTGCTGTACTTTCCTCTGGGCAGATCTCAGTAAGAAGCTCTGTGGGGGCTGGCTTTCATACACGCAAGGACAGGAGAACTTGTAATTCCTGGTCTCGAGACATTGTGATACTGGTGAAGCTTAGTCTTACAGATCAATAGAACAGAACAGAGTTCAGAAAAAGACCACGTGTGGTCAGCTGTTTTTTGACAAAGGTACCAAGCTAATTCAATAAAGAGGAGACAGCCTTTTCAACAAAGAGCTCTGGCTCAACCGGGCATCTCTATGTGTGAAATAAACCTTGGCCTATATCCTACACACCTGAGGTGGACCATGAACCTTACCATAAAACCTAAGATTAAAAAAAGTTCTGAAAGAAAACAGAAGAGAAAACCTTTGTGACCGTTTGATAAGTAAGTCATTCATAGATAAGATGAAATAGACACAAACTATAAAAGAATCGATAAATTGAATAAACATCATCAAAATTTAAAAACTTCTGATCTTTGAAAGGCACTGTTAAGAATATAAAAAGACAAGCAGTAAGACTGGAAAAAAAATTTGTAGAAAACATGTGAATAAAAAAACCAACCTAATAATCAGAATGTATAAAGAATGCCCGCAACTCAAAAATATGAAAACAAACAAAAAAACGGTGGGGGGAAGATTTGGACACTTGATCAAGAAAAACTGTGATAGCAAAGAAGCACATGAAAAGATTCTCAGAGTCTTCAGTTATTACAGAAATTAAAATTAAAGCCAGATGAGGATAACGCTGCACATCAGTGAGAATGTCTTAACATTTTTTAAAAAAAACCTGACAATACGAAGTTTTGACCAGGCTGTGGAGCGACAGGTGGCCTCGCACGTGCTGCTGAGGATGGAAGATGGGGCAGCCGCTCTGGGAGACAGATGGACAGCTTCTTACAAAGCTAAACACATGCCTACCACTCAACCATCAGTACCAGTCCTGGGTGTTCACCTAGGACAAGCAGGAGTGTGTCCACACAGAGTCCCACAGATCAATGTCTGTAGCAGCTTCATCCACACCAGGCCCCGACTGGAGGATCTCAAATGTCTCTCAACCGTCTCTTAACCTTCTCCCCGCTGGCGGCACTGAGGGTGTGACCTGTGCGCTTCACCCCGACCCAGGCTGAGAGTGTGTCCAGGACTTGTGTTCCAGAACGTGGACGCTCAAGGGTGGCCAGCAGTGAGCAGGGCGAACAGGGGGTCTGCACATGCCCTGGGAGCCAGACCCGTGCAGAGCTGGGGAGCTGGGAGAGGACATGGGGTGCTGCCTGGGTGCCGAGTGTCCGTGTGCGTGTGGCGGGCAGACGCTGCTCTGGGGTAGAGGCTGACGGAGACCCGTGGAGAGACGGGATGAAGATAAAGAGATTTGGGAGCCTCCTTGGGGACGTTGAACTTCACCCTGAGGACAAGAGGATTAAATGCAAAGAAGGTTTTCTATTTTCTTTTACAGAAAATTGTCTTTTAGGAGAATTCCTCTTACCTCAGGGATGCCATTAGACATTTCCGAAAAGGGATAAAACCGAAAGCAAGAAAAGAAGATCTGAGGCATATTTGGAAGTAATGGACCTGAATTTCTTTGAAAATGATTTTCACATCATATTTTCCCCTGATTCACACTGGCTGCGTCAGTTGTGAAAATTTACTGTGGACCGTCCACGATGGAACCTTAGATGAAATTTCAGTCCGCATAATTGCTCAGGCCGAACGCGACGCTTTGCGAGACCTGGTTGTGAAGGGGGATTTGCAGACTCCCTGAGGTGGTCAGTGCTGCGGAGAGCTGCCTGGGCTGGGAATTCTGCACATCTCCGTAATTACTGATGGACAAGACCAGCACCACACATTTATTCATTTCAGACAACAATTAATCATGGGCAAAGTCTGCAGAAACAACTCAGTTTCTCAGAGGTAGAAATATCCTCCGGTTATTCACATGTCCAGCTGTGAAGAGAAGAAACCAGGAAATTCCCTTACAGTGGCAGTATTTTTCTGGAAGCTGTTGCATAACTTTTCGTTCTTTAATGAGAAGGCATGTTGCCAGCACAGCGGACGGCTGGTGGGGTCTGGTTTCAGCTGGTCGCCCAGCAGGAGCAAACGGCTCTGGGGTACCGGACGTGCTGCAGTGAGGGGGTCAGATGGGTTTGATATTGGGAATATCATTTAAAAGGCCCTTAACGTTACAAAAAATTAATTATGTTATACATTTTGATCTATCCCAGTGTGGCAGTTGAAATGGTGCTTTAAAAACATGACACGTGGGGAAATCTTAAAGTCGTAGAGTCTTGCCACTCAGAATGAATCATTAACAGGTCAGTAGTCTTTCCTAAGAAGAATTTGTGACAGCTAGATTTAGCAAACCAACTGAACTGTGTAAGCTCTAGCCAGACAGAGTCAAATAGAATGGGTGACAAGAGATGAAGTCTCTTCAAAAAGTAATGAGGTGAAAAAGAGCACTGGATGAGAGGACCTCTAACTGTGGTCCCTGGCCTGGCAGCATCAGTCTTGCGTGCCTGGAAACACGATATAAACCTTGGGCCTGGCCTCCAAGCTGCTGAGTCAGGACCCCGAGGGGTGGGCCCAGCTGGCTGGGTGGGACAAGCCCTCCCGGGGACTCTGGCTCCCATCGAAGGTTGGGCTGAGAAGCAGTGCTCTGTGCTTTGCAATTTCACATCCTCCGGCAAATTCTCGTTCAATCACCCACAGTTATTTTCAGGAAGGTGCTATTGACCAAAGGTCCTTGTTCAGGGAGGATTGTGAGCTACTTAAAGCAAAGATTCCGTGTCAGTGAAATCTGAAAGGCATCGAGGAGAGGCTTAGGACTTTAGTAAGCTGAATTGCAGAAAATCCATTATTTATGAAAAATACATTCAAGATTTGACCTTGTATTCAGCTGAGCTCACTGCTTCAGCTTTGTTCTGCTACAGCACGATTTCCTGAAAGAAAGTGGAGAAGTGGGGTCTAAACCATGTTGTTGTTTGTAAGACTGGTCAAAGGATTGCGTGGAGGTGGAGTCCGGTGACTGAAACTGTGAGCCAGCACTGTTTGTTTGGTGTGCTGCCACATGCGTTAGAACTGTCATGCAGAAGGCACTTTAACAGATGATAAGACAATTACATTCTGTATGTCAACTTATTCCAGCCTTTTGTGGTTGGATTAATAAAAAATGATTTTTTAATCGTAATCTTTTTGTTTGTTTATTTTTGGCTGCGTCGGGCCTTAGTTGTGGCACGTGTGACCTTCGCTGTGGCACGTGGGCCTCTCTCTAGTTGTGGCATGTGGGTTTTCTCTTCTCTAGTTGTAGTGCGCAGGCTCCAGAGTGCATGGGCTCTGTATTTGCAGCACACAGACCCTCAAGTTGAGGCGCACGAGCTCAGTAGTTGTGGCACGCAGGCTTAGATGCCCCGTGGCATGTGGGATCTTAGTTCCCTGACCAGGGATTGAACTTGCATCCCCTGCATTGGAAGGTGGATTCTTTACCACTGGACCACCAGGGACGTCCCCCAGTCGTAATCTTAATAACAGCTTTTGGTTGATATTCACTGATTCCTTAGATCTTTTTAAGTCCAGAAGTAAATATGTTCGAAAATGTATAGAACAGTAGTTTGAAGAGCTGTTTGACCGTAACCCACAGTAAGAGATGCATTTAACATTGTTTCACAATAAGTGGGATTTCGTGGTTTAATTCACTACCAGTTCTAGCCTCTTCTATCACTTAACAACTATTGGTCACAATGCACCAAATTGCCTTCAAAACCTGTAATGGGTCACTCATGCTGGACGTTTCCATTCGCCCTTCCAGGTCTGACCCCATCCTCCTCCTCCTGCTCTGTGCCGTATTCTCCAGGTTCACCGGCAGGGAGCATATGACGGGAATGTTTGCTCTTAATTTCCCGTTGGATTTGGCCACGAGGACAGGGATGTCCTGGGCTCCTCAGTCTGCTGGGCTGCAACCTTGGTTGATGGAGTGGGTCCCTGGATATTTTTATAAACAACAGCTTTATTGAGTTATATTTCACAAATCACAGCATTTATCAGTTTACAGTTTATAGTTCAACGTTTTCTAGTATATTGACAGAGTTGTGCAACTGTCTCCACAGTCTAACTGGAGGATATTTTCATTGCTCTCAAGAGAAACCATATGCCTGTTAGTAGGCATTCCTCACTCTCCCCAAACCCCTGCCCCCAGCCCTAGGCAGCAAAGAATCTACTTTTTGTCTTTATGATTTTCGTATTCTGGACATTTCATATACAATGTGTGCTTTTTGTGTCTGGCCTCTTTCATTTAGCATAATGTTTTCAGGGATCTTCAGTTTTGTAGCACATATCAATACTT
Organism: Hippopotamus amphibius kiboko; assembly: GCF_030028045.1. Classification (NCBI taxonomy): domain Eukaryota; kingdom Metazoa; phylum Chordata; class Mammalia; order Artiodactyla; family Hippopotamidae; genus Hippopotamus; species Hippopotamus amphibius. Next base: position 113,129,742 of record NC_080196.1, read on the forward strand.
TGTTGTTTTTATGGCTGTATAATATACCATGGTGTAGACAGACCACATTTTGTTTATCCCCTCAACTCTAGATGGACACTGGGTTTTTCCACTTTTGGGCTGTTATGAATAATGCTGTTATAAACATTTGTGTTCAAGTTTTTGTGTGGATGTAGGCTTTTATCTTAATTAGGTATATACGTAGGAGTGGAATTACTGGGTCATATGGAAACTTGATGTTTAACCATTTGAGGGGTTGCTAGACCGTTTCTGGAAGGAGCTGCACGATCTTACTTTCCCTCCAGTGATGTATCCTCATGTATTCAGGTTCCTCCACATCCTCACCAACACTTGTTACTATGTGTCTTTTGGGTTTTAGCCATCCCAGTGGGTGTGAAGTGGTATCTCATTGTGGTTTACATTTGCTTTCTCTGTTGGCAAATGATGTTAAGCCTCTTTTCATGTGCTATTGGCCATTTGTACATCTTCTCTGGAGAAAAGTCTGTCCTGATCCTTTCCAATATGAAGGATTTTAGTTTCTTTTTCTTGCCTAGTTGTCCTCAGGTGCAATGTTGAAGAGCAGTGGTGAGAATGGCGTCCTTCCCCTGTTCCTGACCTTAGCAGGAAGGCTGTCAGTCTGTCACCGATGCCCATGATGTTAGCTGTGGGGTTTTTCTTGATGTCCTTTATTCGGCTGAGGAAGTTCTGTTCTATTCCAAATTTGTTGGTGTTTTTCTTAATCATTAAGGGATGCTGATTTTGACAAATGTTTTTCTACCCACTTTGTTGTCTGTGCGTGAACTTAGTAACGGATGGATGTTTGGAAAGAAGTGACGTGATTAATCGCTGACCATGACACACATCTTATTTATGTGGCAGTTATGGCAGTAGCAATGTTTGCACTTCATACAGTTACTCACAGTCAATCATCTGTGGTAACTGAAAATTGAGCTGGGTTGTTGGGGTTAATGGTTAATTTTACATGTCAGGTTGGCTAGGCCATGGCACCCAGATGTGTGGTCCAACACCAATGTATACATCGTTGTGAAGGTTTTTAGTTGAGGTTAACATTCCCATCAGTAGACTTTGAGTAAAGCAGATTGCCCTTCACAGTGAAGGTGGGCCTCGTCCAATCAGTTTAGGGCCTCAAGAGCAACGATTGAGGCTCCTGGATTCTGCTGTCAGCCTCGAGCTGCAGCGTTCACTCTCCCCTGACTCTCCTGCCTGCCCTGCAGAGTTTGGATTTGCCAGCCCCCGTGATCACACGACCAGTTCCTTAAAATAAAGCACTTGTCTATTTTCCTTTCTCTCTCTCTCTCTCTCTATCCTTCTATCTCCACATCTGTACATGAACACACACATATATGTTCACATCCTACTAGTTGTTTCTCTGAAGAACCCTGATGAACACATTGGGGGGTGGTGTGTTTCACTAAAACGTGCATAGCACACAATGCAAAGCAAGGACTTCCTGTGTCATCTTTGATTTTCCTTATTTTTCCAAGCTGGGGAAAGTGTGCAGAGGCTTGCCCTTGGCCTTCCCACACAGATGGCACTGACCCCACGGGCAGAGGCCCTGATGGAGGCTTCTGCCTTTGTGAGGGGGCCCAGGGGACACTCCGCTCACTGGCTTGTAAGGGATGCTCGGTTGAGGTGGCAGGGGCAGCACCATAGGGCCCGGGGTGCTGCTGTGGATGCCCACGGGGAGCCGGGTCCTCTGGCTGTAACGGGGAGGAGAGGTCCCCACAGGGTAGCAGCCGGTGGGATGCGTGTTCGCCAGAGGCCAGGTGGGCACAGACACCTCCGTGAGAAGCAAGGCTGGAGGGGCAGCCAAGCGCCCGGCCCCAGGGAATCTTATGAGATGCTTTGTGCCTGACTGTCCCGAGAGCAAGTCAGTCGGTCAAATAAGTACTATTTCTTTCACAAAATAAACGTCTCAATTGAGTAATTTTAAGATTATTCGAACAACATTTCTGAGTTTCAGATAAATATTTTTGACAAAGTTTTCTCAGCGATTAATGTTGACTTTCGGTTTTTAGAAACATCCACGTCATCAGTAATTGAGCTGTTTCAGTAAGTTGAGCATCTCTAGAGATTTCTTCAGAATGAGCTCAAGGGGGCACTATAGAACCACGATGGAAAGAGCAGGCGGCCGGTCTTGTTTGTGTGTTTTGCGTACAGGAAGAGGTGTCTTTTGGAAAGTCAGAATTGTCCTCTGTGGGCTTTATTGTGTCAACCTCGGATGCACAGGATTTTATCTGTTGAAGTTGGTGAGTTGTTTGTCAGATTAGACAAAAGTCACTAAGTTACAAATGCTCTGATGAATCGCAATTGGTTATATTTGTATATAGAAAAATATTTTAAAATTACTGAGTAATTGAAAATTTCCTTTCTTATCGTTAAAAAAATGACAAAATATCCACTCAATGAATGAAATCACACAATACACAATGTATTTAGTGAAAACTGGAGAACCCCCTTCATCCTTTCACTCTCTCCCCTCCCTGGAGTTTGGGGTGGGTTCTTCTAAGTTCACATACAGATACAATTATATATCAATACATGTAAAAATATTTATGTTCACACTTCAGGTGTTTAAAAAGACGTGACCAGGCTGTAGATACTGTTGTGTAACCTGATGTTTTTACTCCTAAGTATGTTCCTTGCTGTCCTTCCCTGTGAGCATAGGCTTAGACATGTCATTCAGTAGTTTTCAGTGCACTGCACAGGTATTATTCTTTCCAATGGACAAATGCGAGGCCACAGAGCGAATGTATCATAATTAATTTTTCCAGCCTACTTTGATGGGCATTTAGATAATCTCCAGTTTTCTTACTGTTATGTAACAGAGCAGTGAGCATCCTTTCGTATGAGGACAATGATATTTGGGTATTTCTGTAGGAATGACCTCGAAAAGAGGTTTCTCTAGACGCTTATACAATCTCCCCCCCCGTGTGAAAACATGACAGTTTTGTTCTCCTTTCCAGTGCTTTAATCTCTTTGTTTCTATTCTTGCCATATTCCGCTGATGGCATATAAGATTAATGGCGTATTCCATTAATGGCAATGAGATTGTTTTACAGATTCTTTTTTGTCCAGATGGTGGTATTGCCTCTTTTCCAGAAGTATTTCAGAAAGTTTTGTTTTTCCCTTTGTTCTGAAAGAGTTTAAATCACAACAAAGAAAGCTGAGTTCCTTGGGAACTTGACAGACTTCCTCTGATGCCTTAGTATTTTGCCCCATAGGGACTCACACTACTTCATTTTGCCGTCATTATTAAACTTACTTATTAAATAACATAGAATGGCATATACATTTTTACTCAATATCCTTTCAAAACTAGTATTTAAGTATCATTAAGTACAACATTTCATAAATTATTTTAGTCCTATAGAATCCAGTGAGGAAAAAGATGGACAAAAGTCTGGAAAATATAACAGATGATAAAAGAGAGAGAGAGAAAATTAAATCCTTTAATTTTTATTTATTTTATTATTATTATTTTTAACTAATTAATATGTATTTTTGGCTGTGTTGAGTCTTTGTTGCTGTGCACGGGCTTTCTCTAGTTGTGATGAGTGGGGGCTACTCTTCGTTGCGGTATGGACTTATTGCAGTGGCTTCTCTTGTTGCAGAGCACGGGTTCTAGGCATGTGGGCTTCAGCAGCTGTGGCACGCAGGTCAGTAGTTATGGCTCACAGGCTTAGTTGCTCCATGGCATGTGGGATCTTCCTGTGTCCCCTGCACTGGCAGGTGGACTGAACCACTGTGCCACCAGGGAAGTTCCAAATCCTTTAATTTTTAAAAATTGCTATAAGGAATTTAAAAAAAGAGTGTGAACAAATCCATGCTTTAAAAAAAAAGAAAAAAATAGTGTCTTAAAAATGTTAAAACTTTGGGATTGACATATATACATTAATATGTATAAAACAGATGACTAATAAGAAAAAGCATATCAAATTGTACACTTTAAATACATGCAGTTTATTGTATGTCAATTATATCTCAATAAAACTTTTTAAAAGAAAAAATGTTAAAACTATGTATTTGAAACAAGTTTTTTTAAAAAATTTATTTATTTATTTATTTATTGGCTGCTTTGGGTCTTCGTTGCTGTGCACGGACTTTCTCTAGTTGCAGCGAGTGGGGGCTGCTCTTTGTTGTGGTGCGCTGGCCTCTCACTGCAGTGGTTTCTCTTGTTGTGGAGCACCGGCTCTAGGTGCACAGGCTTCAGTAGTTGCAGCACGTGTTCTCAGTAGTTGTGGCACACGGGCTTAGTTGCTCTGTGGCATGTAGGATCTTCCCTGACCAGGAATTGAAACTGTGTCTCCTGCATTGGCAGGGGGATTCTTAACCACTGCGCCAGCAGGGAAGTCCCTAAAAGTTTATTCTGAGTGTCAAACAACAAAACAATTTTAGTAACTTTCTCAAGGTCTCTCAAATACTGAAGGGTAGAGCTGGGTCTGAATCTGAAAGGTTGGCATCCAGACTCCACGCTGTCACCTGCTGCAGGATCACAGCAGCACACAGAAGCTACGGAGACGGCAGTGCTTCCCCTGCAGGCTGGCGCTGGCCCAGCCGTGTTACTGCAGGGTCAGTGTGCACAGTGGCAGCACCACACCATCCCCCTCCAAGAACGTCTCCATCGTAAAATTCTGCCATGGAGACAGTTTAATTCACAGTTTTCCCTGTGAATTTCTAGTTGCTTGTTTCCTTCTCACTGACGAGAGAAACACAGTCCCCTCACACAGATCAGATGCACCCAGCATCTTACTTATAGTGTGTCTTGCACTGTATCTTTTATTCCTGAATCACGTCCCTTTATAACATGTTCAAGAAGTTACATAAAAAAGACTACAATTTCTGAGTTATTCCCCACTTAAAATTGTCTTTATTTAACCTTACCTGTGACTGATCGTTTAGCCAGGTGTAGGGTAGGCTCAGACCAGGCCAGTGTGGGCTGATGGAATGGTCAATGCCAGGCCCTTTCCTGGTCACCTGGGGTCAGCTTTCTCTTTGGAAGCTGCCATTGTCTCCTTCTAGTCTCCAAATTCTCAGGATGCGTCTAAAGATGAGTCTTGAAAAATTCATTGCACTTGTCTTTGAGGGGAGCTTTTCAGTCTGAAAATTTTTCTCTTGTTCAGATGTGCCGGGCAGGTCTTTTCCATTATTCCCTGGTGATTCCTTCACCTCTGTTATCTCTTCTGAAGTCACCAACATCAGACACCGGAGGACAGAGATTCTACCTCTGTTTCCCATTTTCTTTCTCTTCCTTCTTATTCTTTTGTCTTCTGTTTCACTCTGGGATACCTCTTTGACTCTATTTTGCAAACCTGCTACACGTTTAAAGAGTTACCTGCATATTTTAATGTCGAAAAAGCTTTTTCTTCTCTGGTTGTTGCACTTACTAGCACACGAATTCACTCCGTGAATGTAATATCTTCTTGAATCTCTTGGCATATTAGTTAAGTTCATTTTTTCCTATTCCCTGAGCTGTCTCGGCTTTTCTCCCGTGTCAGTGTTTATTGATCCTTCACTCCCAGGTCACCCCTTTTCTTTACACGCCGGATGGTCTTTGATGACCCATTTACACGGGATTGATTTTCCAGCTTGCGTGTGTCAAAGCCTCAATCTCATGATACACTCCTCTCCTTGAGCAAGTTGAGGCACGCTCCGCCAGTGATGTGGCCGTTTTGGGGCCCTGCTCTCCATCACCAGATGTGGTCCCACCTCCATCACCAAGTGTGGTCCCGCCTCCTTCTGGGTTCATCCCCACAGCTGCCAATCTGGTTCTGAGTATATCTTAGTTGTTCCCTCTGAGGTTTGCTGAGAGGCACCATTTCAAGCCCTGATGTCCATGTCTTTCATACCCCGAGCGTGTGAAGATTTTGGTGGTTCAAAGTCCCATGTTGCGTGTCCACGAGTAGCTTCCGAGCCTGGTGCTGACCTCCTAAGCTCCTTTGCAGGTGACGCCTTTCTGTTTGTAACCCCACAGTCATCCGTAAATGCCCCACTCTTCACCCTATTTCTCCTCCAGATTTTTAAAGTCTGGCATCTGCTGTACCTGAACAGAGAAGGATGGGGGTAAGGGGTGGAAATAGTGGCCAGAGCGGATATGCGGAGCAAAGCACTGCTCAGCACGTAAGGGACAGGGGATGCCTGGCCACGTTTCTAGTCCACGTCACCCCTGCTTCTTAATGGCGGGAGCGGTGTGTTGGGATTTATAAAGCTTCTGTCAACTCCACTCAATTTTTCTGGAAGTTTCATTTTTTGAGGGTGTTTCATGAGGGTTATTTTTGTTTATTTTTATTTCTCTCCAGAGTTTGGTATTAGTTTGATGGCCAGCCTTCATTTTGGGTGTTGTTAAGGTTTACACTCTGCTGCAATTTGGGAGAGACTTTATTAGAGGTTGCAAATGAAGTGAATACTCCTTAACACTCTAGAAACTATTAGCTCTTTCCTAAACACACAAAATCTTGAATGTCAAGATTAATCATGTTATTTATTTAATAGTTGCTATACCAGAACTTGTTCTGAAATAAAGATGCTACGGTTGCTGCCGTCAACTCTGGCTGGTGAAAAAGTCTGTGAAGAAGAAAGGAAGGAGCAGATACGGCCGAGCTGAGGGGCAAGACTCTAACACAGCACGGAGACCTCATCTGCAGGGCTCAAATCCCTTATAAGTATTGGGATTTGGCTTCGACTGCAAAGTTTATTTATTTATTTTTATTGAGGTATAGTTGATCTACAATGTTGTGTTAGTTTCAAGTGTACAGATTCAGTTATACACACACATACTTTTTTTTCAGATTCTTTTCCCTTATAGGTTACTACACAATATTGAGTATAGTTCCCTGTGATGTCAGTAGGTCTTTGTTGTTAATATATTTTATGTACAGCAGTGTGTATCTGTTAATCCCAAACTCCTAATTTACCCCTCCTCCCCTTACTCTTTGGTAACCACAAGTTTATTTTCTATGTCTGTGAGTCTGTTCTGTGTAGTAAATAAGCTCATTTGTATCATTTTTTTAGATTCCACACATAAGTGATATCACATATTTGTCTTTGTCTGACTTACTTCAGTTAGGATGACAACCTCTAGATCCATTCATCTTGCTGCAAATGGCATTATTTCATGTTTTTATGACCAAGTAATATATTTATGATGTATTAATAAACCACTTTTGTTTAACTTGAAAGAATTATCTCAGATCTGGGATACAATACTCTCCATATATGAAATATGATGGTAAACTATTTAATAATGGTCAGGTGAAGAAGTGATTTATTGGCTTACACTAAACCTGTTGAAGATTTTATTTTTCTAGTGACATCTTGTCTCATACCCACAGGACAGAGACTAACATCACAGATGAGGTTGCTAGACAGTTTGAATAACATGAACATCTTTGAAATATCTTCTCAATCAAGCAGTTGGGAAAAAAAAGTTACCGGGTGCATCCCTAAAAACATAGCTCTTAGGAGGCGATTTATACGTGTAGCCTTTTGAAAGACATCTTACCTCTTTTCCTAAGTTCAATTTCTTTTCCCAGCTCTAGAGTATTGGGAGCCATTGATTATTTCCAGTAACTTAACCACTTTTTAAAAAACACACATAGGGGACTTCCCTGGTGGTCCTGTGTTAAGACTTTGCACTCCCCATGCAGGGGGCCCGGGTTTGATCCCTGGTTAGGGAACTAGATCCCACATGCGGCAACTAAGGAGCCGGTGAGCTGCAGCTAAGCCCCGGCACAACCAAAACAAACAAACAAACAAACAAAATGTATGTTAATTGCTTAGATTCAATACTGGATTGATGCTACATTAGTCACTGTTAGTGTTATAGTCATTTAAAAAGCTCATCGTTTGATGTAGGCTATAAAAATACTAAGGTGATCTCAATGAAACAGAAGAGGATGACTTGGGGCTATATTGTTCCAATAGACTGTGAATAGATTTAAACTCATGGATGATAAAATGACATCATTTATAAGCTCAAAATGGACAGGCCCAGAGCAGGGTCCCTGGCTCAGTTCCCCGGCTGTGTGTACCAGCCCGCTTCGCTGTTGCAGCATCCTCTGGTCAGGTGTCATCACCACTGCCCTCAGAGGCATCACCAACATCAGCAGCCGCAGGTGTTCAGACACACCATGAGGGCGCAGAAGGAATACGTTTCTTTTTCTTCCTTCTGTTGTTGTTGTTTTAATTGAAGTACAGTTGATTTACAATATTATATTAGCTTCAGGTGTATGGCATATTGACTCAGTATTTTTACAGATTATATGCCATTAAAAGTTATTATGAGATAATAATTCCCTGTGCTACACAATATATCCTTGTTGCTCCCCTGTTTTATACATCATGGTTTGCATTTCTTAACCCTCTACCCCAACTCACCCCGCCCCTTTCCTTTCCCCTTTGGTATCCACTAGTTTGTTTTCTATATCTGTGAGTGCTTCTATTTCTCATATAGGTTTGTTTGTATGAGTTTTTAGATTCCACCTGTGTGATCTCATCCAGTATTTGTCTTTCTCTGTCTGACTTATTTCACTGAGCATAATAATCTCTAGGTCCACCCGTGTTGCTGCAAATGGCAGAATCTCATTCTTTTTTTATGGCCGTTGAGGGTTTTTGTGTCTTATCTCACCATGCCAATGTCACTCCACTGGGTGTAGGTGATTGTACCTATTAGCCAAATTGGAATTGTTTCTTAATGTCATACAGTACTGAGTGGCAAAGCTGGGATCTGAACGTGGACAGTTTCAATCCCACACCTGTATTACTATGTTATATAGAGATTTAAAGCTTCCTATTTCAGGCACTGCTCGTTGACCACTTTCAATCACTTAATGAAGAAGTTTGTTCTTTTATGCTTCATTATAAGTATTCTCAGACCTAGATTTCAAATATGACAGCACTCTATCCTCATGCTCCTTTCCCAGCCAATAATCTATGTGATGACATTTTGATCAGATCACATTTCTCACATGGCTGACTTTAGGGGTGTCCTCTCCTAGATGAGTCAAAATAGTCACAGAAGCTTTATGACCTCCATTCTGAACTGGGTCCATTTTCAAACTGAACTCAGTGCTGTTATTAAAAGAAGCCCCTGTCTTCCCTTGCCCAGTGGAATAGGGTACTTTGACCACGTCAGAATTGCCTGTTTGGGCTTCCTAAGGTGTTACTCAGGAAATCTCCCGGACCCAGTGGCTCTTAACTTCACCAAGTCATTGACATCTTTGAGGATTTGATGAGGCTGGGACGGTTGCTGCGCATGGGTTTTGAATAACATTTCATAAGGCTCATGTATGCAAGACGCCCGTCTGTGAAACCTGCCTGGGATCCACCAGACAACAAGTTGCCTGGGTGCAGACCTGACATCTGGGTTGGATGCTCCATGAAGCCTTTGGCCCCCAAACTCTGTTAAACCTTCTGAACCTGCAGAGATGGTAAGTGCTAGCACCCTGTGTTGCTGGGAGAAAAGGCAGGGCCTCTCCTCTGCAGGACCCCCCACTCTCCTCCCGCTGGGGCTGAGTGTCGCATGGCCCGTGTGGGGACAGGCCGGTCCTGGTACGGAAGGAAAGAGACCACAGCCCAAGGGAGCTGTATGATCTGCACGAACACACAGGTGGGAGATGGGTGCTTGTGGGATGGGATTCTGCAGCTGCCAGGGGAGGGAGAGAGGACTGACTTGGGATCAGGCTCCCAGGACACAGGATTTAATACCATGGACAGAGCCCACTCTGCAAGTCGAAGTGGAAGACTTGCCGCGGTGCAGGAGGAGATGAAGAGGCTGAGGGAGTGGGGGCAAGCTGGGTGGAGACCCTCTGTAGCCAGAACAGCCACGAGGGGGGCATTTTCCCAAGGAGGTCCAGAGGACACATCCTTTTAAAATTTGTTAGATTTTAAAATGTTAGACATTTTAAAATGTGTTAAGATTTTTATGTCTGTTTATCAGTAAACATATCAGTATTTAAAACATGTCAACTTGAATAACAATTTCATAAAATGTAAAGCAAAAAAACTAATTAGCTTCTACATAAATCTCAGAATGTTTTCTAGAAATAACTGAGAAGCATTCAGACTGAAAAACAAAGCCTAATGGGAAGAATCAGTAAGTTTCTTAGCTTCCTGGCTGATAAAAAAGAAGGTCAATATATGAAACGGTTAAGTAGGACCATCACGAATGCCTTACAAACAAACGCGTAGGTTCTCTCAGAGGAGATCGTACACCTCGCCTAGGACAGAACAGATTGCGTAACACACCTGCCACTGTTAGCGAGTAGCAAGTGTTCAGTAAACATTTAATGACTGATCAATGATTGTTTTAGCAAAGAGTTTCAGCCCACATCCAAAACCAGTCATCTGGTCCGTCCACATCTGACACGAAAACCTAATTTTAACAAAATGTGAATCTGAAGGGTCGATCTGTCCCTGTTGTTGCTATTACCTGTCCTGTTAATTAATCATAACACTGTAGATATTATCCCCGTAGAAACACAAAGTGCTTACATTTCTGAAGTGACTTGATTTTCCAGAGGTCACTCAGTTTAAGGGGGTGTAATCATGGCAGGACAAGCAAATGGTGACATTCTGAGGTGTCCCAGGCACCGGGCTCCGGGTCAGGTACTAATCAATACTGAGATCTCAGCAGCACTTCTAAAAAGAGTTGATCAGAAAAGCACAAGTTATCTGATCCAAAGAACTGGGCGGTTACACTATTCTTCACACAGTGGAACCATCTGGAATGCGGAACTAGCAGAATAGGACATCAAATCAGAGAAGGATGACCTGAAGGACTTGGGTCCTCATCATCGTGTGAGCAAAAGACACAGAGTCAGAGCCGGAAAGAGATGGAGCAGAGGACCAGCCCCTTCTGCGGGAAGCCCCCCCCCCCCCCCCAGGAGGCCTCACGGAGTTCCCCTCTGGCCGGGAAACCCCTCCTCCTTGGCAGTCTCTGCGGACGCCTCCCTCCCAGGCGCCTTCCCAGGTTGACCTTGGCCGACTCTGTGAGGATGCCTCCTGACACCGCTTCCCACCTCCCAGCTCAGAACCGTCCGTCTGGAACCTTCACCGCATGCCCAGTAGCATCTGACCCTGAACGCTCCAAAATCAGGACGACGGATTTTCTCCTTCAAATATGCTCCTTCTGGAGTTGTCTTTATCTCAGGAATTGACACCACTATCTAAACTCTTTAGGCCCAAACCTAGGAATTGTCCTGCTTTTCTTTCCCAAACATATTCTAAGTCTGACCATTTCTTTCCATCTTTGTTATTAAAATCTGATGCCAAGTCACCGCCAGGTCTCACCTGGGCTCCTGGACAGTCTTGCACCTGGTCCCCTGCCCTCTCCTGCCCTGTAAAGGCCATTGTCCGCAGCATCACTAGAAGGTGCTTGTAAAGCTAAAACATCACTTCCTGCTACTCCCCTACTTCCCGTCTTACAAACCATCCCATTGCAGCTAGAATAAAGTCTGGAGCCGCCGGAACCTCCTTGGGCACGGCTTGCCAGCCTCACCTCCCTTCACTTGCTTTGGCCCCTGTTTGCTTCTGGCAGGTGTTTTGTGTCCCGGATGTGCCCACCGTGGGTCGGGGCCGCTGCCCCATCTCCTGCTTGCTTTTGTTCTTTCCAGACCTTTCTGTGGCTCTTGTCACCTCCTCAGGTAGGTCTCAGCTCACCTGTCACCTCCTCAGAGAGGCTTTCCTGATGTCCTGCCTGCAGTAGAAGCCTCTCAACCCACTTATCAAGGTCTGCGGTCACTGTTTATTTGCTTACTGTCTGCCTTCTCTCCTTAGAATACAAAGCCCTCCTGGGCAGGGTTTTTATCACTTTAAATATTGTAGTTGCAATAATTAGGACACAGACATGTGCCAGGCACTCCGTAAATATTTCTTGTTTGATTGAGACAGAACCAGAGGGAACCTTGAATGTCATACAGTTGCCTCTTAATACGAGGCTATATGAGGAGCTAAGTAGCCACTTACTGAGATAACATCTTGGCCATCAAAACAGCAGTGAGTGTCAACATTATCAAGATGGAAATGGTACCCACTTTGGCATTAGTATCATTTAAAAACCCTCGCAATTGCAACCTGGAAATATCTATCATCTATCTTAGATCCTATTGCTACATAGACGGGGAACCAATTTAAACATGCATTGGCAGTAGCCTAGGCTAGTGAAATAAATCATGATAATTCACAAAACGGGCAAAGACACAGGTGAGAGAGAGAATAAGGTGGATCTTCACTTGCTGATGTGAAAGATTTTCAAGAAGTAATCAGGGAAAGAGAAGCAAAATCTAGAGGTTTTTTTCCTATATGTTATCTCCCCATTCATGTAAATAAAATATGTTTATGTTATGTATTTCTAGATATCATATAATTTTTTTTTCTCAAAGGGTACTTGTTAAACCATTTAAATGATTGTTTGGGGGGAAAGGCAAAGACTAAAGGAGAGGAGGCTTTTATACCCATTTTTTGTTCTCTCTCTGTGTTGCCAATTTTTAAAGTTTGTTTTACTTTGCTTGAATATGCATGCCATGAAATTTACCACGCTAACCATTTTAAGTGTATAATTTAGTGGCACTCAGCACATTGGCAGTGCTGTGCAGCTGTCACCACGCTTCGTTTCCAGAACTTTTGTCACGTCCCAAACTGAAAGTCTGTGCCAATTAGACACTTAATTATCTAGCCCTCGGTAACCGCTAATGTACTTTCTGTCTCTAGGAATTTGCCTGTTTTAGGTACATTCAATTTTATGCCTTTCATTATGACTTGAATTTTCTAACCATGTGCATGTGTTATTTCATTTGTTACAAAATGTCAGTGTGGATTATGAGGGCATGAGGATTATGGCCCATTTTCAATTCTTACCTACGCTTTTCTGTCTTGATATCATCCCAACAAATGTTATTTTACATGAGTTCATGGAGAACAAGATAATTGAATATACCTGGGTCAGAGAATGAACCAATGTACCACTGCTTTCAAATAAAAAGAAGACACTTATTTCTGTGTAATTCCCAGTGATATGTTACTTTATTAGGCAGGTTACTGGGCACATCATGGAAAGGGGTTATTAGCACATTAATATGCAACAATTAATTAAGTGAAACTTCACTGTAACAAGCTGATTAGAACATTGGGTCATGAAACGTGAGAGATTCCTTCCACAGCTTTCAATGAAATTGTTAAACTACTTTAAGAAATTAAAAGAACTTGATATATTAAATTAGCAAAAAATAACAGATAATTTTGGGTGGCATAATTGCACTGGCTCTAAGCACCACATATAAAACCAGCACACTTCTCGGTATTTAATCTTAAGGAGATAAGCCTTCACAAGAAATAATTTCTGTAAGCACAACTGTTCACTGTGACCTTGCTTTCCATGTTTCATTATTATAAGCAGTCTAAATATTTAACAATAGGAAGAGGACTAAGTAAACTGTTGTCCATCCACTCAGTGGATTAAAAATGAGAGCTGATAAGAACATAGAGCAATGTCAGGAATTCTTTTAGGACTGAGCAAATAAAAGCCGGGTGCATCCTTTTAGGGATGCTATGTTTGTAATTATTTTTAAAAAACCCACTGAAACTGACACTCGTCTAATCTGCAGTTACTCAATCTACTTTCAATCCTCACTCTTCCTGAGCTGTTGAAAGTATGACTGATGCTGGCAGCTCTCTGTATGTTCAAGTTTTCCCCCTTCTCTGTCTCTGTCTCTCTGTCTCTGTCTCTGTCTCTCTGTCTCTGTCTCTCTCGTGTTCTCCTGCTATGTCTAGGGTGATCCCTTCTCCCCCCTCTTTTTTGCTCTCTTATATTCTTCTTCCTGGAAATTTAGGATTCCTTGAGATTTGGTCATGCATCATCATTTCCCACCACTCTGTACATGCTGTGCGGTCTGACCTCTGCCAGGGATGTAAATCAGGGTGGGCTGGCGGCTGTAGCAAGCAGACCCTACGGTGTCAATGGCTCTATCAAAGAGAGATCTGTTTGAGACAGTATTCTGAGTCTTTGTTCAAGGCAGTGGGGCTGCTCTTCTCCTAGAGGTCTTCAGGGACCCAAGCCTTGGTTTCCTTGGAGGGACAGGGCAAAATTCCAATGGGAAACGTTTGAATAATACTGAGTCTGCAGCTCACGGCACTCTGAGAAGACAGACAGTGGAGGGGGTGGGGGGAGGAGCTGGAGGGAAGGCAGAATTAGAGTTTCTTCCAGGATGACTTGGTCTTGCATGCGTGTAGACTGAGGAAATGCAGCGGAGCAGAGGTGGACCACTCCAGGAGGAGTTGGCATCACTGATGAGGGACCTGCTGGTGAGGAGGCAGGAGCTGCAGGAACCAGGCATCAGACTGGCTTGGGAGGAGGGTGCGCACCCATTGCCCCGACGGGACGCAGAGGCACTTGGAAGTGAAGTGGGCGGGAGAGGAGGACTTCATTCACCTGCTCCATGGAGTCCAGTTTGCGCCCAGGGTTCCTGTGCTTTGTGTCCTGAGCTGGGAGTGGAGGACGGGTGTGTGGACGGGGTCAGTGGCTCAGGGCAGCCCCCAAGCCCATCTGGTCCATAAGAAGGTCCCGCTATTCGGTACCAAACCTGGAGTTCTGGTTTGATGACATTTTAAATGACTTTTCATTTAGATCATTTTGAGTGATTTTCTTATAAAAGAAGAATTTCTATCTGTAGTTTTCACTTTATTGAGTCCTATGAGATGAAACAATGACACTTTTCTGGAAAGAGCTTTGGAAGTTTTCCTTCATTTTTTCAGACTAGGAAGTATATGTTTACTTCTCTTGTCAATATGTCTTCTCTCCTTTGTCTGTATCCCCTTGGAATCCCTGTTTCCGTAATGGAAACTATCATCCTGTAAATAACAGATTTTTGTCTTTTTTCCCCGTGGGGACTGTGTGTTCCTTGACAGTGCCCACTGTTAACCATTTCTCCTCCTGCCATGCTCAGCTCGGAATGGGGACCACCAGCGGCTCAGAGCTGAACGCTGAGAGTGGGTCAAATTGGCCTCCTGGGCCAACTCCTTTCCTACTTTTTAACAAATAAACATTTTATGTGAGGAAAGTTTTCAATGTACACATTTGCACAGCAAGTCCAGAGGGTTCCTGTGTACCCTACACCCTGTGCCCCCTGGTGTTGGTATCTTATGTTGTCACCACGGCGCGCTTGTCACCATAATGGACCGGGGCGGATAGATCATTACCAGCCAGCCTCTGTGCTAACTCCCCTCCTTTCTGTCCCAGGACTCCGTGCAGGGACCACATGACATTTAAGCCCTTGTCGCTGGCAGTGTCAGCCTCTTAGATTCTCCTCGTTTTTGATGATTGACGGTTGGGAGGAGGACCGCTGCATATTTTGCGGAATGTCTGCCAGCTTGAGTTGTTTTTTCTCCCATGGTTAATTACACTGGGGAGACGGGTTTTGGGAAGAAGACCTAGAGGTGAAGTGCTCTTTTCATCGCATCCTAGTTAAGGGCACATCCCGTCAGCACGGCATCATGGCGGATGTTCACCTTGCTCACCTGGCTGAGGTGATGTCTGTCAGGTTTCTCCACCAGCCAGGTTTCTTCAGCATAAGATTACTCTCTGCCACCTTTCACCTTTCCGTACTGTGGTCTTTGGAAGGAAGCAGGAAGTCACTACAAAAGGCCACGTTTAAGGGGAGGAGAGTTGCGTCCATCTCTCTGAGGGGGCAGAATGCACTTAAGTATTTGGGATTCTTCCGTATGGGAACGTTCATGTTTTACATCAGCATGGACTCCAGGGTGCTCGTTCTGTACTCTGGGGTGCCATCAGGACCGCGTTGTTGATTCTACCACCTTCCCTTCTTCTGCGCCTCTTCCTCCCCCGTCCCCTCCCCCTCCTCTTCTCTCCGCCCCTCCTCTCCTCTTCCTCCTCCCTCTCCTTCCCCTCTTTCTCTTTCTTTCTCTCTCAGATCCATTTAAAATGGATCAAGACCTCACACCCAAAGACTGAAGTGCTGGTTAAAGTCCCAAGCAAGATTGAATGCTGGGCAAGTTCAGAGGGGAAAAGTCCTGTCCTGTGTGACGGAAACTTTGTACCACTTTGACAGTTACTATTTATCCACACATAGGCAGGCTTTGTTGGGCTGGAGTGTAGTTTTCACAGGTATATTGCCAAAAGCTTTAGTGACAGTAAACAGACACTGTTCCTGGTTAATACTTATTTTCAGCGCCCAGGTGGAAGCAATGGAGCAGGAAACATCTGATTTCCAGATTTAAGGCTTTACATATGAGGTTTAAGGATTACTTTGGTGAATATCCGATTTAAGGATTGAGGGTTTAAGGATTACTTTGGGGACGTTAACTTCCTGCAAAGCCTGAGTACAGAGGTGAAGGAACTTCCTCGGAGGCCCGCGTATGTTTGTGTTCTGGGCCATTAATTGCACTAAGAGGCGTCTGGCAGGCCAGGGTCTGGCAGGTCCTGGTGAGTGGGGCGCACCCTGGGATCTCACACACACGGCCTCACGGTTCCCATGCAGACTCTGGTTTCAGTCTCTCTTCGGAAGCAACGACCCCACATTTAAAGGTCCTGGTCCTGAGCTTGCGTTCCCACGTGCACCCCCCGCTGGGAGGCCCGCGGGGTCGGGGGGGAGCTCCGCGGCCTCCCGCTGAGCTGCTGCTGAGCGCCGTCCAGGGCGGCATCACCTTCTGAGGGAAAGTGCCGCCTCTGCTGGGGAACTGCTGGCTGTTACCCTGTCCACACGCGGGGCTTTCACGTGCATCCTCTCTGGTAGCGATGAAAACAAGCCTATTTTACAGCTCGGTTAACTGAGGCCTAGAAAAGTGGAGTCGGCTGCTCCAGGCCCCCGGCGGGTCGGCTGGGCGTGGCTGCAGATCCGCTGAGCCGTGCTCTTTGCAGCTCTAGTGCCTTCACCGTGCTGGGAACGTTTCCACAGTTTCTGCCGTGAGTTCAGTGCTGTGGACGTGCAGGGACCTTACAGGCCGACCTCCGAGATGGTGCGGGTTCCGTTCCAGAGCAGGAAAGCAAGCATCACGAGAAATCGAGTCACGTGAATGTTTTGGTTTCCCAGTGCAGATAAAAGTCACGTGTACACTGTGTGCACTGTCATCTGCTACGTGTGTAATAGCATTACGCCTAAAAGCAATGTACATACCTTCATCAAAATTTACCTTTATTGCTAAAAACTGCTAAGCATCATTGGAGCCTTGAGCAAGCAGTCATCATTTAGGCGGTGGAGGGTCTTGCCTGGATGTCGCGGGCTACTGACTGATCAGGGTGGTGGTTGCTGAAGGCTGGGGTGGGTGCGGCAATTTCTTAAAATAAGACAGCAGTGAAGTTTGCTGCATTGATGGACTCTTCCTTTTAGAAATGATTTCTCTGTAGCAGGCAATGCTGTGTGACAGCATTTTATCCACAGAACTTTCAAAACTGGCGTCAGTCCTCTGAAACCCTGCCGGTGCTTAATCAGCTAAGTTTATGGAATAGTCTAAGTCCTCTGCTGTCATTTCAACAATCTTCACAGCGTCTTCACCAGCAGAGATTCCGTCTCAAGGAATCACTTTGTTCATCCATAAGAAGCAACTCCTCGTCTGTTAAGGTTTTATCATGTGACGGCAGCAACTCAGTCACATCTTCAGGCTCCACGTCTAATCCAAGTTCTTTTGCTGTTTCCACCACATCTGCAGTTCCTCCATCCACTGAAGTCTTGAACCCCTCAAAGTCATCCGTGAGGGTTAGGATCAACTTCTTCCAAACTCTTGTTAATCTTGATATTTGGACCTCTTCCCATGAATCACGAATGTTCTTAATAGTGAATCTTTTCTAGAAGGCCTTCAGTTTATGTTGCCCGGATCCATCAGAAGAATTACTCTCTATGGCAGCTACAAAATGTATGTCTTGCATGATTATATTTGCAAGTTGAAATGACTCTTTGGTCCATGGGCTGCAGGATGGTTGTTGTATTAGCAGCATGAAAACAACATTCATCTCATTGTCCATCTCCATCAGAGCTCTCGGGTGACCAGGTACCTTGTCACTGAGCAGTCATGCTTTGAAAGGAGTCTTTTTTTTTTATAAGCAGTAGGTCTCAAAAGTGGGCTTAAAATACTCAGTAAACTGTGTTGTGAATGGGTGTGCCGTCATCAGGCTTTGTTGTTCCAGGTACAGAGCATAGATTTAGCAGGATTCTTAAGGGTCCTAGGGTTATTGGAATGGTAATAGAGCACTGGCTTCAACTTCGAGTCACCAGCTGCAGTGGCCCCTAAGAAGAGAGCCTGGCCTTTGAAGCTTTGAAGCCAGGCAGTGACCTCTCCTCTCTGGCTATGAAAGTCCTAGATGACCTCTTCTTCCAGTAGAAGGCTGTTTCACTGACACTGAAAGCTGTTGTTTGGTGTAGCCACCTTCCTGAACTATCTTAGCTAGATCTGGATGACATTTCATGATAGTGCCTGTAACTCCTAATTCTTTACACCCATTCTGTCATTTAGGAAAATACAATCATGACTGACAGACCCAACCTGCGCAGTTTGAAAGCTTTTCTTCATTTATTCAACAAACATCAGGGGAACACAAATAAGCAAGAGCTTGTATACATGAAATATTATCACTTTATGTAATTACATGAATACTAAGTTTTGCGGACTCTGCCCCTCTGCACTTTGGAACAGTCAACGGCCACAGCTACACTATAAACATTTGGCAAAATACCAAAGCTCAGGTGCTTCCAGAAATTATTACCTTGTGCTGTCTCCTTGGCAGTCAGAACCTGTCTCCATCAGAGTGGGTGTCGTTCGTACTCTCAGCAGACCCACTTCCCGAGGCATGGACAGGCTCCCTGACTCTGACCCCTGACCCCTGATCCCTGGATAGGTAAGTGTTAGAGAAATGGATGAAAATTCAGGTGAGGGGAGGATGGTTCTCCTCAGTGCTGGGGAGTCATGCTTTTCCTGATACGAAGGACAGAGCTCTCCCTAGTTGTTGCAATGCAAATAGAAGGGATTGTTCTTTTTCCTCTTGAGAGCAAGGAAAACAAAGAGAACCTCAAACAGGCTAGAGGAGAAAGATAACCCGGCCTGAAAGAGTTAAACAATCTTGGTTATTCTTTAGCTGTTACTACTACCAAACACTTGTAGCTGGACTTGTCCTTCACAAAGCTGATTACTTTCTGATTCCATAGAAATTACACCTTGCACCTGGCATGCCCCCCACCCCCCGCCCTACCTCCTTTGCAGCACTTTTCATTTCAGAAAGAAGGTCATGGGCCGATAACTTCAGGGACAGCAGACCTGGTTGCTGTGCTGCCTGATACCAGCTTTGGCCATGAATTTGCAGAAGAAGAGAATGCAAGATCCTGACCACCTGGACTCTTATCATTTACCCGGAGTGCAAGTCCCACATATAAAATCTTCCCACATATAAAAAAAGACTCCCAACGAGCTGGGGGGGGGGGCACAGGTCTTGAGGCGCTAGCCTGCTGTGTCTTCCCTTCTGCCTGGCGGAAGAATAAAGCCATCTCTCTCTCTTCCTCCAAAATCTCTGTCTCCATGTTTCTATTTGGCCTCGGTGTACAGAGCAGCAGCAGCACAATTGCTTTCTTTAACAAACAGCTTAGAATGGAAAAGTGGGGCTAAAGGCATAAATTGATGACTATCATTGGGTGGATGAAACCAGTGACACCTTTTAAATGTTGAAATTCAAATTGACTTTAAAGAAGGAAATTAAAGAAGTTCAACATGTATTTCAGAAAGAACAAGGTCGAACATCATAAAGTATCAGCTGTGTAAGTGGACGGTGAGGCATCTCCTCAGGGTGATTAGCCAGGAAGCCTATGTGCGTTAGAGTCGACCACAGGCTTCATGGTCGCATCTGTGATGCGGAAAGATCAGCCCCCTCCCGCTCCCCGCCCAGTGTACTAGCAGCCAGGAGTCAGGAAGCAACTCATTCATGACTCTCACTTTCGCCCAAGTTATCGCGAGAACATTTTGCTCACTTTTGATGAGGTTAATGAGGAGTTTCAGGACGGCAGTAACGTCGTTCAAGGATGCGTTGCTTTCTGCCTCACCTACGCTTTCTGTGTCACGGGACCCAGTCCCCTTTCTATACAAGCAAGTGACTTTAATTTCAAGGCCCATGCTTCTCTCATCTTCGATTTCCTGGCAGCATCTAGCACAGTGACTTGCGCTTTACAGGAGGCTTAGGAATGCAGCTTTCATTACGTATTAAAGGGCTTTTTGAAAATTGGTTGATTTGTAAACGTATGACTTGCACACTTTTGGGAGTGCGTATGTATTACAATTCAGTAAGAAATGTTTCTTAGAAAAAGCTGCACAGAGAGTAATCCTTTTTTTTTTTTTTTTTTTTAATTTTTTGGCCTTAGTTCCCTGACCAGGGATGGAACCCACACCCCCTACATTGGAAGCGTGGAGTCTTAACCACCAGACAGACAGGGAAGTCCCAAGAGTAATCCTTTCCTGAT
Organism: Hippopotamus amphibius kiboko; assembly: GCF_030028045.1. Taxonomy (NCBI): domain Eukaryota; kingdom Metazoa; phylum Chordata; class Mammalia; order Artiodactyla; family Hippopotamidae; genus Hippopotamus; species Hippopotamus amphibius. The sequence goes on from NC_080196.1 coordinate 113,150,189, forward strand.
GTAAATGTTCTACATTTCATTCCTAGTGGGAGGACTGTGTGATGAGTTAGCTGGTTTCCTTCAGGGAATGAAGGAATGAATCGGTGCGTTAAAGGAAGAAAAATTCTTTACAAAGATGAATTTTAAATCGAATGTTGAGAGGCTCCTCACTACTCTCTGAGCCGGATTTTCTTAGAAATGTTAAAGGGAAACATAATGATTACCTTAAATGTGAATAAAGGGAAATAAACAAGAAGACTAAAAACTTTAAAATTAGAAATCTTTAATCTGGAGAACAGACCAAAAATAACTGGTTTCAAGTAAGATCCATTTAATTTATATCATATTTTATATAAATTATATGAGTTATGATATAAATTAGATCACAACTTATATAATCTTTTCTCTCCCATATATATGTTATTTCTCAAACTGAGCGTAAATATCTAAATAGCTGAGATGTGTTATATACCTTTCCCATGAGGCAGTGCTATATCAGGCCTTTTGCAGTTGGCAGAAACTGGACTCAAATTCACTTGAAAAAAAATCAGGAGTTCATTATCTCAAATGGGCTGGGAAGTCTTCAGGCATGGCCGGATCCAGCACTTGTAGAGTGTGGTCTGGGCTCCTCTCTTTCCATCCTTGGGCTTTGCTTTCCTTCATATGCTTTGTGGTCTCAAGGGGTCCGCTTCTGATGGCAAGAAAGGCAACTTCAGTCTGCGGAGATGTCACAGCCTGGGACACCAGGGGCGGCACAGCCTCTGGAATCTTATGATGGGCCAAGCTGGGCAGGTGCTCATTCTGGGGCCAGGTGAGGACATCGAGGATCAATCAGGATTATTCCAGAATGGTGCCCGTGATGTTCCTAGCACCTGCCAGGGACCCTGGGCAGATAAAGCACGTACTCCCATCAGGAGTTTCTACATGATGGGATCCCAGTGCATTTACGTTAGAGGAGACAGTCACCCACTGCAGATGCCAGGGCAGGCACAGCCCAAATAATCAACAAGACTGTAAACATCACGAATACCATGTGCGGAGTGGAACTGGCCCAGCTGAGAGTCCCAGGTGGCGGGGCCTGGGGCCCACGAGCAAGGGGCCTGGTGTCCGAGCCACTGTCATCTCAGAATCTGAGAGGAGAGGCGGGCGGACTCTGCAGCCCAGAGGGGCCGCGGCAGCGAGACAGCAGGCAGGACGGCCTCTCCTGGGTCTCAGAGGATGGAGGGGAGCAGGGTCCCCAGGCCAGCTCGCACCCTCCCCACGGAGACCAGGGGGTGAGCAGACAGCTGCCCCGGGGAGGCCGGGGGTGAGCAGCAAGGGCGCCCAGGGCACACGAAGGTGGAGGACGGAGGCCGGGCTTCAGCCAGGGCTGCAGGGGGGCTGCGGCCGCCGGTCCACAGAGGGCGAGAGGAGTCCTGCCCTGGTCAGACGTGGAGCTGAAACAGGGCTTCCCTCCAGAGGCTGAGGGTGACCCCGCGGAGGAGAGAACCTGGACCCGATCCGAATGTTTGCGCAGAGGAGACTCCGGACATTTAAGACCGGGAAGTGCGCGCCCGCCACACGCAGAGCTAGGACGCGTGTGCCGGGGGCTCTGAGAGGAGACAGCAGGCGGATGGGTGACCCGCCCCAAGCGGAAAGCCAAAGGCACCCCAGGAGCGAGGCCGCAGGGTGGCCGGGCGCGCACGGGGAGCAAACACTCCCCAGGTGTGATGGGAGGAGCGGCGCTCAGCGGATGGAGCGCGCGGGGATGCAGGAGCGCGCGGGGATGCAGGAGCGCGCGGGGATGCAGGAGCGCGCGGGGATGCAGGAGCGCGCGGGGATGCAGGTGTGCGCGGGGGCGGGGGCGAGCTCGCGCCGCTGGACCCGCGGCCCGGGGAGGAGGCCGGCGAGGCCCGGACGCGGGACCGGCCGGATGGAGCCCCTTTTCGGGAAGGTAATCCGCGGCGTCGGCCCGATGGAGACCCACGTTGGCACGCCCGCCCTCACGTCCTGCTTAAAAACCCAGGCTGGTAGCTGTCAATTGCTCATAAATCCGCCCCCCCCCCCCCAACCACGTTTCAGAGCGGTCCCCTCCTGACACAGGACACACAGCGAAAGCCCGTGGACGTAAACGTTGAATCCTAAGGTCCCCCGTAATAGGGGGACATGTAGCGGCAGTACCTGGATGAGGACCTGTTTTTTTACGATTTGTTTCTTTCGGTTCCCAGGAACTTTTCACATCTTTCTTTAGGGATATTTTTCTAACTTTCACCCCCCCCCCCCAATATATTCATTATACAGCATTAAAGTTCACTTTAAAAAATCCTCCCATCTGGGGTGTGCCGTCCTGGGTCAAAGTAGTGGGGTCCGTGGCATCCGTGAAACCTTTAGCTCTGGTAACCTTCCAGCTGTCACACGTGGGTTTCGTGGACCAAGGCCTGAGGGAACTGGGTGGGGCTCCTTTCTGCACCTGAGAGCAGCATAGACAGTTTCAAGGTAAAGGCAGGTGGTGAAGGCAGTAAAACCATCTGCCGGAAGAAAGGTCCAGAAAGCACTGTGCCAGCCTCAGGACCAGGAGGGAAAAAAGGGCTTCTCTGGGAATGTATGCCCACATCACCCGCCTCCCATAGGGTTTGAATTTATGTGTGTGTTCTGAGGCTCATTGAGCTGAGAAATTCACTGAAAGAAATCCCGAGCTGATGGAGCTGTGGGGGCGAACGGCAGACGCAAAGACAGCTACTCCTGTGAGAGTGTCCTCTCAGCCCACATCTCATAAAATTCCCACAGACACTTTCTGGCCAAGTAGGAGCTGAAAGGATGGTGCCACACAAGCACTGGGGCAGAAGCCACGGGAACAGGGGCCAGAGACGGTGACCAGCAGCCTCGCCCTGTGAGGAGCTCAGAATTTCCAGAGCATAACATCAGCACGTTTGAGACACCTGAAGGGATCAGAGGTCATTATAAACATGAGCAATGAGAAAGAAAAAGCTAATAAAACGAGTCCTGGCGAATTTGAAAAAAAAAATCTATCACAACTCAAGAGAGAATTGTGAAATGGGGGCTGTAGAACTGAAAGAAAACAGACAAATTGGCCCAGAGCAGGGAATGAAAATTATGAAAAAGAGATTAAGAGACACCGAGGCAGATACTTGTAGAACACGGGGAACCATATTCAATATCCTGGGATAAATATTATGGAAAAGAATATGAAAAAGAGTGTGTTTATATGTATAACCGAGTCACTTTGCTGTACAGCAAGCATTAACACAACATTGTAAATGAAGTAGACTTCAATAAAATTAAAGAAAAGAGAGAGAGAGAGAGAGACTGAGGCCGAGAGTGAAAAGGCCTCACTGGTGTCTCTCGGAATTCCAGGACGAGAATGGTAACAATGGGGAAAGTCAACACTGAAGGAGGTGATGGCTGAGAATTTTCCAAAACTGATGGAACATAGTACCCCTCAGCCTCAGAAGTTCGACAGCCCCCAAGAAGGATGAAAAATGGAAACCATCAACACAACAAAGTGAAATGATAAAACACCAATGATAAAGAGAAGATACTGAGAATTGAGAAAACAGTCAAGTTACCTACAAAGGAATGATGATAGCATGGCCTGACTTCTCAAGAACAAAATAAAAACCCAGAAACATTAAATAATGTCTTTAATGTGCTGACAGCCAAGAGCCGTTCATCTGGTCGACCACCAGCACCAACCAACCACAGTTTTGGGAAGAAATGAGCAATTTTTCTTGTTGACCCCTACTAAAGGAAAATTTGAAATATATTATTTAAGAAGAAGGAAAACGACCTCCCCCAAAGGCCTAAGAAGTGCACAGGAGGGTGGACTTGTGATTGGCAGGCATGTGGATGAGCAAGAGGGATACGGTTGTGTAATCCAACCCTAACGAAGCCCCATTCGAGGCGCAATTCAAGGAACTGAAAAGCTGGACAACAAAACCAGGGCTGAGGACGGAAAGGTGGGTTGAGAAAGGGTGACTGAAGTTAAAAAGACACTCTAAGACATTGTGGGGTTTGGTAATGGTAACAATTAATTTAAAATTCTATCGCTTGTTAAGGTTTTAGTAACTTCTAAGCCCACGTCCCAGCTCTGATCTCCCCCAGTAATTCAAGACTAACCCATTCCATGTTTAATAATCATCTAAGATTTAACAGATCTCCCCATCTCTATACCCACTCCTTTCACTCTCTCTTAATTCAGGAAATGGTGGTTCCCCTGTCCAGGTTGTCCGCATAAGGCCCTGGGAGTCATTCTTTACTGGTTTTTTCTCTCCCACCTTAAATCCACCTGCCAACAAAACTCGCTGACCGAACCTTTGAAATATCCCGAATCTGAGCTCTTCCAGTCCCTTTTGGTATTTTCTGCTGTCTGATTAATGCAAACTTCTTTGCTGGCCTTCTTTCTCTTTCTTAGTTCTTCTGCAATCTGTTCTAGAAAGCAGAGCAATCATTGTAAAATGCAGAGTGAATTGCCCTAGTGGTTTTCCGTCTGACGCAGAATAAATTCTGAGACTCCTTCCTTGCTCTTCAAGGTCTGACAGCCTCTGTCCTTGCTTTCTCCATCTGATCTTTCCTGACATCATGACCTAGGAATCTCCCAGCTATTTCCACATCAGGAACTCAGGCCTCCTCGTCCCTCAAACATGCCAAGTATGTTCCTGCCTTGGAAAGAGGATGCTTTTCCTCTTGCCAGGATGTTCTACACTCAATATGCAAAAGGTGCTATGATCTTAATTTCCACCCCCCACTCCCCCACCTCCCCCTCCAATTCCTATGTTGAAATCCCAAGCCCCAGCATGCTGGTGTTAGGAGGTGAGGACTCTGGGCATGGTTAGGTTAGGAGGGTGGAGCTCCAGGAATGAGATGAGGGCTTTCATAAAGGAGACCCCACAGGGGCTTCCCCGGTGGCTCAGTGGTTAAGAATCCGCCTGCCAATGCAGGGGACAGGGATTCGAGCTCTGGTCCAGGAAGATCCCACATGCCACAGAGCAACTATGCCCGTGTGCCACAACTACTGAGCCAGCAAGCCTAGAGCCCATGCTCCACAACAAGAGAAGCCACTGCAATGAGAAGCCTGTGCACCACAATGAAGAGTAGCTCCCGCTCTCCGAAATTAGAGAAAGCTCATGTGAAGCAACGAAGACCCAACATAGCCAATAAATAAATAAATAAATAAATAAATAAATAAATAAATAAATAAATAAACAAACTTATTAAGAAGAAGAAAAAAGGAGGCCACAGAGTTTCCTCGAAACATCTCTCTGTGAGGCCGCAGCAAGAAGGCAGCCATCTGTGACAGCTATCTGTGAACCAGGAAGCAGGCACCTGATCTGTGGGTGCCTGGATCTTGGGCTTCCAGCTACCAGAACTGTGAAAAATAAGTTTCTCTTCTTTATAAGCTGCCTGGTCTATAGTATTTTGTTAGAGCCTCCTGAACAGACTAAGACAAAAGGCTTTCTCCTTTACCTCCTTCAGACTCCCGCTTTTCCTTGCTTTTTCTGGCTACCATATAATTCACTTTCCAGTCATTCTGTCCTCTCCTGCCTTCTCCTTCTTCATAGTATGTACCGTATGGTGTATCATAGCTTTATTTATTTTTAATATCTTCTTTCCACAATAAGAGATAAGATCCATGAAATAGGGGACTTGGCTTTGTTCGTTGCTCTATTTTCAGAACCTAAAATAATGCTGGGCACATAACTGGTACTCAAGGGTAACTAGTAAAAGAATAAAAACAGACCACATCCTTTCTCCTTTCAAAAAGAGGGAAAAAGTCACCTTCAAATGCAACCCTAAAGATGTCAAAAAAGAGGAGGAAAAGAAGCACGGAAATAGAAAACAGTAAGTATAAAATAAAATGTTAAAAATGTCTATATAGGTTAGACTTATAATAACTTATTATAACTATAAATGTAAATGGACTAAACTCACCAGTTAAAAAATGAGAGATTATCAAGTTGGATTTTTAAAGTAATTCAGTTATGTGCTGATTCCAAGAGATACCAGGAAATCACAGGACATAGGAAGACTGCAAAAGATAGAGCCAGCCAATGACATGCAAAGAATGTTGGTATATCTATAGCAATTACAGACAGAGTACATCTTAAGGGAAATATAATCCCAACCGTATAATATTAAAATAAGGCAGAAACCCACAGTACACTGTGTAAGAACATATGCATATGCCATAAATGTATAAATAAATTACTGACAGATGATGCATTTAGGGTACCTGGAGACAAGGGGGATGGAAGTTGTGTTGGGGAAGTATATAAAAGTGGTTTCAACTCTATTGAAGTTTCTTTTATCATTCTAAGCTGCATGGTGGGTACATGAGTATTTCATACAGTTTTATCATATCTGTTCCATGTTGAACATAGTTCATAATAATAAGAAAACCCTTCCCCAGATCTAACCACAAACAACTTTTGATGCAACAGGCTGTCCACCCCAGCTGCCATGAGAGTGTAGGTGGGAGCGCCCCTTGGGAAGAAAAGCAATACTGATGGATGGGCAAGACAACGGAATGAGCTTTCCAAACATCCTCCTGGGGAAGGCAAAGGTGGTCTTGCTTCAGCAGGACACTTGGATAAGCAAGTTACTTAAACTCCATCTTGTCCTTTGGGGAATGTGTGTGGACATAAGGGAATTTTGAGTATTAAATGAAGCAATGAATGCAGGTAAAGTTTACTTGCTTGGTACACAGTAAGTGTTCAATCTTTCTGGAAATGAAGCAGAAGAGAAATAGCGAGATAAGAGTCAACGAGAAATTAGGTACCACATACTTCCCAGACTTCCCCAGGCAAAGGCAGCCCGGCCTCAGGGTGCACACTTCCACTGCAGTACCTGCCCGAGGGAAAGCTGCTCCCCGGTCATCTTTGTATTCCTTGCTGCCTGCATAATGGACACTCAGGCATCATCTGGAGAATGCTGAAGGATACCGTGATTCTTTTTAATACTTTTTTAAAAAATTAATTAATTAATTAATTGGCTGTGTTGGGTCTTCATTGCTGCACAGAGGCTTTTTCTAGTTCGTTGTGGTGCGTGGGCTTTTCTTGTTGCGGAGCACGGGCTTTACAGGCATGGGCTTCCGTAGTTGCGGCACATGGTCTCAATAATTGTGGCTCATGGGCTCTACAGTGCAGGCTCAATAGTTGTGGCACACAGGCTTTGTTGCTCTGCAACATGTGGGATCTTCCTGGAACAGGGATCGAACCCCTGTCCCCTGCATTGGCAGGCGGATTCTTAACCACTGTGCCACCTAGGAAGTCCAGGGTACCCAGATTCTTGAAAGTGAATATGGACAAATCATAGACACTGCAAATAAAGGAATCAGTTTCAGCTCTCTGGCTGGGAACTAGAAGATTGTAAACAAGGGTACTGTTTACTGACACTACTACTGGACACAGCTCTCTCTCTCCTTTTTTTTTGCGGGCCCACATTTTACCACAGTGGTATTAAACATGTTCTTTTCACTTCACCAATACTTCACGTCTTCTATTTATGTCACTCAGGTGAGCAACATAAGGCAAAACTCATCAAAAGGTGGACGATGTAAACGTGACATCTGCCTCTTTCATCTCATCCACATTTATCAAGAAAACTCAAACAGGCCTCTCCTTTTCCTCTCGCGCTAATTTGCTCCCTAGAGGCGGGCGGGGTGAGGGGTGGGGATTCGGGACTTTCCAAAACTCCGGGTTGCCTCAGGGCCAATCACTGGTTCCCCGGGCTTTATTTCTGGGGCTGGGAGCGCTCTCCCCGCCCGCCGCCCGCGGGGGGAGCAGGTGAACAGTGTGGACGGATGAGGGGGCCTGCGCGCCGCCGCCTCCCCGCCCAGCGCCACCGAGCGCGCTCCGCATCCCCCCGGGGCCGGGGCTGCAGCCGGCGCCTGCGGCCTTCGCTGGACGCAAGCAGGTCCGCACCGCGCGGAGGAGAGCGCGCGCGGCCGATCGTGGCGAGGAGGCGGGCGGCGACCCATCCCATCAGGATCCGTCCAGTCTCTGCGCGCGCCTCGACTTCCGGGGGGACGGGGAGGCCCCGGGGGCGCGGATTTCAGCCGGGCTGAGTCCTCGCTGCGTCTCGGTGGTGACGGAGAGCCCCCTGCCGATGACCGCGAAGGCACAGACAGAGCGCTCGCCCGTTTGACCAAAAATTGCGAGGGGAGCGAGGCGCCGGCCGGGCGGGAGGCGCGCGGAGCCCTCTCCACGAACCCCGCGGTGCGTTGCTGCGCGCCGGGCTGTGTCCCCGGAGCGCCCCGGCAAGGGAGCGGCGCAGAGCAACAGGTGCAGCCGGCAGCCACTCCCGGGACGAGGGAGACGACCTGCAGGGGCTCGGAGCCGGTAAGGCGCGGAGGGGGCTCTCTCCACCCCGGGGCTGCACCGGCAGGTCCCTCCTCCCCGGTTCGGGCGGATCAGCGGGCGGTGGTGCCTGGGCAAAGGGAGACCCGCGCTCTCCGGACAGCCGCCCCGGTCCGGGAAGGTCCAGCTCCGGCTCCCGTCCGGGTCCTCTCTCAGGCGGCCCTGTCCAAAAAGACGGTGCCACTAGGCACGGGAGCCCGGGCGCGTGCCCATCAGGGAGGCTCAGGCTCAGAAACTCGCGCTCTGCGTGCCAGCGGCTGGGTGCCCCGGCGCCCCGCCGAGCCCTCCGCCCCCCGGGCCGGCACCCCTCGCCGCCGCGACCCGGGCGCCTCCGCGGGCCATGGAGCTGGCGGCCGGGAACCTCAGCGAGGGGAACGCGAGCGGGCCCGCGCCCCCGGCCCCGGAGCCCAGGCCGCTTTTCGGCATCGGCGTGGAGAACTTCATCACGCTGGTGGTGTTCGGCCTGATCTTCGCGCTCGGCGTGCTCGGCAACAGCCTGGTGATCACGGTGCTGGCGCGCAGCAAGCCGGGGAAGCCGCGCAGCACCACCAACCTCTTCATTCTCAACCTGAGCATCGCCGACCTGGCCTACCTGCTCTTCTGCATCCCCTTCCAGGCCACCGTGTACGCGCTGCCCACCTGGGTGCTGGGCGCCTTCGCCTGCAAGTTCACCCACTACTTCTTCACCGTGTCCATGCTGGTCAGCATCTTCACCCTGGCCGCGATGTCGGTGGACCGCTACGTGGCCATCGTGCACTCGCGGCGCTCCTCAGCCCTGCGGGTGTCCCGCAACGCGCTGCTGGGCGTGGGCGTCATCTGGGCGCTGTCCATCGCCATGGCCTCGCCGGTGGCCTACCACCAGCGCCTCTTCCACCGGGACGTCAGCAACCAGACCTTCTGCTGGGAGCAGTGGCCCAACCAGCGCCACAAGAAGGCCTACGTGGTGTGCACCTTCGTCTTCGGCTACCTGCTGCCGCTCCTGCTCATTTGCTTCTGCTACGCCAAGGTGGGCGCGGGGCGGGTCCGAGGGCCCCGAGGCGGCACCTGCGTCCCCGCACCCCTTCCCGGGCCCCGCAGCGCCCTCGCCCCTTTGTCCGAGGTCTCTGCGGGGACCGCGCGGGGACCGGCTCCTTCTCCCCCCGCCTCGGCTTGGGCTCGCGGGTTGGATGGATGTCGCCCGAAAGTTACTCGGAGTTTGGGCGACGCCGGGGAAAGTTTGCAGGTCACTTACAGGGCGCCCTTCCTGCCCCCGCAGCCCTGGGCTCTGAGGTTGTCCCGGCGGAAGGCGGCTTCAGCGCGCACTTCTCAGTAGGTGAAACCCGCGCGGTTTTGGCCGCTCAGCCTGCGCGAGGAGCAGCCCGCGCGGCCGCAGGGTCACGGCGAGCGCTCCATCCTCCTGAGCGCGCGCCTTTGCCGGGTGGAGGGCCCGCGTCCCTCCGCAGCCCTCACCTGGGCCGGATGGGGGGGATTTCCCTGCCCGAGGGATGCACGCAAGCCGAGCGGGGCGCTGGCGGGGACCGGCTCCGCGAAACAGCTGCTCTTGGCGACAGAGCTTTGAATTTTATTTTATACGCAAGTTAGGCGTTACAGATCCAGGTGGTTACACAGCATTTCTTCACGGAGTCTTGAGGGAGTCTCCAGAGAACTTCGGATGGATGGATTTCCAGCTGCTGTTTCCCTTTTCAGTCCTTTTAGGAAAGGGTGAGGAATATTAAGTGATTCAGGTGGCAGGTCTAAAGTCTCACAGCTGAGAAACACCCTGCTGACACACCTCTGGTCCCCCTACCCCTGCACATCCTTGCTAGGAAAATTGCTCTCAACTTCCCTGTGCAAGCCCCCCCCCCCCGCCCCCCCAGCTCAGCACAATCACATTCTCTTTCATTAATAACACATGATTTTGAAGATTTTATACTCATCTAAAAGTCTTGCATCTTTTGCACATTGTTGAATTAAAAGTATATGCTTAACAATGATGAGATGTGATTTATGGGGTGACACACCCTCCCCATGTCCCATCACCATTAGAAAAACACTTCTGTAACCAGATTCTGAAATTTCCACCATTTTATCTTCATCTCTCTCTCCGTGTCTCTCATGCTATTTGTGATAAGGCTGTGACTCCAGGGCTCTGAATAATCAGATGAGGTACAACAGCAGTCATTTCTCATATGCAATTCATAGAGTTTTTTTTTTCCCCAGCAGATATGTTGGTTTTATCTGCCTCTGCCCCCTCCCCGCATGCCATCTATGTAGAGTAACATCTATTTCGAATGGTAGTATTTCTGGATATGATCTGAAAGCATGTCCTGCATCAAAGGGTTATTATACATAAAGAGATGCAGCAAAGACAGGGAAAGTGGGAGATCACTGCAGCTTAGCTCTTTGGTAAATGGCTGGTTTATTCACTTTGCTTCTGCAAATGCACATCGAAGCTTGGTCTCCACAGCACGGTGGTCTCAAGTGTGCACTGTCTCACTTAATCTGCAGGCCACTCAGTGGGTTGGAGCTATTGTGCATATTTTATTGAAAAGGAGAGAGGGTTTTGGAGGAGTGAAGCAGCTGACCCAGATTATGAAGCTGGTGAAGGGTTCCCGAGGGTTTCAGTGCAGCCATTCCCAGCCCCCTGAGGGAGGGGCAGGTGCTGAGGGTCTGGGGGGCATGGACCCCGGACTAGAGGGATTCTTACAATATTGGTTCTTCATTCCTCATTGCATGGCTTAGACTTGAAGCAGAGCCTGCCTTCATTTCCCAAAAGTCTTTGGGGAACGTGATGCAGGTCTTCTTAATGGAAACAACAAGGTAAATGTCCAGGAATAAATTAGGTTACTTTTCTGTCTTTTGAGAATTTGTAAAATCACACATAGGGCAAAATTTTAAAATTTTCAAAAGTTCAATAAATAAATATTCATTGGGATATTTTTTATAGGGAAATAGTTTGGTTTTAAGCATAACTGGAAATTTCCTTGGAATAAAAGGTAATCTTTGCATATTCATTCCAGGGCTTGTAAAGGTAGAGATTAACAACTTGCAGTTGCTTTTCTTTGGTTCAGTCATTAAGTGTCTGCTCGGCACTGAAGGATTTTGCTCCTTGAATGTTACGTTCAGGACTGATTATTTCTCCAAGGCCCAGGTCTGCTAGCCACTGTGAAAAATCACAAAGATCAGAAGGTATCTAACATCGCAATGTTTCTTAATAAACTTAACAAAGGAACTGCATTCCAGAGTTGACGTCTGCACTTAGGAGGGTTGCGTGGAAGGTTCTCTGCAGCGGAGGCTCCCTGGGAAACGCAGACGCGTGGGCTGGAGAGTGGCTCCCGGGCTCCCTCTGCTGCGTGGGCCTGGCCTTGTCCACGGCTGGCACCGGGCTCGCTGCCCTAGAAGGGAATTCCTGTCCTGGACCCTCCTTTGGCCTGACAAGAGGATGAACTCTCGGCAGGCCCACCCGCCAAGCTCCCCCACATCCCCAGAGACATCCGACGCCCAGGATGACCGTGGCTCAGGTGTGAGTGTGGCGTTTCCTACACATACTCCTAAATGTGCAGAAAGGTGAGAAAAATGCCACCAGGCCACAGGCATCATCTTCCAGAGAAATGTAGCCATAACCCATCGTGCGACCCACAGTTTTCTCCTTTGGTGACAAGACCTTGGCTGGGGTCCATCCCAGTTTGTCACGTGGTTCCTAGTGTGGGCTCTTGAAGTGCAGCAGAGCAAAGAGCCACATGCTTGGGTGTTTTCTCCACTGACCACCGAGCAACACTCCTGATGCATTTCGCAGTGACCGAGATGTGATCCCCCCACCGAGTTTGTGGAAGGAATGAGTAGCCCCCCGGGCGGTGTTATGAAGCAGGTGACATTTGACTTTTCCGTGTGGAGTCCCCTCCAGGCAGCCCTCCCTGATTTTGTTTGGCTGCCCCACCCCTCGGCCCTTGCTTTCAGTGGCCAGTGTCCTCCTGTCGTCTTCTGGGAAGGCTGCCCCGTAGGAACCTGGCCAGGAGGGTCCTCTCCAGGCAGGACCCTGTCCAGCCCTTTCCTTCCCCTTGAAATGTCCCCTCATTTATTCCTGCACAAGCCTCTCTTCTATCGTTGCCTCACATTCAGCTTTTAATACCCCAGTTTCTGTTGGCAGAACGGTAAACTAACCCATCGCCAATGTGCTGAGAGCGCTCCCAGGGTCCCTGCAGCGAGTGGAAGGCTTGTCTCGTAGAGGAAGCTGAGCCTCTGCAGGAAGTGAGACGTATCTCCGTAGAGCTGGGAACTTGGAGCCAGAAATTCACACCCCCATGACGGCTGCTGGACCTGCACGGGAATCGTGAAGGGGGTGTGTCAGTCCTGTGGCTTCGCAGTCAGGGAGTGGCTGATGACTCTAGGAGGGCTGCCCCCACCGGACGGAGCGGCCTTTCACAAGAAGTCCAGTTCGATTGACTAATTTCCATGCTGCGGTGCTACTGGGGGGCAGAGAGGGGCCTGGAGCACTGCTTCCAGTTTTGGGAGAGACTCACAGAGCAACTGATGGACCGTCTAAAGCTCTTCGTCACCCAGAGCTAATTTTCCTTAGATTTTCCACGCAGATGGGACATAAGAAAGACCTCAAGACCAGTGTGGTGTATGTACAACCGTCTTACCCTGTCACATAGCTGATGTTGTAAATTCTTACGCAGAACCAAAGTGACTCACATCATTTCTCCTGAGTATTACACTGGCGAGAGAAGACAAAGCTAGTCTCTCTAAGAAGGGAAACCAGTGTCTCCCCAGAAGCTTCCCCGACCGGACACTAATTGGAGAACCTTGCTGAATGGTCTGTGAGTCATGAGTGACGCTGGAGGGCAGTCTGTCGCTTTTCTGTATATCTAGGGTTTAATATACAGCAGGACCTGAGGATTCTCAGAGGGATCCAGGTAGCAGGGAGACCGACAAGGATGCGTGTTTGGCTGGCGGCGTGGCTCTTTCTGGACAAAACCTAAGAGCTACGTGCACCAGAACTGTCTGCCCACAGGTGCGGTGGCCGCAGGTGGCACCTGGGTGCACCTCGGGGTTAGAGGAACCGGGGTCCTAGGCAACCCACAGTCCTTGTCACCCCACCACCTCTTTCAGTTTGGATGATTTTGTAAATGCTGGTGGTCCCATTGCAGAACGTCAAGAAATGTCAATGCAAAATGGACAATGAGCTGTACGGTCTGAGGCAAACCGACTTGATTAGTCTGTGTTTTTCAGGTCCTTAACCACTTGCATAAAAAGTTGAAGAACGTGTCAAAGAAGTCAGAGGCATCGAAGAAAAAGGTAAAATTCATGGGCGTACGTTCTATGTGCCGTTGCTAGAGCTCCGTTTATATATGATCTTAGCTGTCCTCACATCCACGCAATGCCTATGACATTTTGTTTCCTGGGTACAGAGATTTGAAATGCACCTCCTACCATGAGGCAGATGGTAGAAATGGGGAGTCAGCTGCTGAGGGTGGGGCAGGTGACCGTGTGGAACGAAAACGTGGGTGGAGCTCTCGGGAGGGGGGACATGTGTGTTTTCCGGGTTCTGAGCCTCTGGAGAAGGTGTGCCTCTAGGTTGGCTGGGACAGTGTCAGGTGGCTGGACCCACAATTTGCACGAACCTGCAGCCTTGTACTGTGTGTTAGCCTCTCTGGTGTGATTCCAGAAGAGCCTGCCTTAATTATCTTTCGGGAGAGTGTTGTTATAATCTCTCCCTAAAGCCTCAGAAGCAGAGGCAATGTTCTTCTCTTCCTCCCGGACTTGAGCTGACGTTGGCCCCGAGGGGAGGGTACTAAAGTTGGGAGGGGCCTCCGGGGAATTCAGCCAGGTTTTAATGGTCTTTCTGGTCCAGTGAATCCCGAATTCCACAAGCTTCTCCTTAAGAGTATTACATGTGGTTTATTACATTTCACATTTTGAAGAAAAACTATTTTATGAATCAGGATTCATTTACCTCTTACTCAGATAATATCTATATCATTTCTGATTTTTAGAAGTCGAATGAAAGTCAATGAGATTATTAGACCACGTGATTAGGGAGGAGATTATAACTGGACATTTTACCCACAAATGTTACTCATAACATCTTAACATACCTGTTTTTCCTTCTAAATATTTATTATGGTCAAAGACACATAATTTGCACAAATGATAGTTTAATCGTCATATTTATTTTTAAAAACCTGCATAAATAGAGCACAGCCCTTCTTGACTTTCCTTGTTTATAAACAATAATGTGGCTACAAACACATCTGTTCCCAGAGTCCATGAGAAGAAGTGGCAGGCAGGTCATTCAAAGGCCCAGGCTTTAGCCGCATCTGAAGAGGTTAACGCCTTTGCAGGGGGAGGGTCCTTGCTGAACTTCCGAAGAGGTGATGCCCTTAGGACCTGACACATGCTTGTGACAGATGCCAAAGATCCTCGCCTCCTGAAAGGAAGGAAATAAAACGTCTCTTTAGCATTTCCTGGATCTAATTTTCATGCTATGGTTAGTTTTAGTCTCTCCATTTGAAAAGTGTTGGAGAGAAACTGTGGAAGTCCCAGAGAAGAAAAAGTGATTACAAGAATGAAAATAGGTCTTGGAAGAAATGATTAGAAAAGCTTCTGTTTTACAGTAAAAAGGTCTAAAGATGAGCGTTAGTTTCACATTTACATTGTCTGGTTTTGTTTGTACATGTGTGTGTATGGGCGGGGTGTATGTACATAGTATATGCGCATGTGTAAATGCAGGTCTCACCATGGGAGAAGGGCATAGGAAGATCTTCTCTTCCACACTCGCAACCTTGGACCTTTAATAACCACTGAACAGATGTCAGGTCTCTTTTGATATATTTCATCGCCTCCTTGTTTGCACAGAACAAATAGAGTGTGGTGCGTGTGTGTGTGTGCGTGTGTGTGTGTGAGCGCGTGTGTGCGCACCTGTGTCTAGGCAGGGGCGCAGGGGTGGGGGAGGGAGACAGATGGGAGAGAGAGGGGAAGGCAGGCAAGGAGAGGGGAGGCAGAGGAGGAGGAGCGGCAGGTCCCGAATGGAGAGCCAGCTCGACCCCCGGCTCACGGTGATGCTCCCGCGGGGCTTGGCACAGAACAGTGTTCCTGGTGGGTGATGGGCTGATGTGATGTGATTTTGATAGTTTATTCATCTCACCTGCATCTGTTTCCAGCTGCCCCCTCAGTGGTTGAGGGCGGTGCCTGCTTTGTGATATGCCCACCCACGCAGGGGCCCCTCAGTGTTAAGGCTGGTAGCACTCACGGGGCGGAGGGCTAGGTCTTTCCTCACAAACGTGCTGAACAGTTATCCTGCATGTTTGGAGGAAAATGCAAAAGAAGAGTGTGATTTCCGGTGCCAAAATAGTAGTAACCATAGTACAGAGCCCTGTGCTTGATGAAGTCCAGGCTCTGCTGGACACAAAGAGACGTTTTCTGGCACAAGGCTGATGAGAGACTAAGTTGAGATTCTTAAACAATTTCCAGAAGACATCCTAGTGGGATAGATATCCCCACCGGATGGTTCCTTCTGTTAGGGAAGTAGATTCGAGGCCCTTTTTGTACCCTCTCATCCACAAGGCTCTTTTAACAGCTGCTCTTTTCTCCCCCCTTCCGGCTTGAAGTAATTCAGCAAGCTTTTTGGCTGTCATTTATACAATTTACAAAATGTTTTTCATCACTGTCATCTTTTAGTTACTTTTTTCTTCCCTGCCAAGTTCCATTAGACGGATTATGAGTAAAATTATTCGAAGAAAGAAAACCCAAATGGCTCAGAATGGCTTGAAAAAGAGCATCTCCCAAGAAGAGGAGAAGTTACTATTTTCCAGATACTTTCAGTTTGAGGAGTAAAAAGAAGCCAGGCTGATAAAGGGCCCAACCTCAAGTATAAGAATTAGCATAGAGGTTTAGCGCATAACCTTAAATGATGACTTCTTCTCTATCTGAAGGTGATACTGTGGTTCTACACTCTACACGGACAAATGGGGAAAGTAGGAGGTGCTTTGGGTGTAAATCCATCTGTGATTGAGGCAAAGGATACTGGAAGAAATGAAGACAGCCTCATTCCCCACAGAGGGGACTTGTCTCCGTCTCTGCCGACACGTCAAAGGGATAGAGAGGAAGCAGCTTTTGAGAATCTTTCCTAGGAGATAGTGTGGGCCAGCCTAGGCGCTGTCAACATTGAGGAAGTCCCTTGGCCTTTCACTTGGGTGCTTTTGTTGTGCCTTTTGTGGAATTCTTCACGGTTCTTCAAACACCCGATTGAGATGTTCAGAAAGGCAAGTTCCCAGGCAGCTACCCTCATCCTGTAGCCCGTGGAAGCAGAGCCGTTGGGCACGAGGCCTGGACACCTGCATTTTCGTGGAGCTCTGCCCTGTGCGATGATCTGCTGGAAGCCCGGGTGTGGGGTTGTTAGTACAACGTGTTATTTTGACCAGATCTTGACCTTGAGCTGGCGTGTTCCAGGCACCTGTTTTCTGAGCTGGGTGTTGGAAGCAGGGGTGGGTGAGGGTGTGGACTTCTTTCCTGCAGCCCCTCCCGCATCCTCCCAGGTCCCTGGACCCACAGGGGTCTGCAACAAGCCTCTGTGGCAAGGGAGACAGAGGAAGAAGCTGTGCTCCATCTCTACCCTCTCTCAGGGACACGCTCCCCGAACATGTTGCTGTGGCTGGTGTGAGGCTGCGGGGCCGCATGCCAGGGCCCGTGAGCAGGATGCCCGCTGCTGAACCAGCTCTGATGGCTGAGATGCCTGTGAAACAGGCAGAAAACAAATAGTAAACCCTCCCGACACTTAGCTGGGAGCACAGACACTCTACTAAACAAACATTCTATTACTGATTTATATTGTAATTGTAATCCAGTCACATTACAAAGCTATAGGTAGACCAAGAAAAAGAACCTCGTTCTTGGTTCTGAAAAGATCAGTGGAACTGCTAAAACTAAAAGGTAGATTCTGAATGAACTTGGGTAAACGCACAGTAACAAACACTCCGCAGAGAACATACCATACTGACCATCGCCCTACAATGGTACAAGGATACGGTGTGGCTCTGAGCAGTAAGCTGCTGGGATGTATTTCTGCCCTAAGCTTGGTGCTTAGTAGAAACTTCCTAAAAGGAGCGGCGAAACACAATACCCAGAGAGTCTTCATTTTGTGACGCACAGAGATGTTTATTGTCTTAGAAAGAACATATGACGTGCTCCGTTCTATTTGTAGGTGTAATTATGTCTAGATGGCTTTTATCAAATCATCTAGGAATGCATCCCATATGCTGATGCATAAATGGATTGACCACAGACAGTCCCTGAATACATGTGAGCAGATGCTTGTTTGCTTTGCCTGTCATGCAATGGGTGGCTTCAATCTGTAAACCTGCCACCCTATAAAAACCTGTCATCAGGTGTGTACCTGAGTTGTCTGAAGTGTTGAAGTGGACGGGCCCAGTCAGGGATTCGTAACCCTGGGTCACCCACTTCACAGGCCAGGAAGGTGAGGCCTAGGGAGGTGACATCATTTTTCAAACGTCGTCAAACCCGTTTATGGCTGATGTCGGTCCTTGGCTTTTGCACCATCCGTGCACCTTCCGATGGTGAAGTGAACACATCTCTGGGCCCCGTGACCACCGCCTTTGCCTTGACCTTGACCTGAGGTCTGAGCATGTCCTCCCCCATCTCTGCCTGGGTTTCCTGGCTTCCAGCCTGTCTCTTGGACAGACTTCTTCTCCGAGTCAGTCTGCTACCTCGCATCCCTGCTGGAGGAGCTGCTGTCTTAGTCCTTACGTGGTGGGTGTTGTTGTCTGTAAGAGCAGGATTCTAATTCCCGGGAAGTTATAGGAAGGGCATTTTGTCATGTGGGTGCATTCCTGCAGCGCGGGGATCCGGGCTTCTCCTGTAGAAGAATGTGTGGGGCCACAGTGGTTTCCTAGTGGTGGAATTACTTTGCTTCACGGTGCAAGGTTGTAGGAGGAATAAGCCTCCTTCCTTCTCCCTCTCCTTCCCCTCGACCTGCCCCCCCATAGTAGTCAGGATCGTGTCTCTCTAGGGGGGAACGTGGACAGGGAACCACCCCGCAGCACTTACAGTTGCTTTAGGGTCGTGACTGGGAGGAGGTGATGTGCACACACGCTCTCCTGGTCCGGGAGGTGCCCTGACAACCAGGGCTTCGGACGGTCCTGCCTCCACTTTGCATATTCAGCACAGTCTTTAGAGCATCCCAGCCTGGGCAGAGCAGATCTGAGGAGGAAGAGAGGCTACCGGATTCCCAACCTCCAGCGAGGGGCTGAAAGCATCTCTCTCTTATGGCCTTAATATTCCCTTCACCTTCGAGGAGCAAATGCCCTAGAAGAGAATGGGTAGGGGGTGTGGGCCCTGGAGCAGGACAGGCAGCTGGGAAATGCCCCCCGTGATTCAGTTACAGGACTGGGCCCACGTAGCTGCCCTAAGGCTCTGCGGTCCAGGCAGCCCTGGGTGCGCAGAGACAGGGAGGCAGCTGCGGGTACCAGGTAGATCTTGTGGGATGTTCTTTCCCTGAGCCTGGCTGTTCAGAGCATAGTTTGGGGTCACATAGACCGGCTTGCAGCTCTCACTTCACATCCCACCATGGCGCACCAGTCACTGTCCTAGCCTTGCTAAGCCTCAGTGTCCTCATCTACACCCGGATCATGATGGGGTCTGCCTGGGTTGGTGGGGGCAGCGAGTGGAGAAGGCACAGCCAGCAGTCAGCGAGGTTGCCTCCTACCCGGCCCTGGTTCTGCCGTAAGGCAGTTGAGCCCAGCTTACAGTCTTTTAAGGAAGAAATCAGCTGATCATTTTTTATTTTATAGTTTAAAAAATGTTAATAGCCCACTGTCTTTTGTTTGAATCTCTAGAGATGGAGTTTTCAGTTAATTACGTGGTTAGCTTTTCAATGAGTCCTGATTCGGTGGTGTCCTAAGACTGAATCCCAGCCCTTCAGGTCTGCAGCCAGCAGAGGAGGTCGTGTGCGGGCACTCAGAGCAGATGCAGATGGGGAAACAGATGCACACACGAGGTGCATGGGAAGGCTCCTCTCGTGCCGAGGTTCTTGCTCAGGCAAGATCTTCTCCCATCATGTGCTCAGCAGAAATCTCAAAGGACCGCATGGACTCTGCCTCTGATTTCCAGGTGTTTCAGATTTAGGAGCAATGGGGAAGGGTTAGGAGATGAGCAGCAGGGCTGACGGGCCCTGAGACGGACCCTGAAAGGGCTTTCTGGACCCACTGCATGTGTTGGGGTCTTCAAGTTTTCCTGAGTTCAACGAAGAGAAATATACATCTATTCTTGTCTGTTGAGGCAACTCTTCAGACCAGGGTCCACGCACTGCCTCCCTGAACACGGTCCCACTGTGTGCCATGCATCGAGTTTTAAAGTTCCGGTTTCAGTCTATGTGTTCCTGATGCCATGGCCCAAAGCACACTTCCTGTTTCCACATGTGATTCATACGCATGGTAGAATTGTTCCTATGGAGGATCGAGACCGGTCCTGGGGAGGTTTTGAACAAAACTGCTACACAAAGTGAAGGTTAACACCTATGGCAGGTTTAGTGCTTACTTGATCCTGTGATACAGCAGATCCTCTCAGGGCGTGTAGTGAAATGCTGCTGTAATGGACACCTTTCCTCTCTCCTTCTTCCTCTAGACGGCGCAGACGGTGCTGGTGGTGGTCGTGGTTTTTGGGGTCTCCTGGCTGCCACACCACGTCATCCACCTCTGGGCTGAGTTTGGGGTCTTCCCACTGACCCCCGCCTCCTTCTTCTTCAGGATCACCGCCCACTGCCTGGCGTACAGTAATTCGTCTGTGAATCCTATCATTTACGCGTTTCTTTCTGAAAATTTCAGGAAAGCTTATAAGCAAGTGTTCAAGTGCCACGTTCGCAATAAGTCACCTCTTAATGACACTAAAGAGAATAAAAGTCGAATAGACACCCCACCATCAACCAATTGTACTCAAGTGTGAAAAAAGATTACAGTAGTCTTCTCATGGCGTTTCCATACATGTGGACTAGACGCACGAAAAATACAACAAGGTGTTATGCAAGACAGCGACTTGTTATCTGAATTCATATTACATTAATTAAATTCCACTTGTGTTTAAAGAGTACTTTGATCTACCTGGAAAATCCCTAGGTCTAGTGAAGATTATTTCTAAATTTTATTTTGTTTCTAAATTCTATTGCATAAACAAAAGAGAATAATATAGTTTTATACCTCTTAAGAAATGAAAGTTTAATAGAATTCCCTAGATTTGTTTAATTCTTCATAGGATAAGGAATAAGGACCTAGAAAGACGGTCAGGAATATTTCTGATCTACATTTTGAAGCAAATTTATTTAGAAAACACATTTATGCTTTAGTCCTTCAATTTTAGAATAAGGGGTAATATTAAAACTGCATGTGTTAAAATATGATCATGGACACATGAAAGTTTTCCCTGAGTTTTATTTTTGTGACCATTTATATTGAGACACGTCTATTTGATGGCAATAAGTTTATGTGCACAGGTCACATGTGCTCCCAGTTGTAAATAGTGGACAGGGCTTCTGAGGTGTGCTGCATCTGTCTGCAATCATGAGGTCCATTAGGTTTATCTCAGGAGGTCAGCAGGTGCTGCAGCCATGACCCTGGGTGTCACCCATTGGGATGTCAATTAAAAACTATCCTGTGAACGTAGTCTTTGTTGAGCTGACTAAGAGAATCAGGGGAAACACCGTCTGCAACTATTCTAATAGTGGAAGCTGTGAATGGATTTCTGAGAATGAAACTGGACATTAAAATTATATATATATATGGTCAAGGTATTAGCTATGCCTTGAATGGAAACTACCCAAAGGAGAGAATTTTTAAAATGTCAGTGAAGATGATATACAGTAAATAATTTCCATGAATTCAGAACTTAGTAAGGCACATCTCATAATGCCATGCCGTGTGAGAAAAGCATACTAAATGTTTGGTTTAAATTGCAAAGAAAACAAATCTTATGAATGGATATACCTAGGGGTCTCTTATCTTGTACAAACAAATGCTTTTTTTCCATTAAATTTGTAGTGAAGTCTAATGCACATTTACCCCAAACATCACTCCCTCTGGAAATGTTAGTTCGGGGTTCAAACCATCATGACTTGAGTTTCAAATGCAGTTTTTGTGACGATTTCATACTTACAGTGAGAAAAAGGTATGAAAAGATTGAATGATCCTATATTAGAAAATAATTTTCAGACTGCAAGGCTTTGATATATTTTAGGATGATACAAAAGGAAGAAGATTTTTTAAAGAGTTTTGTGTATGTACATCTGTGTAAAATCAGGACTTCATGTGAAATACCAAATTTTAGATCAAAAAACCCAACTCGATGTAAGTCTTTGCATGTTAACCTCTCTAGTTCATGGATTTATTTTCACTAATTATATTCCTCCAGCAAACTGCGTTTACATTTGCAATGGTATAAATAGTTCCCTGGACAGAATAGGAGAAAATCGTCAGAGGATGGGAAATCTTGAGCTTTCATGTTTGATGGCCAGGGAGAAAAATGTGTATATGTATATAAATGTGAGTATTTTTAAGAACAATGTAAGTCCTTTGCACGGAAAGTTTTTTTGCACTTTATTCAAATGTAGCTGCGGAAACATTCTGTCCTGACGATGATCCCTCACGTGCTTTGCGGAACTCGAAGCTGCCATTACCATCGAAGCTGCTGTTACCATCGAAGCTGCTGTTACCATCGAAGCTGCTGCTACCATCGCCAGGACAGCTTCTGGGTGTGTGAGGACACGCAGCTGCACAAAGAGGTGCCTCCTGGTTGCCTTCGGACTTGCACGCGTGTTCGCTTGTTTTCCTCTTCTGTTTCCAGCACGAAGTATTAAAACAAATACAGTAGCCAGTACTGCTCTTTCCTAAGCAGTGTTGCGAATGGGCTTCGACACAATGTATTTTCCCCTCTCATGGCCGGTCCCTCCCAGATGACGTGATCACTGCCTTGCAGAACCCAAGTGTGCTGATGTAAGCGCCGAGCGCGTCATTTTATAGTCACGTAGGGTATTCTTCCTGCCTTCGTCGTTTTAATCGATCCCTCTTGTTCAGGGTTTAGGTTGTCTCCTCCTCTGACGGGTTTTGTTGCTGATGATGACATAGGCCTGCAAAGATGTAAAACCACGTAAAGTTTCCTGAGTGGGGGGTTCCAGAAGCGCTTGTACTGCATCTGCCAACCAGCTGCTCCCTGGGGCGCCGACGTCCTCACGCGCAATTAACGGGGACCCATTCAGAGGCCGCTGCCTCTCCCTGACTCACCCGACCCCCACCCCCACCCCTTCCTCCCAGCAGCCAGGCTGAAGGAGAGACAGCCGGGGCGCCTTTGAAGTCTGGCTTCTGGATAAACCTTATTTTTCAGTGAACTTCAAAGAAAATTGATGCTTTCTCCTTAGATGTGGCTGCCTTAGTGCCCCAAGGCAGCTGTTATTTTTCTGGGCCTTTTGCGTTCACGTGGGGCGACAGCTCTGGAATATTTAAACAGCGGGCATGCTGGCTGTTTCCTGTGCAGAAGCAGCAGTCCCGGTTCCCTACTGAGGACCACAGGGACGCGGCTGAGGAGGCTGCCTCGTCCTGTGTTCCCAGGAAGAGCTTAGGTAGTCTCTCCGCTGTTCTGACCACGTATGTGCCCAGCAACCTGGGGACTGAGGCCCTTTTCTGAATTTCTTAGGGAAATATCTCTGCTGTAATGGAATTGTTTACTGCACACGTTCGGAATCCCCAACTCCTGTGCTTCTGCCCTCACTTGTTCCTACCTGGAGTCCCTCACTCCGACAAGAGTAAAATTCCTCCTCACCCAGGCGTCCCCGTGGAGGGATGTCTGAACTGCATGAGTCACGCGATGCTAAAAGCCTCTCGTGACTCAACTTCGAATTGTGATCCTGCAGAAAATTGCGTGTGCTCGGTGTCTCAGATGCATTGAGATGGTGCAGAAATAATTCCGAGATGTCAGCTGAAACCCAAGGTCAGGCTTCTGGGCAGGAGAGAATTCATTCCCTTTCCACAGATGCTGTAGATTCCGGTATGATCCCAAGTGCTTGTGGTCAAGCAGCCTTACGTTGTGTAAAGCAAAGTACTGTGCAGCTTCATCACGTTTTTGCTTGAAAATTTATTAAACACGGATATAAACCACATAGTCATGTAAATTGAGTCAAAACATCAAGGTGGCTACTTCTGGAAACTTACCATCTGAAATCTGTCAATTTCCAACTGCACTGATTACAGATATCCTCCGGTTTTAAATTTGTAAGTGACTTTCTATTTAAGGTAATCATATTCTCCTTGGCCATCAAAAAACCTGACATATTAAGTTATTTGTGAAGCAGGTGTTCATGACTTGTTTATCTAAGGACGCGTTTATTTAGAAAGTCTCTGTGTAGGGTAGGTAGCCTAAAGTGCTGATGGTGACTTGTTGTCTTGGAAAGAAAACAAATTACAAAATGGATTTAATTTATGCTGTATTTTAATATTTTCTCTTTTCGAAGTGGAAAATTAAGCCTGCAGAACAGTTTAAAAGCTTCAGCATCCTTGATGTGGGCTGCGTGTAGGTCAGGAGAACGTATCTAGGGGAGCATGCTGTGCATTGACTGCACTGCTCAGGAGTCTGTTTATTCACTCTTGAAAGCTCCACAGATGGTCCAGATGGCGGTTTCCTTTCATACGTGAGTGTGAGTGTCAGGTGCACGCACACCCGCTTCCTGAACCTGGACTGCCATCCTGGGATTTGGACGTGGGCCTTTCTGCTTGTGTGACAAGATTTGCAGGAATGTTCGCAGGCCCTGGGCGCCGCCCCCTCCTCTGGGTCCTGCGCTCATGCTTCTGTGCCTCCCGCAGGCCTGAGAGCACGGGTTTTGTCCCCAGGGCGGCAGCCGCAGCGGTGGGGACATCTCACTGATGGAGGGTGGGAGAGGAAGGTGGCCAGTAAGTGCTCTATTTCTGTGTACCTGGTGAAATACCTCAGCTGGACTTTCTCTCCGGATCTGTCTGAACACTGTCCGAGTCTGCCGTGTTCAGACAATTGTGTGAAGAGCTGATCCTGTAGCTAAAGCTTCTGGGGTGGAAAGCCTATCCTTCTCTGCCTTTTTTTTTTTTTTCATTGAAATATAGTTGATTCACAATGTTGTGTCAGTTTCTGGTGTAGAGCAAAGTGATTCAGATTCTTTTCCCTTATGGCTTATTACAAGATACTGAGTTTGGTTCCCTGTGCTCTACCGTCGGGCCTTGCTGCTTATCTAGTTTATATATAGTCGTGTGGATCTGCTAATCCCAACTCCTGACTTATCCCTCTGCCCCTTGCCCTGTGGTAACCATAAGTGTGTTTTTTGTGTCTGTCTCTTTCTTTTTTGGAAATAAATTCATTTGTGTCATATTTTAGATTCCACATGTAAGTGATATCATATGATATTTGTCTTTCTCTGTCTGACTGACTTCACTTAAAATGAGAATCTCTAGGTCCATCCATGTTACTACAAATGGCGTTATTTTGTTCCTTTTTATGGCTGAGTCATATTCCATTGTATATATGTGCCACATCTTCTTTATCCTTTCATCTGCCAGTGGGCAGTTAGCTTGCTTCCGTGTCCTGGCTGTTGTACACAGTGCTGCTGTGGATGTTGGGATGCATGTGTCTTTTCAAATGAGAATTTTCTCTGGATATATGCCCAGGAGGGGGATTGTTGGGTCATATGCAAGCCCCATGCTTTTTGCTGGGGAACAGTTTTCTGGAAGTCTTAAGGTGTATTGCACAACCCCCAATTCTCAGCATTCAGAGAAGTCACAGGCCACTGGCTGCTGGAATAGGTTAGAACTGGAATCCACCACTCAGATTCTTTAGACTCCTAGGTAGTGGTGATCAGTAAGGCGGTTTAGAATTTGGGATGAATTTTGTGGTCTGCTGTAGGTTTTCTGTGGGACAGCATGTATTACAGAACCTTATTTCAGAAGATGGGATGTTGCCTATTGAAACGGGAACTCTTCATGTTCTAAAGGCCATTGTGGGTCCATGAAGCTCATTTTCCCCATTTGATGAGCTTGTTTGGGGCCATCACGCTGACGTGTCCCGTGGTGGGTGGACACGTGGATGGTCCAGGAGCGGGGCTGCAGAGAAGGAGCTGAACCCGATGTGAGAGTGTCCTTCACGGCCCTTCAGCATCAGAGCCAGTGCAGCGCAGACCTCGGGCCCCACAGAGGCCGTGAAGGCAAACCTGGAGGGAACAGTCTGCATCTGTGTGGTGAGCGGCACCTGTGACCACAGAGCTTACGCAGCAAAGGAAGCCCAGAGCTTGGTCACAACTCGAGGAAGTGTCAGACTCTAGGAAAAAGCCTGGTGTCCCTGCTTCTGTGTGGGATATGAAGAGACAGTGAAGCCTCTCCGGATGGAGCGGGCTAGGCCAGGGCTCTAGAGGGCAGCCGGATTGTTCAGGAAATCACAGAGCATCACCCACATGTTGGCCACAGAGCCTGCTCCTTGGAGCCCTGGGGCATCCGTAGGTCTCCTTCGGGACCGCTGGCTGAGGAGGGGAGTCGGGAAGGGGGCTGGGGGGGGAGGGATGCAGGCTCCAGGTCCTCCTCTCCAGCTCAGCCGGAGGAGTTCTGCTTTAGTCTGCCTTCCGGGTTCCACGCAATGCTTCACTGAGAAGAAAAGAACACTCATCCGAGGCCTCTGTCACCCATTGAATAGGTTGACGGTTTCTGAGGACTCCTTCATTCCCTGCTTCGACGACTCGTAGACGCCCTTTTTCATTCTCCTGGCTCCTTAAGGTCAAGCATTACTTTTACGCTTGAGATCTTCTGAATCTTGTCATCTTCGATGGGCTCATGCATGGCCTGGACCCTAGACCTCCCATATCTTCATTTTGTTTTTTTCGGCTAGGCAGATGACTTTCCTGGTTACCCTGCCAACACTTCTTCCTTTAACAGTGAGGTATCGGAGATACAGGTGTTAAGAGCAAATCACTTTTCTAAAGCAGCACCAGTGATCCATCTCTGCACAGAGTCAGAGGCTGTGGAGGAGGTGTGCTGGCATGGTCCATCCTAGGGGCCCTCTCTGGGGCTGCACCTATATGAGCTCCTCTCCCGGGAGCGGCCTTGGTCACTTCTGAGAGGTTCTGACTCAGCGGACGGCGGGATGACCCAGGAGGCTGGGCTCTGCCCGTGGCTGTGGCGGGTCCCCTGAGCTACTCCGTCAGGCTGTGTGGGTCCTCGTCCCTGACCTGCTCCAGCTGCTAATCGTCTCCGAGGAGAGTCAGCCATCCCTGGGCTAGAACTTTCTGGTCTCTCGTGAGTGAGGATAAAGGATGGGTGGGACTTTGGGATACAGAACAACCATGAGAGGCTCAGAATCAGAACGTGAACAGGTGTCTTGTCCTTCCCCTGATATCGTAGGTACCACTAGTAAAGCAAGATCTCCACTTAGAAACAGCAAAGATCCGAGAAAGCAGAAGTGGGTGGGGGTCACATGGATTTCCAGTGGAAATCTCCCCATCTCGTTAGAAAGAAAAAAAAATCAGCACAAGCGTGCAGTTTGGGTGCATTTTGTCAGGGCCTCCTAGCTTTCACTGTGAGAAGATATTGTTTAAAATGGGAAGTGAGTCACTTTTCTTCTAAAGAGACTGTTGCTCGTATGTAGATGTAGCTAAAAAATCAGTTTCAGTGCTGCAGCTCAGGTCAGTGAACACAAAATGGGATCAGGGGTGTCTCGGGCACCCATTCCTGCTCACCTCCACAGCCTCACAGGCCCCACAGAGGAACTTTCGCCAGAAGACACTGAGTGAATGAGCAGACTCCTGGGTTTGTGATGTTTTCAGAATAGGGCTAGCATGGATAAAGAATTAAACTTCATACTTCTCTTGAAATTAAATCTGATTATAGTTTAGGAATATTTATGAGCCTGCAGGGGATACATAAATATTATTTTACATATGTCGATTTTCCAAGAGCCATGTTTTACTGCCATATATTTTATAACGATCGAAGATTTGACAGCAGGGGATAGAAATCGAAAGATTTCTTGAATATGGTTGACCACAGCTTTTCATTTCCCACCCTACCTCTGCCTCAGTGAGGAAGAGAGTTCTGGAGCGTTGTAGAAAAGGTAACAGACATTAGAGGGCTTGAGATCTGGTTGAATTCTTCTGGCAAATCGCTACGGGAGATGCTGTCTTCCATATCCTCACATGAAAGAAGAATTTGGAAAGGTGGAATGAGTCCCCAGATGGGCAGCACGTTTGAATGAGCTGGGGAGTTTCAGAAGGTCCAGCTGCTCTGCCCTCAGCTTCGGGCAGTGGTTCCCAAACTTTACCCTTTCCCGAGCATCCGACCACCTGGAGAGTTTGTTAGACTCGGATTCAGGGCTTCACCCCCACAGGGTCTGATTCAGTAGATACGGGGTGGGCCCCTCCAAATCTACTTATCTAACAAGCGCTTTGGTAACACTGATGCTGCTGGTCTAGGGACCACATTTTCAGAACCGCCACCTGCTGTGATGGGTCTAGAAGTGGAGCGCAGGCACTTTTGAGGCTGCAGGTGCGCCGCAGGTGTTGTGAATCAGCAGGTTGAGTAGACGGCCCTTTACAAGTCGAAACCTCTGTGGTTCTGTGAAAACAAAGTGCTTCTGTGGGACCTAAATCACTCAGATTTTTATAGCTTACATTGAACAAATTCATGAAATATCTGTTCAACGATTACATGACCACAGCTGCAGAAATCTGTCAGTTTTCAAGAGCGTGAAGGAGTTTGATAACTTACATGCAGGACTTTCAGAGGTTATTGTCATTTTTCCTTTGAGAGCATGAAGTAAGATGACTTGGTGGAAAAGAGCACCTGTACATTCACTTTGTTCCCCTAAAATATGGAGGGGTCAACACAGTATTCAAAGTCGTTATGTGTGAATTTTTGAACTCAATGTTTAAATTAAATATGTGCATGTCCTTCTGTGTGGCTGCTAATTTTTAACTAGGTTATGATCTCTAAGAGATAAATGTACCTTTATGTTTAAAGTTTCTCAGTTAAATATCACCTGATAACACAGTAGCATGGATAAGGAAGGAAATCCACGTGTGTTGTGCTTTGGTTACCGATGTGATTGTTTACGCTCGGCTATGTAAGTGACGCCTAGCATGGCTCTTACCCTAGACGATGTCACAGCTCTTCTCTAAAGTTTGTTTCTCTGAAACGTGTTTCATCTTCTATGCATGAATATTATGTATAAACATAGTGTGAATGACAGTAAACTTGCAAAGCCAAAACCCCCACATTAAGAGGTGATGTTAATTTACTTGGTAGCAAATATAGTCATTCTAAAGCCTTCCTCTGTGTTCTACATGAAATCTAGCTGGAATCTAGAATTTGGATCAATTTTCTTGAAGTGAAAATAAAAGTTGTTCCTCAAAGTGTTCTTATCTACGAGTATGCTATTTTCAAACAAAGCATGATTGCACTATTTCGTGAGGTGTTTCCCTAGTATGGGAACACAGTGTGAAGTCGTTGGACTAAATTAGTTCCATTCACATTGGGAGCTGTCATGGGGAACGCAGACGGATCACGTGGGTGGAAGGCTGGTACCTACATCTGCAAAGGTTTCCTCCTCCTCCTTCCTCTCCCTTTTCTCTTTATTTTTTAAAAAGAATACGTCTATTGTATTTATAAAAAGTCACAAAATTACTACAAGAAATTAGAAAGACGCATTAATCCAAAATTTTATTATCAAAAAATAGCCATTGCCAACGTCGTCTGAGTATCTGTCTAGACCTGTCTGCAAAGAATATAAAAATGGGGGGGAGGGATGGACGGAGGGGAAGGAATTTTTGAAAGACTGCATCACACACTGCAGATGATTCATAAACAAAACCATCAACTTTAATTTTACTTGAATTTAATTGAGAAAAACCAAAATGAAGTGAAATGGGGAGAATTGCTAGATTTTAAGTGGTTCGTCATCACAAGTTAAAAACAACGATTGTGAAATGTTGACAGGAACTGCAGTCATTGTTTATAACTATAAAAACATTTTAGTTTTAGACGGCATCTATTTTTTTGTCTCATGGAAAATTATCTTTCAAAAATCTTTATTCTACATTTAAATTTATATATTGCTTGCCAATGGTTTGCATTAAAAATGTTCTCCCCTTTCATGAGCTCTGCATTTGGACTCACCTTACTGAGCGGTATTTGGTTCCCCCAAGGTCTCAAATGCACTACGTGCCTGAGTTATTTATCGCATGTTAGACTCTGCTCAGAATTTTCAATGTTGGGAGGAAGTTGGAAGGTACATTGAGTCTCTGCAGTTTAAGTAACCAGTGTTTTTTTTCTTCTTGGATGCCTGCTTAAGTTACTGTTGATGCCTGGAATTTTCACCAGGATGGGTCTTTTCATCACTCTCCAATGTCTGAGTAGTCGTCCCAAATTGAATTATGTTTCCACAAAAGTGAAAGGGATACTGGTGATTATGTACCATTTGGATTGACAGTGATTTTTCAACCATTTGGAGGGTAAGGATACTTTTTAAAATGTAAATGATTACCAGACTTTCATATAAGAGCAATTATGCTTTTAGTATATATTAATGCAGAAAATGTAAAGTGAAAAAGACCAGTATCTCTCATCAACATAGAAAAATCCTCAGTAAAATATTGGCAAATAACATCCAGCAATGTTTACATAGCGTTGTACACTGTGACCAGTAGGGTTTATTCCAGAAAGTCAAGGTTGGATCAAAAGCAAATCAATGTAACCCACCACATTAACCGTCTCGTAAAAAAACCCCAAAACCAAAGACTCATAATTGGCATAGAAGAAGCATTTGATGAAATCCAGCACTCACTCACGATTAAAAACTCAGTAAACTCAGAAACTAGGAAAGCTTTCTCAAGTTGGTAAAGAACATCTACAAAAAACCTACAGCAAACATCACACTTAATAAAGGAAGACTGAATGCTTTCCCCCTTCGGTCAGGAAAAAGGCAAGGACATCTGCTTTTAGTCAACTTAGTACAGAAGTTCTAGCCACCGAAAAAAGCAAGAAAAAAAATATAAGGCGTAAAATCAGAAAGGAAGGGTCAAACTGTATTTGTAGCTAATATGATCGTCTACATAGAAAATCCCAATGACTCTACCAAAAACTCCTTGAACTAATGAGGGATTTAGGCAAAGTCATGGGATACAAGTTCAACACACAAAATACAAAATGAAAAAAATGAAGCAGTGAATCAGTTACACATTTAAATGGTTTATATTTTATTAATCACGACAGTCTCCATACCTTAAAACTAGTAATACAAAGTGAGACTAATTTATTCAGTCTACAGACAATGCTGTTTCGAACTTAACTTGATCATTGATGAAACTTCAGAGCACCCTGCATCCAACCATGGGACTTGTTTGTACCCCTAAGATGAGGGTCTTGGCCATGGTCACGGGGCTTTGGGTCCCCAGGTTCATCCAGTCTAGTCTCCTCTTTCTTTCACGTTTCCTTTGTAGTTTCTTATCATGATTGTGATTTTGAGGGACCCTGAGATGAGCTTTGTCTTGAGATAATTAATTAGCAATAATGCTTTTTAATATTTTCTGCTCTATAGTAAATCCTTGTGTCCAAATCTGTGGTGCTGCAGAGGGTTCAGTCGTACCTGGATTTTCCTTCCCACTTCCTGGCGTGTTTATTTTTTTATTTAGTAAGAGGAAGCCCCACATTTTCCTTTGGCACACACACACAAATTTGATATGACTTCCCTTATATATACGAGAGAAAAGATCTCGATCCATGGATTTCATCATCCATTGTCAAGATAACTCTTAAAAGCAGCACAACGATTACTATAATTATGATGGTATGAACAACACTAGAGAGTCATTTGTGTTTCCTTTAAGCGAAAAAATAAGAAAAATTAATAGACTGGGTAGTTAAGAGAAAATTATGTCTTCAATAAATGTTATTTTAAAATACATTTTCCCCAGGTATAGATACTATTCAACGATATAGTAAAATATCACTTGAAAATGTAAAAACTTCCAGTGCTGGTGATAAAAACATAAACACGCGGGTGTATTTTGGACCACCCATCCCTGAGATTCCATTGCCGCATCGTGGTCGCATGTCTCGTTGGTTCCATCTTCCTGGCTTCACACCCTTTTATCCTACTCAACTGTATCATCTGTATCTCCCAGGACTCCACTGGGTTCTTTTGATCAGTCGTCCTCTGTCTTCATCCGTTTTGGCTGCTATAACAAAACGCTATAGACTGAGTGGCCTATAACCTACAGAAATTTGTCTCTCACAGTTCTGAAGGCTGGAAGTCCAAGGTTAAGATGCCAGCAGATCTGGCGTCTGGTGTGGGCTTGCTTCCTGGCGGGTGGCTGTCTTCCTGCTGTGCCCTAGCACGGCAGAGGGGAGGGAACTCTCTGGAGCCTCTTTTATGAGGATGCTATTCCCATTCCTAAAAGCTGCCCTCAGGACACAGTCACCTCCCAAAGGCCCCACCTCCAAATACACTCACACTGGGGATTAGGTTTCAACAAACTAATTTTTGGGGGAATAGCACCCCCTTGATGATCAGAGCTTATCCTATGACGGTTTCACACCCCCCCCCCTTGCAATCGCCCCAGGTGCGGTTTGCTTGTTGTCTGTCCTGGATCCCCCAGCTCGAGGTCCAGCACAGCATCTGGTGAATTCAGAACCACCTGTGCTCATCCAGGACACTCATCCGTGTGCTGATGGGATGAACCTCTTTTGTGTCATTGGTAGACTTTGGATGGATTCTTTCTTCCTGACCATCAGTAATGATGACCACAGGGCGCCCAGAGGCAGTGAAGAGGACATGCATTTCTGAGGCTGGTGGCCCCGTTTCGCCCAGGTGCCCTCCTTCCCTGCAGAGATGTAGCACATCTGCTAAATTAACCTCCAACTCTGAGATTCATGGTTCCAGTTTTTGAGGACCAGGCCGGAGATGCTGAGTTCACAAGATAATCCTGTGTGGGTAGTTACCTTCTTCCGGGCATAAAGCTCTCCTCAGGCGTGTATCACCGCATTTCAGAGTTCTCATTTAGGAACCTTAAATCGGTGCACTTAAAGCGGCTCGTTGTCTTTCATGCCATCAAGTAAAATGCAGCTTGAGCATATTTGACTGTGTGGGGCTGACTGTGAGAGGAGAGATGTTTGTGCACACTTGACATCAAAGTATTCATATGTAACAGGGCCACTCTACCCTCTGAAGCCTAACTTAATCACAGGATGTGTATTATAACCTCTTAGCGAGACAGTTTTTGATGTGTCTCTTAAGAACAGTGGAGAGAGAATGAATGAAATTCTAGGAATTTGTTTCTAGAGAGGAGGTTACACTCTAGGTATAGAATACTGGCAGCTTAAGTATCCATATCCTCGAGTTACACTGTTGGAATAATTGCCAAACAAAAGAATGTGCGGAGGTGATGCTTACGAATGTGTGAGTTACTGTCATTTGTAGAAAGTGCTTCATAATGATGCATTACCGTAATGAATCCTAGTTTGTGGTCTAAAGGTAAATGTTGACTCATATTTAGTTAATGCATAAACATTTTTTGAACAGCATTTGTGTGTAATTCAGCATGGTAAGCATTGTCAAGTATAAAAATACATATAATATATGATGTACTACAGCAAGATATATTTATAATATATATAATACGTATTATATCATGTGAGACATGACCCTTGTCCCCCCAAGCAAGGTAACCGTATGGTTTTACAGGAGAAGATAAATTGTTCATAAAACAAATTCCCCAAAATATCAAGGGGCGAAGGAGTGGCCAAGCGAAAGCCATGTGTTGAGAGGGGATACCACGGAGAAGCGGAGCCCCCAGGAAGACCTCGTGTGGCGCGTCTCAGTTTTGACCCTAGAACGGCCCTGGAACGATGCAGAATTTTCGTCCTTTGCTCCCTCAGCCTCCGGAGCCCACTGGCCTTGACTGACGGTCGTGGTTGGAGCCACTGCTGCAATCATGGCAACTGGTGCTTAGGAAGAAAGTGGAGGAATCTTCCTCACTTTCAAAGAAAAGGACAATTATTATCCAATTTTGGCAAAGTCACAGAGAAAGAGGGTGCGTTCAGCAGGTGACAGCCACTCATTTCCCGTGTCTGTTTTGCATATCCATAGATTATTCAACACACAGACCTGTAGCAAAAATCTATTAATGGACTGTGTAAGGACATGATTTTCCAAATGTGTCAATTTCATTTGGAAAGCTTGTGAAAAAAACAGTGATCTAGGCTATAGTTCATTCTTCATCCAATAACTGTTGAGAGTTTACTACGTGCCAGGAATATGTGAGCTGTAAGTAAGGAAAACCCACCTGCCCTTCAGTCCCGGGACGACCGCACTAAAGCTTCGGACAAGCAGGCAGTTACCATGTGCACCTGCTCGTGCTGCGAGCCCAGCACAGCCCCACCTCTGTCTCTGCCCTTTGGGGGAGGTTTGTGTGGAGAAGCGCACATAGTGATGTGATAACACCTGGGCATCCTCCTCGCCTCCCCTGCAAAAAAGGGAGGGCGGGTATTTCAGGGAGAGGAGAAAGGCAAGGAGGTGAAGGAAGCAGGGAGTGAGACAGCAGTTTATGCTTTGGGGGTCAGTTTGGACGGTGGTCGAGCCAGAAAGGGGCGTGGGTGGGAGGGGACCACAGTACAAAGTCCTTTAGGTCACGTTCAAGAGTCTGCTGTTTAGCTGATAAGGGAGAAGGTGCCTGTGAAAGCTGTCAGGGCCGTGCACACGTGTACTGCAGTGCGTCTCTTACAGATGTGAGGACCCAGAGAGCTTTCCATTCTGTGGACTGTATCTTTCCATATTTACAACATTAGAAATTAACACAGAAAATTTAAAATATCTATATTAGTTTATTCAAATAACTATAATTAACTCATTTTAACCCAGATAATCATGTTTGTAAAAAAATGCATATATAAACGTATATACCGCAGTGCGAGGAGTGGGCTTGTTTTACGCCCCATTTCCTTGGTGACCCTAGCACAGGTGGATGCCGCTGGCCTGATTGGCGCTGGGAGGCCGTGGTTTCACCTGCCATCACTGACGTTCTAGCAGGACAAATGTCGACACACTGAGAAAGGCAAATTCCACCTCAGTGTCAGTGTGAAAGCCGTTCTGACCTCTGCAGGCTGCATTCTGACGACCACGGGTCTAGAGTTTGGGGGAAGAGTCTGGGTCGAGACCTGGATTCAGGTGTCATCACCTTGCAGGTTTGACAAGAGACCCAGGGGGTCAAGGGTAATCATTGGTGAAGCCACCCCACTCAAGGCAGGCAGAGGAGGAGGTGGCCCTGTAGGACCTTTGTAAAGGGATGGCAGAGACACCAGGAGAATCAGAAGAAAGAGGTGTCACAGATAAAACACAGTTTCTAGAACTTGGAGCAGCAAAAGCCCACTTGCGGTCAAGAAGCAGTTAATAAAACATAGCTTTCACAGTGGCCGAGGATGTCAGTGGGGTTATTCAGAAAAGGCAAGTGAAAAATCCAACTTCAGAGAAAGAATAGAAGGTGACAACATGACACTATTAATTTTTTTCAGTGAAATTAAATTCCAACTTACTATATTACTGTTTTCAAGTTCAACTTTCAAAACACATCAGTTTTCTGGGTCCTATGTTTACTAAATTTGAGGAGGCAAAATTTGTTCCCAATCTACCATGTTTCCTCTCTATTTGATACAAATGATGTTAGCAGCCTATATATGTATATATTATATACGTGTGTGTGTGTGTATATATATATATATATATAAAATATGTAGTGGTAGTCACTTGCTGATATATCAAATAACCAAATATTTAGCAGTTTAAGCAATATAAATACATTATCTTACAGTTCTGTAGGTCAGAAGACCTACACAGATTTCGCTGGACTAAAATTGAAGCATCAGTAGGACTGCATTTCTTTCTGGGGCCTCTCGAAAATAATCCATTTTCTTGCTTTTTCCAGATTTTAGAGATGTGACACTATTAATTTTGACCATTCTTTTGAAAAGATGTTCAGAGTATCACTGAACCACACTTGGCTCCCATGACAGTAAAGCCAATCTAGGGACACCGGTTATGATGAAGGAAAGTACAGCATTTATTACAAGTCACCAAGCAAGAAAAATAGGTGGCTTGTGCCCCAAAGACCCGAACTCCCTGATGGCTTTCAGGGAAGGGTTTTGAAGGCAAGATGAGGGATGTGGGTTGCAGGGTACCTGAGCATCTCGTGGACGGACCTCTGGTTGGTTGACGGCGAGGTAACAGGGTGGTGTTTTGAGAATCTCAATCATCAACCTTCTGGTTCCAACCCGTCTGGGGTCTCTGTGCTGATGGTCAGCATACAGTTAACTTCTCCACCTGGTGAGGGTTTCCGCATCCGCAAAACAGCTCAAGGATGTGGCTCAGCTTATTATCATCTGTAGCTCTTGAGGAGGAACTAAAGGTCCTAGCCTTTGCTTTAAGGCTATACTATTATTACTTTGTCTTGCTCAACTGCTTTCCTGTGTTTCTGCATTTTCTTACTTCCACGATTAAATTTGCTCTTTGGAACGCAGGGAAGGCCTAGGAAGCTAAAGCGTTTCTATAAACGAGAGGCAGGGGACATGACGGGGCCCCAGCAGGTGTGGGTGGGAAGTGGAGGAGACGTGGGCAGAGCAGATGCCCTGAGCTGGGAACCCACGGGGAGGATGTGGCGGGAAGATGGTGTAGAAAGGAGGTTGGAAAGTGGCTTTGGGGTGAGGAGGTGACCCAATGGGGAAAGGGGAAGAGGGAGGAGTCGGGGACACTTATAGAGGCCAGAAGGGCAAGGTGGGAACGTCTACGAGGCCTCAGGAGTGAATTGAGGGCTTTCAGGGAAAGAGTCAGCGGCTCTGGGTGGTAATGCTCTGTGATTGATTTGAATGCCATCATTTTAAAGTTCTTTGCCTAGAAGTATCTCCTCTCCTCCTCCACAGGCAATTCAAAGTCAAATTTCTGCAATAGGAGTTCACTCCTTTGCGGCCCATGAACCTGACATGACTGCAGCCTGCACAGCACTGCACGTGCCAGGGCTGCCCGAGGAACAGAACCAGGTTCACGCACAAAGATTTATCACAAGGAGTCGGCCCACGGCCACGGGGGCTGAGAAGAAGCCTCGGGAGGCCGGGGAGACCTGAGGCCAGTGCCGGTCTGAGCCTGAAGGCCGAGAACCAGGAGACAGTGACGGATCTTCCCGTCTCTGTCCTGTGACTCTGTCAGGAAGAGAGAGAAAGTCTCCCTTCTGCCTCCTTTTGGTTTCCTTCAGGCACCCGTGGACTGGAGGAGGCCCACCCACACATGGAAGTCCAGGGGGCTTGCTCAGGCTGGCTTTCAAGTGTTCATGCCATGCAGACGCTCCCAGAATAAAGTTCAACAGGCATCACCCCGTGGGCCCGTCATGTGGGCTCGAAATTAACCATCGCAAAACCCAAGATAATTATCATTCAGGATTCTTTTTTTTTTAGAACTTTTATTGAGATATAATTGACATACAATAAACTGCACATATTTAAAGTGTACAATTTGATATTTTTTTTCTTATTAGTAATGTATATATGGCAAACCCAATCTCCCAATTCATCTCACCCCAACCCTACCCTCCCTCACTTTCCCCCCTTGGCGTCCATATATTTGTTCTCTATATCTGTGTCTCTATTTCCGCCTTGCACACCGGTTGATTTGTACCATTTTTCTAGATTCTGCATATGTGTGTTAATATACGATATTTGTTTTCCTCTTTCTGACTCACTTCACTCTGTATGACAGTCTCGAGGTCCATCCATGTCTCTACAAATGTCCCAGTTTCATTGCTTTTTACAGCTGAGTAATATTCCATTGTATATATGTACCACATCTTCTTTATCCATTCATCTGTTGATGGACATTTAGGTTGCTTCCATGTCCTGGCTATTGTAAACAGTGCTGCAATGAACATTGGAGTGCATGTGTCTTTTTGAATTATGGTGTTCTCTGGGTATATGCCCAACAGTGGGATTGCTGGGTCATATGGTAGTTCTATTTTTAGTTTTTCAAGGAACCTCCATACTATTCTCCATAGTGGCTGCATCAATTTACATTCCCACCCACAGTGCAAGAGTGTTCCCTTTTCTCCACACCCTCTCCAGCATTTACTGTTTGTAGATTTTCTGATGGTGTCCATTCTAACCCGTGTGAGGTGATACCTCACTGTAGTTTTAATTTGCATTTCTCTAATAATTAGTGAGATTGAGCAGCTTTTCATGTGCCTCTTGGCCATCCATATGTCTTCTTTGGAGAAATGCCTATTTAGATCTTCTGCCCATTTTTGGATTGGATTGTTTGTTTTTTTGATATTGAGCTGCATGAACTGTTTCTATATTCTGGAGATTAATCCTTTGTCTGTTGATTTGTTTGCACACAGAAATGTGATGATGTAGAAAGAGGTGGACAGTCCCGCCACGGGGAAAGATAGGTGGGCACACAACCCCGCACGGACTCAGCACGGGGGGACGTTGTCCTTAGAGTAACATTTGTTTTCCACCCAGACGAAGCCCTGCGTTTTGTGATGGGGATCTTTCTGCCTGAGAGGATCCTAAAATGCAATTACCTATGAAGGACACGTTCTGCAAGGAAAGACCAGAGAAATGTGTATGGTTTTTTGTTTGTTTAATGTTCTCTTTCTTGTTTTGTTCTTTCCCTGATTGTCATTAGTCATTTTCAGCTATTTTTGAAAAAATGATTTCAAAACAAGTCAGAAGACTTGCACATTTGTTCATCACATTTTCATTTGCCAAACGCATGTTCAGTACGTATTCTGTCTCTTACTTTATTCTGACATTAACATGCAGTCACTAATATCTGCCCAGTAAGTGAAGAGAGTGAGGCCAGGCTGGCCCTCGGTCCAGCTGATTGGACAAGGTGACATGCACAGGATGGAGCATCCGTTGTCCCTTTGCTGCAGGACAGGAAGAAGGGCACGACGCAGGGTGCAGTCACGAAGCCTCTGTCTGGGGTGGTCGCGAGGGTCACGGGAGCCAGTGGACATCACAAAGTGCGCCGTCAAGCGCCAAAGCTCTGAATGTTAGCTGTTGTCACCGTTGTGGTGAAGTTTACACACCTGGCAGAAGGAACAGGGCCTTCTCTCCCTGTAATTCCCTTCTGAACTCCTTTAGGATGGAGTCCCATCTTCCTGATCTTTGTAGCCCCACAGGGCTCAGTGGGTATTCACTGGGGCAAGCTCACCATCTTCCCCTCGTAGCTTTCCACCCCTGATGGCCCAGCTGCACCTGCTTCACACACACGTATCACACGTCATACACACCACACACACGCACACGCACACGCACACACACGCATACGCACACGTAGACCTAATGAGCCTGACGGATGGGAAGCCCAAGAAGGAGGCCCCGAGGAGAGGGAGGAAGAGGCAGCTGCAGCCGTGGAGCTGACAGCCCAGCGGCCGCCCCTCCCCGCAGAGACCGGGCCACCTGGCCAGGCTGGCGTGTGGCCTGTGGGAGGCCTGTCCGCAGGCGGCACAGCTCCCGGAAGGGGACGCCTGGGCCCCCAGCCCTGGGCGAGGGAGACGTGAACTCGGGCTGTGAGCCGCGGACACGAGGGGGTTTTGGTGGCTTATCCTGAAACTGCATGTGCAGACCGTTTCACAAGGTCCCGGAGAGCGGGCGTCAGTTCGGGGTCCAGCAGCGGGGGGTGATGGAACAGCGGTGGCCGCGGCCACGCATGTCACCCGAAGCACCCGTGAACTTGAGAGGGGGCCTGGGCTGGGGCTGGCGGGGGGCTCCGGGGCAGGAAATCATTCGCTCCTGGCTGCGTTTGTGAGGCTGGTGCGTGGGAGAGGAAGCAGGGATAAAAGGATGCAGAGGAACTTCAGTAACTCCGGGCCCTTCGCGTGTGGAAGCGCCAGCGGCTCTGGTTCCTGAGGACATAGATGAGATGAGAAGCGTTTGAGGACAGACACCCCGATAACATCTTCCAGCTGTCTCAGGGCAAAGGTGAGACGGAGGATGTGGTACCACTAAATCCTATGAATTAGTAAAATAACTTGGGGCAAAGGGTCAGATTAAAGACACCGGGATAAGGCTTCCTTCAGAAGCCAGACAGCCTCAAGGTGTCGCGTTCCCTTACCGTGCAAGCCCGTCCGTTTTGCCTCAGGACAGGCCAGTGAGTTGAGAGGCTTATTGTTGGGGCAAAGAAGAGCGGCTTTATCTGAAAAGGCAGCAAATGGGGGAGATGGCGGACTAGTATAGTCCTAAGGAAGCATTGTTGGGGGACGATGAATTGGGAGACTGGGGGTGACATATATACACTAATATGTATACAATGGATAACAAATAAAAATTTATTTTCAAAAAAGAAAGAAGCATCTTAACTGGGACTAGAATTCAGGCTTCTTTTCTGCTAATGGAAACGGGGAAGCAGGTGGGCTTAGGATGAAAAGGTAGAAGCTGACTGTGGACGTCCTGGAGCACCTGGCCTTCTAGGGAAGCATAATGTTTCTTTGCTCTTTGGCTTGGTCACGTGGGCTGGATCACAAGGTCCTGCAAATCTTCAAGTTGTCAGCAGTTATTTTCACTTTACCGTCCTTCTCTCTGCTCATGAGCAAGGTTTCGAGGCTGAACGTGAACGTATCTACAACAACTGGTAACCATAACTAGCCCATGACCACGTGGGATGGGAACTTTCTGCAGGGGATTTTCTGAGCTATTTGGGCACAAGTAATGTTTCTCTCATGTTTAACTGTTGATGTGCGGGGCTGAAGTGATGGAATATATAAGCTGAAGAATGAGGGAGAGCGTTTCAGCATGGTGTTAGTTCTGTTCTTCCTCTATTACACTCTGGTCAAAAGAGGCATGACTATGAAGACTGAGAGCCAGGAACTCTATCCAGGCGCCCTGAGACCCCTGGGTGTGGCCACTGCCCGCAGAACGGACTTACATGAAGTGGGTGAGAAGCCTCCAAAGGTTGTCGGTGGCCGCAGAGCCTAAAACAGCCCCAGGCAGGACTGCGAAATGTGTGAGTGGTCACCATCTCAAATGATACTGGAGCCCACAATTTCTTCAAGCAGGAAGTGGACTGAGAAAGGAGAAGGATTTGAGGATTTGGGGTGTTGAGACTCTGAAATGCTGCTAACACACGATGGAGCTGAAATTACGTGAAGGAGAAATGCTTTGTTGAGATGTTTTCGTGAGTCGACTGCCGGGTAGAAGAAATCGTTGGGTGTGCCCAGGTTTTGTGTGCACAAAGGAAGACTCTTTACTTCCTGAAGACGGGAGAGAGGAAGGGCCGAGATGAACCTTGTGGAGGGGACCAGACAGGATGACACCCGGTGGGGGACGTGACAGTCGTGACTTGCGGACATGATGCACGTACTGGGATTACTTCCAGTGATCTGGAGCATCCTGAAGGATACTATTTTTCACCGTGATGCCAAGAGTGTTCACTAAAACTTCCAACATTGCAATACGGTCTGTGCTGCTGGGTTCCTTATGGAAGCTGGTAAAATGTGCTCAGGAATTGCTGTCTTCAGTGCTCTGAAACCGCGTTGGATGAATACATCACCATCCGCTCATCGGTTCCACCGCTGCATGATGTCTGGTAACACGGATGGATTAATGGTAACTCACAAGCTCCGTCTTGCTGTTTCCATCTTTATCTGCTGGGAACTACGTGAAAGGACAGATGATTAGGGCCACAATTCTAGTGTTCCCTGCAAGAAGGTCAGAGATTCATTGCCCTGCATTTTCATATTTCTTTTCATGAAAATTTGTCTAAGAAAGAAATTTACAACAGGCGGGAAAAAAAGACGTTGAGCAATGGATTCGATATCCGCATTTCATACAGATTTGTCCCTCCCCCAGTTCTCGCTTTATACTTAGTTGCAGGAATTTGCATTTTGGGGGGATAATTTTCATTGGTCTGAAGGGAAACAGATGATACTTTAAAATAAGCTTTGAAACTGTTAGAATTTTAAAAGGATATATTTTCACATTCCTAGCATGATAAGAAAACTCAAAACAGTTTGAGTTTTCATTTGAATCTTAATTAGAAGACTCACATTCCTTCAAAAAACAAAACAAAACCATCCCACGCGATACATTTCATTTTGCTCCAAAGTAGAACTACGTCCCTTTCTGTAACAGAGGGACTGACTCCTGTGTGCCGGTTGGGGTGTAACCCAGGGAGCAAAAAGGAAAGCCTCATCCTGGTGTTTGGAATCCTCTCTCCAGCCTGAATCCCTTCCCGGGTGGTTCCAGCAGCACGTATTATTACTTGTCATTACATTTCTTAAAAAATAATCCCAAGAGTTGGGTGAAGACACACCTCACCGTTGTTTCAAAAACCCCAACTATCACAAATCATCATTAAAATTATGACTTAAACAGGCCCTGAGAGATTAAAGTGGAAATATACCTTTCTAAAAAGATCTGAAGGGAAGAATATCCCCCCAGTTCCTTTGCTAACTGTTCTCCACATAGTAAATCATTCTAATTATTAAGATTATATGATCTTTAAAAATGTCGGTTCCTCTGTACACACGGATTAGGAGCAAAAGCCACAGGCAGACCCAGCTGGGGCTTAAGAAGCTCCGGGAAGATGAGGAACCCGGCACCACGTGAAGTCGCAGAGGGCAGATGTGTATGGTGTGGGTGTGTGTACATTAATGTTTTACAGAAAAGTGCTGAAGTTTATTTAAAGTGCTTCTTTTGAATAAACCACTTAAGAATGATACCAAGCAAAATAATGGAAAAACCTGTATTGGATCTCTTCCCCCTGCCCCCCCCCACCCCCGTGTGTGTGTGTCTGTGTGTGTGCGTGTGTCTGTGTGTATGTGTGTGCTTGTGCATGGGCGCGCCTCCCACATGAAATGAGCAGTAAGGTGATTAGAAAGTGAGGATGCCGGGCTCCCGTGAAGGATGTGGTCGTGCTGCGCAGAGGGCTTCCCAGCGGGCACGCTGCCAGGCGACGCCCGGAGCTGTCAGAAGGGGGGACCCGAAAGCACGTCCAGGGCACACGCCGGTCCCCTGGAGGGGAGACTGGAGGTGACAAAATGCCGTGTGGACGCGAGTCCCTGCAACACAGTTTCTGCCCCTCTCCCACATCCTGCGGCCTCTGCAGCCTTGTGCAGTGGCCTGAAACACGGCCCTGAGCCCCGCTACCTCCCAGGGCTGCTGGCGTGGCTCTACCCTGACAACAGCGGGGCTTTGTCCCCTGGGCCCTCCGCCTGATGTCCTCCTTGTCCGTGGGACCCGGACGGCCGTGCTTGCGCCGTTGTGAGGCTGGCACAGTGCCTGGCGCCCCTCCTGGGCTCAGCCCAAGTTGAGAGCTGTTCTTTACAAATAGCCAGAGTGACACCGAGACACAGGGCTCTGCGGCCGAAGCGGACACATTAGATAAGTCAGACAAAGGGGCCCTTAGGAACCTGGGGTCATCACCCAGTAATCCAGGGATAGGGGTGGCAGCGTCTAGTGGAGAAGCACGGAGCGGTGCGGGGGTGCCGGCGCGCTGCAGCCCCTCCTGCTGAGTTAGGATGTGCTCGGGCCCAGACGCAACGCGTAAGCTCTCTAACTGAAGCACGTGGGCACCCTTACAAAACGGGGCCTGTTTTAGTCATAAATTGTCCCGTTTCCGCTCCGCTCGTTGCCCCACTGCAGCAGACACGTTTCACAGAGCCACGTGGTGTGTAGGCTCCGGCCACCAGACCAAACTCCCCGTGGCTTAAAGCCCAGAGATTCCCTCTCTCGTGGTTCTGGAGACTGCAAGTCCAAACGCAGGCGTCTGTGGGGCGGGCCCATGTGGCAGCTCTCTCGCTGGCTTGCAGAGGGTCTCCCTCTCGCCGCGGCCTCCCGTGGCCTTTCCTTTGGGCACGCGTGCAGAGACCACCCTGGGGTGGCCTTCTCTTTCTGTCACCTCTGTTGTTGGTACTGAAAGGTTTGGTGCGTGTCTCTTAATTTGATTGCATGCTGCTTTGATAAAAAAATTGTGATTTTATGCAGCTGAGTTTCTTTATACTTTCCTTTAGGTTTTCCTGTCTTTGGTATGATGCTTTGAAAGGCCTTTCTCTACCAAAGCTTAATCCCAACTCACCCGCAGTCTGCTCCAGCACTTTTATATGTCTAGTTGATTCACATTTATAATTTCAGTGTTCTTGAATGCATCGCATTGACCAATGAGGTATAGTGACGTGACAATATTTTAAAAATTATTGTCCTAACATTATTTATTAAACAACACTACCACATTCCATATCCCTTCCATACAGTGATATACAAAAAGACATTCACTTCTTAAAGTTTCCTGGTTCTCTGCACTTTAAGGTGCTGGCTTAAAAACATAGAGATTTTCTATTTTCTTTTTTTTTACTTTAAAAAAAAAATTGAAGTGTAGTTAATTCAAGTGTACAGCAAAGTGATTCAGTTATACATACGTATGTATTTGTATATATAACCTTTTTCATTATAGGTTATGACAAGGTACTGAGTAGAGCTCCCTGTGCTGCACAGGAGGCCCTGGCTGGTTATCTGTCTTATATAGAGTCGCGTCTATATGTTAACCCCACACTCCTAACCTATCTCTCCCCCACCCTTTCCCTTTGGTACACGTAGGTGGTGTTCTGTGTCTGTGACTCTGTTTCTGTTTTG
This sequence comes from Hippopotamus amphibius kiboko, assembly GCF_030028045.1. Classification (NCBI taxonomy): domain Eukaryota; kingdom Metazoa; phylum Chordata; class Mammalia; order Artiodactyla; family Hippopotamidae; genus Hippopotamus; species Hippopotamus amphibius. The sequence continues at coordinate 113,194,170 of NC_080196.1, forward strand.
TAAATAAGTTCATTTGTATCATATTTTGGATTCCACACATGGGTGATGTCATAAGATAGTTGTCTTTGGCTTATTTCACTTGTGACAATCTCTGGATCCATCCACGTTGCTGCAAATGGCATTATTTCACTCCTTTTTTATGGCTGAGTGGTATTCCATTGTATAAATGTGCTACAGCTTCTTTATCCGGTCATCTGCCACTGAGCACTTAGGTTGCTTCCATGTCCTGGCTGTTGTGCATAGTGCTGCTGTGAACACAGTGGGGCACGTGTCTTTTTGATTTAGAGTTTTCTCTGGATACACACCCGGGAGTGGGGTGGCAGGGTCACATGGTAACCCTACCTTCAGTTACCTGAGGACCCTCCATGCTGTTTTCCACGGTGAGATGGCCACATTCTGCCATACATGATCAGGTCATACTATTTGGAGAATGGAGGTTTGGATGAAGAGAAAAGGATTACGAAATTCCAATTAGTCAGGGTGGGTGACAAATCTAGGGACCCAGCCTCTTCTTTGCCAAACTTCACCTACAATTCCAGTTCACCTGCGTGTCCCTTGTTGGGACGTCACTCATGTGATGGGAATACCATTCTAGGCATTTATAAATCACTGAATTTCCAGGTAACTTTTCATAGGTATTTGTTCCACTTCACCAACTCTCCAAATACTTAATCATTTGTATCCTTTCCTCTCACTGGCATCCCTGTAGTGAAGGAGTGTTACAGAAGGCATCCTCAGGAACAGACAGAAATGAGTAGGAACTTGACTCTAATCCCTTGAACTTAGCGTGCTGTAACTCTGACATAACTGGAATGTTCTGGCCTGCGGTGAACCTCAATTGGCCAGCATCTTTTAGCCGTCATGTCCACAGGACTCCTCTGGTGTAACCGTGCACTCAAGAAAATGTCACAGCTATAATCCCATTCCTTTGCAACAAGAAAAATGTCTTGGCACAACTGTGAAGTCATTCATACTTCGCGTTCATTTATCTGTTCAACAGTGTTTTGGATACACTGTGTGGCAGAAGCAGTGATGGGCACAGGAGAGAGGAGGGTAGTAGAGTCCCCGGGGTTTATGTCCTGGTGATAGAGACCGACGGGAAGAAAACACACACACACACCGAGAAGCAGGTAATTGGTGCTGTGGGGTCTGACAAGCGTGAGGACAATCTTACCAGGTCCCCTTGCCCAGCCCTAAGAATTGAGGGAAACGAGGTCATTTGCTTCTGGTCTACTTTGGTCCTCAAGGGTATTTTTCGTGAGGTTTGAATTAAATTTTCTAATTCCAAGTGGAGTGTTTAGAAATGTTTTTTTATTATATTGGAAATGTTTGCTGTTTCTTGTGTGTGAATTTCTCCTTTCCAGAGTTAGGTGGAAAAAAGTTCTTGAAATCTGTAAAGTGTCGTGGACCTCACTCAATGGCGTATACAATACTAACACGATCCTGTTAATTATGCAGTGTGAGGAGGCTATTATATGTATTTCCCCCAAGATGAGGAGAAACCACCAGTCTACTGTCAGCATTTCCCGTGTGAAGTCGCCCTGGTCCAGCTCAGTGACGTGGAGGGCTAGAGCACCGGTGCCCTCCGGGACCCCGAGCCTGCGTGGTCCAGGGTCCTGACCTGGTGAAGGAGCTTGGGGGAATGCCTGTCACCAGGAACCAGGTTCCCTCAAAATGGCTCCGCTGGTATCCAGACAGCATCGCTTGTGCTGAAACAAAGCCACCATCCAAACCTTTCAATCAAAAGCTGTTTTTCTGGAAAATAAAAACGTTCTCTGGGGTGGCTTTGCATTACAACAGGAGTGAGATGCTTCCTAGCTTCATGTCAGGTGATCTCATCATAGATATTTGATTCACTTGAAGAAATAAAATAATGAGGAAAGTGTGGGGGAAATGATGGAAGGTTAGCCGAGTAAGACTTCAAGGATCAGCCTGCTAAAGACTTCCATGTTTTTTTTTTTTTTTTTAATTTATTTATTTATTTATTTATTTATTTTTTGGGGGGGTACACCAGATTCAATCATCCGTTTTTATACACATATCCCCATCGACTTCCATGTTTAAAGATGAAGGAAATTGGGCTCAGAAGTTAAGGAAATTGTCCACACAGGCTTACAGCTATTGACAGAACAAGGGTTGCTCTATTCTTCCCTGTTCTTTCGTAAAAAATTGATTGATTGGTTGACTGATTGGCTGAGTTGGGTCTTTGTTGCCGCCCACGGGCTTTCTCTAGTTGTGGAGAGCAGGGGCTACTCTTCGTTGAGGTGCACCGGCTTCTCAGTATGGTGGCTTCTCTTGTTCAGAGCACTGGCTTTAGGCGCGTGGGCTTCAGTAGTTGTGGCATGAGAGCTCAGGAGTTGTGGCACCCAGGCTTAGCTGTTCCGTGTTATGTGATATCTTCCGGGGGCAGGGCTCGAACCCATGTCTCCTGCGTTGGCAGGCAGATTCTTAACCACAGCTCCACCAGGAAAGTCCCCTTCCGTGGAACTTTTGGGTGAAAGTCAGCTTATCAAAGTCTACTAGTGGAAGGAAAAGTTACTTTCCTCGTTGATATCATATTCACCTTCAATTAATTGTCCATTGTTACAGTCTTGGCTTGTTTTCATGTAACCAAAACCATTAATAGAATTACGGTGTCATTAAACCCTTCTTTGAGTTTAATGTATTCTTAGTTTTTAGGTGAATTATTTAAACATTTTCAATTATCTGCAGTGTAATATATTGTACTACATCAGGTAAATTGGATGGCTTAGAAAGTAGAATTACTGGGTTGGATGAGAGTCAATTCTGATAGCAATTTCCTCATTTTTCCTGTAAAATATCTTCACGGAAAAAAAGTTAGAAATTTGAAATATTACTGAAAGCTAACAGGCATCCTGATGTCCAGTTCCTGAGGAAACTTTACCATCTAAAAACAGCTGGATTGACATGTAGGCTTTCATTCATTGCATCCTGGTTTTGCCTCGTGAAGCAGAGACTGTCTGATGGAAGGGACGGAGACCTGTCACCGTCGTCGTGATCTTTGCAAAGACCCAGCGCTGCATCACCTGGGAAGATGTGTAACCTCAAGTATCAGGATTCTCTTCTCTTCAACCTAAATTCTGCAGCTCTCTGTATCCTGTCTGAGAGAATAAATACCAGAAAACAATTGGATAGGACAAAAGGAGGAAATCTTAAGTCTTTCTTAAAAATGTTGGGAAACTGGACTCCTTAATAGAATGTAAGAAGACCTCAACTATAGGGATAAAGCGTTACCAGTAGGTGACTGGGTTGGAAAGACAACCCTGTCAGCTAAAGAGGGAGACAGATGTGAGGAAGGACGGGAAGGAAACTAAAACATCATTAACAAGGATGAAAGCATGACCGGGAGTGTGCAGTGGACACTGGGTGTGGAGAAGAAATCCGAGAAACGCTCACAAAATAATTAAGAGTTAAAAACTCTGAGAGCAGGATGGTAAAAGAGAGATCACAGTGTGCTTCCCTGGGAGAAACTGGATCGTAGAAGAGAAACACTTATCAAGAAATACAAGAAAAAAATTTCGGATCCAAAGAAAACTGGATATTAAATGGGTCTTGTATATTCCAGGAAATAGCAGGACAAAAAACCCGATACCAAGACAAACTTTGCACCTTGTTCTGAATTCAAAATAAGGAAAATTTGTAGAAATTTCCAGGTTGGAAAACAGGTTACTTGACAAGGAGCAAAGATGCCCGACCTCAGCCTACTCCCTCTCCAGCATGCTGCGACCTGAAATTCTGCTCCCGAATTAGCTTTCTGTTTTTTTTTTTAAAGACCAGATGTCTTGCTTTTCTAATTAGAAAATTATTATTTCTTAACTTAATTTGGAAAATGCATTATAGCCCAAAGAGGAATGTAAAAATGATCCGCAATCCCTTGCCAACTGTTGTGAAAACACATCTATGTGAAATATGCATGTTCACATACATACACACACACAAAGAAATGTGCGTTGTTTACCTTTCTATTTTATGCATATTGTCTGTGCAGCACTATAAGGCAGGTTCCATGGGGGCTGTGCCCTGTCTGCCTTCTGCATGGGTCTTAGTTTGAGTTTCTGTTTGTGTATCTGCAAATACTTCACCTACCTCGATAGTTTTAAAAAATGGAAAAGGAATATATGTGTGTATATATAACGTGTAACCCAGGTGCCCCAAGCTTCTTCAGCATAAAGATATTATCTGTCCTTCTCATGTGCAAATAATAATAGATTGAGCTCCTTCCTGCTGGACCATAGGGTGCCCAGGTCTTCCCTGCCTCCCTCCCTCCCTCCCTCCCTTCCTTCCTTCCTTTCCTCTTTGTCTGTCATTCTAACTAGATTTCCTTCCTCAACTGGTTCTGGGAATTTCCTCCCTATAGCCTTAAATGCTCCAGAATCCGCTCCTGTTACAGCGAGTCACCTAAGGCAGCTGACTGACAGGAGGTGCCTTCTGCCTTTGGCCAGACCCCACCTCTGAGACGGGCCCCTCTGCTCCTGCCCTCTGGTCCTGGGCCTCACCCGGAGCAGGCGCACAGACCCTCTAGGGAGCGAGAGCTGTGATCCCCCAGAAAAGCAAGGGCAGAACAAACGGATGCCTGCAGGGAGGCACAGATGGGGGAATGGGGCGCAGAGGGCAGAGGGAGGAAGGCCTCCTCCCCTCTCCTTGTCTGCAGCTGGCACTAACAGCAGCAGAATGACCGATTCTGCGCAATTTGAATCATTTTACCGCTCAAGAAGCCAGTGCTCTGCCGGAGACTGAAGCCCAGTACTGTTTAGAAAATCTCGATGGTGGACGGTTCCATAAGAGCTTCCTGTGTTTGGAACCCATATTGTGCCGGGGAGTCCAGAGAAGTCAGCTTTCTCCGTGGTACCCTTGCTGGTCCTCCTGGGGAGCTGGATGGAAGGAGAGCACGTCTGGGAGGCAGGAGGCCAGGGCAGTCTGTCCCTCCTGCCGCCAGCTCCCCAGGGACACGGGCGGGTCCCAGGGCAGCTGTGGGCTTCGTTTCACCTGCACAGGAAGGAGGGTGTTCCCCAGACTCCCTCCAGCTTTAACGCTGGGGGCTTTACGGTAATAACAACATGATTCTCGGAAGAGGGGCGCCCTGAATACTGCTGTGTTCTTGTTGACAAATGTACTTTAACATTTGATTTTGCTTTAATAACATGTAATCATTATTTGATGGCCCAAGACACAGGGAAAGACCCGGTTTCCACCAAGGCAAGGAGCCATAACTGGCTTCCAAACTGCCTCCCTGTGGCACTCCGGGTTATTAGACTTTTTTGTTCATTTGATAGCAGCCCCGGTGAGTATCTGTATTTTTTTTTTATCATTCCCTTATTCATTTAAGAACTTATTCCTTGTACCCACAAGGCACACACCCACCTGATTACTTTATGAATAAAAACTAAGTAAAAATGCAAATAAACTGTGACCAAACCCCTTCGGACATGCTAGTTTGCATAACTGTGAAATTCTAATATATTTTACCGTTTCTTTTTTGCATGTGAAGTTTTCACAGTTGCTCTGGGTAAGTGTTACTTGCCTGTGTCCAATATTCCTTGGGATTTTGCATGTTGTCACATATCAGCTCCATTTTATAGACAATAATACAATAACCCAAGTGAAACTCAATTACAAAAGTATTTGTGTGCAAACTATCAATTTATCCCCAGCAGATTTTAGAGTGTTTTAATTTTCTGGGATTTTTTTTTTCCATTTGTGTCCTTACTGAACGTCTTCTCAGGTATAAGACCATATTTTCTAGTCATGCACGTGTGTGGTCCTTCAGAATCCACTTTTTAAAAATATGTGGCAATATATAAAAAAAATGACAGTTCTGTCTATCTGTAAGTACTGCTAGTACTTTTTCATTTGAAGTTCAACCTCAGGGAATAAGTCTCAAGGAAAAAGGCCATATAAAGTTAAACAAATATATTCATGGTAATCCCGTAAGAGCAGAAGAAGCCTCAAAATAACCCCCCATGGCATATTGGGACAGGGCCTGTTCTGACGAGGCAGGGACGGCCACAGCGCGCACGGGTGACCGCGTGGGCTGGGTCCGTCACTGAACGTGTGTCTGTAAAGTGAACGCAACAGAGAGCTGAAAGGGGTGTGCCTGCTCTGAGCACAGCTTGGAATGTCTCAGGCACACAGGAATGGGAGAAGTTTATTTGGCAAAACCGCCCATATTCTTTAGCAAATACTGTTTATAAAAGGTGGAGGTGGTCAGAAAACGCCTCTGTGTTTGGCATTCCCTCCATCGCCCAGCACCGGTCGTGCTCTCAACCCCACTCAGAGGAAACACCAACCGACGGGCAGCGGCTGTGATCTCAGAGGGAATCTGGCTCGAGTGCGGCCCTCAGGAGAGCTGCCTTTTCCCTCACCTCCAGCCCAGAACACTCAGCCAGAGGAGGAAGCTTTGGTGACACAAGAAAATGACGTGAAATTTGAATCTCAGCGCCCCTGCGTAAATGTTCCTGGGACCCAGCCAGGCGTGTCCATTGTCTGTTGGTGCTTCTGGGCCACGAGGCAGGGTCGAGCAGTGTGTCAGAGAGCACAGGGCCTAAAGTAAGTTCTATGTTTAGGCAAAGCCCAATATAGGTACCATAAGCCCTTCGCAGAAAATGTTCGCGACACCTGATGTACCCGGTTCTCCAGGAAGCGCTCAGGTAATGGGTCTTTGCTAAGGAAGGGTCCTGATGCAGGTGTGGGTGAGGAGGGTGTGAGTGAGACAGGTGTGAGTGGAGGGGGTGTGAGTGAGGCGGATGTGAGTGAGGGCTGTGCCTGGGCACCACCAATGGTGCAGTGACTCTGGAAGAACATGGCTCCTCTGAGCCCAGATCACATGTCTGGTGGATCCCAGGCTCCCTCGGCATCCTTGCCGAGGTCCTCAGGCTCTGGTCCAGTGGGGAGCTTGCCCGGGGCTGGTTTGCTTTGGGTACTTTTACATCGTTCTCCCCAGGCCCATGGATGTGATGGTGGGAGGCCGGGGACAAGGGGCTTGTAAAACCCAGAAAGCCAATTATTGCCGTTGACTTGCCAGAAATCCTCTAGCATTTTTAGAAGCCCGAATTATTTGTTTAGGGCTGGGTTTGCCAACGCACGTTTGCCAGGATACCAACTGTGAGAGTTACTTACTTCCTAAAAAATGGGTCCGGGATTAAAACCAAAACCAAAATCAAAAATTGAGCAAAACCTAAAAGCTTTGCGTGCCCCTGAATCCGGTACCCCCTCCTGGAGATGTAGGCTGTGTTCTTAGTCTGTGAGCATCCTCACACGCTGTAGGAAAGAAGCCGGCTTAGATTCAGCATCTTCCAGCCATCTGACCACTGAACTCTCCTCCCAGCCCCAGCACAAACTGGTCTTACCATTTTGGGGAACGAGCCCCTAGCAAAGCCACCGGTAAATTATGCTTTTCCTGAGAGTAAAAATTCTTTCACGTCTAAAGAGAAACATCACATTTATATTAGATGCAATATTGCTTTTTTGTTGTTGTTGCTGGGAGTATTTTTAACTTTGAAACTATAATTGGAAATGTAAGTCACATTACATCAAAAACAGCTTTTGATGTAAATGACTTTCACTTTCAAGGATTTCAATGGCCATATGAATAAGAAAATATGCAATTCAAATAGAGTTCATTCTATTCTATGTGCTGAGAGTTTTATCATATTATTTTCTACTGTGCTTATTTCTGGTGACAATAAAATATATCGATGGCTTTCATGTGATTATAGAAGACAAGTATAGGCCGAAATGCTTGAACAGGACAATCGAAAACTACCCATAATTACATTATCAGCGTTTGATAATCTGCTTTCCACTTATAGGGTTTCGATCATTTTTCTGTGTTGTTAATCGATGCACCCTGCATTGTTCCTTTGCATGGGTTTACAGTAATTAATGCAACCGATTGTTTCATAACTAGATTTCTTTTCTTTCTTTTCTTTTGTAAATAAAAATACAGTGAAGTTCACAGAAACTAAATCTTTTATCAAAATTTGTTTTCACTTTATGATAAGTATAGAGGTGATGAGGCCTATATCATGCATAGTACATTTTTAATGTATTTTTTCTTGTTCTCTTTATTTTTACATTTACTTCTTTACTTTATTATTGATCCTAATTATGGTAATGTCAGAACAAGGCTGGTGTTTTTAGAACTTCTGATGGTGGAGATTTTTTTCCCTTTGTGTTTTTGTTATAAATTTTTATTCTTGTTGTGTGTGGCTAGAAAAACACAACTTATACAGTTTCCCTATTTTGGAGTTTATTGAGATTCTCTGTGTGGCCTGAGAGGTGGTTTCTGGGAAGGAAGGTCCAAGGCTCTCTCTCAAATCAGCCTTCAGTGTAAATCAGGGGTTGGTGACTGATTTACCTACCGGGCCAGACATGAAATCTCCCTCTCGACCACTCAGCTTGACGGCGGGAGAGCGAAAGCAGCTTTGACAGCACGGGCGTGACACACGCCTGTAGCAGGAAGGCGGGATTTAGCTCGTGAGCTGCAGCAAGCTGACCTGCAGTGCAAATCCTCACCTTTATTTTGTCTGCTCCGCTGAGAGATGAGTCTCACCGCTATTGGGCTTCTTTCCCTTTTTTTTCCCTTTAATTGGATAGAGAGAAAAATCGTGATTCTTTTATCCTAACGTCCAAATGGCATTTTTTTTTCAATAAGAACGACCTTTTGACGTACCGATTAATACACTGAATTTTGAATTCTGCATTTTCTGATATTAATGTTCTGAACTTCCTTCCTATTGGTTTGCATTTACTGGTTTAACTCACCTCTTCTTTAAGTTTTAAATTCCCTCTTTTATTTTAGCTTTGTGGGTTTTTTTTTTATTTAAGGTTTGGTTGATTTATAATATTGTATTAGTTTCAGGTGTACAGCACAGTGATTCAACATTTGTATAGGTTACACCCCATGTATAGTTGTTATAAAATATTGGCTGTACTAGCTTTGTGTTTTGAGGGCCCTGGGTAGTAGATTTTGCAGAATTTCCACATGCTTGCTTTTCTTTGGAGATTTTTTTTCTCATGATGAGTATTTTAGTTCAAGCTGTAAAGTAGCTCATTCATATGGACTTGTAATTGATGGGTTGTTTTTTCTGTTTGGTTTTGCTTGTATCTCGTGGCAGTTTCTTTGACTTTATTTCTTTTGCAATATGAATTGTGATTTCTTTGGCTGTTTTTCTTAGCAATGTGAGGGGCATATTCTGAATGTCTCAGACAAAGCAGGGTGACTGCTCTGCTCGGGTCGGCTGTCTGCACGTTCTACGTGAGTGGCCCTACTGCATGTCCTGTGTACTAACCAGGCTGGCCAGTTGCCGTCCGGGGCCGAGCCTGGTGGCCTGACTTGAAAGATTGGCTGAGGGAATCAGGATTTCCCTTCCGTGAACTCGTACGAGGGATTCTAACTAAGGGACGTGGGGAGGGGTTGCAGCATGGCCAGACAGAGCAGGGGTGGGGAAGGCCCCACGGCAGGCCCATCCCTGGTTCCCTCAGACCCGTGGCAGCGACTGGTCTGGTCCTTGTCCCTGCGATCCTGCCCTTGCAGCGCGTCGTGGAAATGCATCCGGCGGTGCGCAGCCCTCGGGGCCTCTTTCCCCTGGTGCGACGGGCAGAGGCTCAGCGCGCTGTGGTTTGTCCCATCCCTGAGGAGGGGCCCGTGCTGGGGAGCCGCGCCCCAGGAAGGGAGGGTGGGCACCGGATCTCCCAGTGTGCGGAAACTGATGAAATTGTGAACCTTCGCGTCCAGGTGTCTGCACGAGCACCGGTTTTCGTTTCACGTGGGTGAACACCTGCACGGGGACTCGCTTGTCCAGCGAGGGTGCCTGACGGCTGAGGCACGGCCGGCGGCTCATCCCCGAGGCCGCGGCACGCTCCGCTTTCGGCAGCAGCGCCTGGGAGGTCTGTTCAGCATCGTCTCCAGGACTTGACTGTCGGGGGTTTTTCCTTCCCAGCGGCTGGACGGTGGGGTCTCCTCGTTTTAACCTACCGTTTCCTACGGGTTGCTGACGCTGGCATCTTTGCCGTGTATGGTTTTGGTGATCCGTATATAGTATCTTCCTTGGTGAAAAGCCTGTTCAAATTTTTTGCCCATTTTTAAATACTGAGTTGCTGTTTTTCACATTGTTGATTTTGAGAGTTCTTTGTTCTGGAAACAGATTATTTTCAGATGCTGGGCTTGTGAAGATGTTCTCTCAGTCTGGCTCTCATCTTTTCATTTTCTTACAAGTGTCTTTAGAGGAGCAATACCTTTTAATTTTGAAGACCAATGTATGAACTCATTGAGCTTGGCATCACTGTTCACTTTAAATACAGACTATTGTTTCTGACCTGTGTCTTTTCATTATAGTATTACAATATCATTTTGGGTTAAATTTTTTTCCCTCTGGATCAAAACCATTCAGTCATTTTTTAGTCTAATATATGAATTTTCCATGGTTGCCTCAAAACAATGCAATTTTTCCTTTTATCGTGCATCTCTGGACTATAAATACATATTGTAACTCAGTGTCTTTGCTTCAGTGTCTCTGAATCTGAACAGACGAACCACATATGTGTCTCCAGGACAGGTTCTAGATTTCAGGCGTATTCAGCTTTTATGCGTATCTAAATTTGTAATGTATTTTTTCTTCTCTTACCTGTTTTTACTTTTGCTTCTTTGCTTCATTGGTTGATGTTCATTGCGGCGATGTCAGGACAGCTCTGGCGACGCGGAGGCAGGTTTGCCCCGCATTTCTTGTGTGCTTGCTGTTCACTCTCTTCTGGGCCACTTCCTCCCCCGCGTGTGGGGGCTGTGGTCGCAGCTGCTGGTGATATATACCTATTTGTCCCACGGTTGACTTTTCTATCTAATTCATATTTTAACAGGTTATTTGCTTAAGTGAGGTGTGAAGGGAAACTTTTTTGTGTGTCTCTTCAAAGCACTGAATACTGATGAATGGAATATTTATACATGGAATGTTGCCTGCCATATCAATAAACAGAGGATGTCATGTCATCAAAGATTGAGCCCTGGCTGAAGGGAACACCTGCCATCACACCGCCCGTCACTCCCTGCGGGGAGCCCTGAGGACACCCAGGATGTGAGGATGCAGGATGCGGGGCCCCAGAGAGCTGAGGTACACATCAAAGCAAGGAGTTCAGTGAGCCCAGAGCTCGCATCCTCCCACACACAGAAAAGCGCCAAATTCCTTCACTTGAGACCTCTGGTTTCCTTTAATTAACAATACTCTCTTGAGGTTCCTGACGACCTGTCCTTTGTTGCAAAACCCCTGCATATCCTGGCTCCTGCCCTCGCCTCCTGGGAGCAGTTTCTCAGAGCTGTCTGAGATGCTGCCTCCCGGCTGCAGTCCTCATTTTGCCCCAAATAAAACTTAACTCGCAACTCTCACATTGTGCATATATATATTTTTACGTCAACAATACATTGTTCATTTTACAGTAAAATCTCAGGACATGTTGGTTACTAACTGGTAAAAATAAAATGAAAAATTCCCTGTTTCATAGACTGCACAATTTTGGGAAAAGAATGCCTTCTTCCAAAACGTCTAGGTCATTAGGTTTATATTCTCAGTAAAGGATCTGTATTATTAAGGCTAAGTATTTTAATGAGAACTGAAAATCATTCATGGGATTTTTAAAAGCAGAAATGAATTTTTCAGAAACTGTCATACAGGATTTCCAACAACGTTTTATATGGTCATGTGGAAGAGACAGACAGACAGATACACATCCACACACCATAGGGAGGTAGAAATTATCATGAAGTCCTCCGTTCCTTTAAACCTGTAAAGAGGGAAAAATACCAGATAAATGAGAAGTACACTTACTGCTAACCTGGAAAACTCAAAACCGAATGTGACTCCTCCCCGAAGGATCTAGAAAGGTCAGCTGCCATCTCAACCCACCCTTGTGAGCTGACTTGACGTTGCGTTTCCCCCCATAGTTTACTCATAAATAGAAAGGGATTGTTTTACTGACTTGCACGATATTTGTAGTGTGTGGAAACTGCCCAAGTAAAGGTGCAATGAATGAGCCTGAGTTCATTTTACACCCCAGAGGCGCTCTTCTCACCTACCTGATGTGTTTTCTTTTGGATTCAGGTATTTATTGGATTTCATTGTAAAAAAGGTACCAATTCTTATAAAGAAAAAAAATGCATGCTGGATGTGGCAATTATTTTGACTCTTAAATCTGTTTTCGATGGGCGGTTCTCGAAAGGTGCTCCCAGGAACAACAAAGGCAGCCTCCCTGGGCCTCACCAGACCCCACCCCACGTACTGGGCCGCATCTCTGGAGGGGCTGGGCAGCCGGTGCTGTAACCTGCCCTCCAGGCGATGCTGATGCAGCTCAAGCTGAGAGCCATCCTGTGAAAGGACTAACCAGTCACTGACCGCCTGTGTGTAACGCTTGTGTCAGGGCCTGGCCCTTGGTACCGCATACATTTTGTTCACCAGCCTTCCTTCACCACTTCCTGTCTTGGACAAAATGAAATCTTCTGGACATCACACATATGAGAAGTTTTACAACCTCTCCAGTAATCAGTAAATTTTAGAAACCGTGGGATGCATTTTTCTTCCATCAGATTGATAAGCATATGAGAAAACACACACACATTGTTTGTGGGAATAGAAACTGGTACAGTCTTTTGGAAGATTAATTTAACTCTATCAGCTTTGCAACCCCTGCATCCTTTGACCCACCCACTGTGCTTTCAGGAAGCTCTCCTGCACAAGAGCCACAGCCCCAGAGAGATGCAGGCACGCTGGCCTTCACCGCAACGCTGTATGGAAAATTCTGAATATCAGAATTTCTGTTTATAAATATACACACCTATAAACAAAATGGCATGTTTGGAAATGCATATTGGAACTACGTCGCATATATTCTAGTCGGAAATACGTACAAAGATAAGTTCTCAAAAGACGACAGTGATCATCTCCAGGGTAGGGTCACAGAGATGAAAAGAAGGTAAAAGAAGGGGCTTTGACTATTATTCTAAAATTCCTGTACTGTTTTTAAACCACGAGAATATATGAATTTTGTAATTAAAAACCATAACTAAAATGAAAGTAAAGGAAATCTTCAGAGCCTGTATTTCAATCAGGATGCTATGACTTGGGCTAAAAATTGTAAAGTGTGTGCAGACCCTGTGCTGGTGGCTGTCAGGGGGCAGAACACCGCACATGTCCTGATACAGAGGAAACGTGCACAGCAGCACTGGGAGGAGAGGGTGGTCCCCGAGGTGAGGCCCGGGGGCCGCGCAGACGCCCCGTGAGGGGCCAGGGCGTCCCAGAGCCGCGTTCTTGGCTCTGAGGAGGCTGCCCCGGTGCCGCTCAGCCGGGGTTGCCCCACAGGGAGCAGCTGGGCCACAGTTGTGCAACGCAGTCACCCTCAACCGCGTCATCATTTAACTGGGGACGTGTGTGTAAACACAGGGCGAAATGAGTGTAATGGAGTGATCGGCCCATGGGGACCCAGGGCAGTGACTTACTCTCCGTGCGCGTTACCCTCCGTGTGACTTCCCTGTCAGACTTGTGACTTGGAAGCAGGAAGACGGAGGACGACTGGGAGGAGGGAGAACGGAGTGTGGGAAACTCGTCAGCAGCTCTTGCAATAGTCCAAGGAGACATAACATTGGGAGGTGTTTTGGAGATAGAAGAAATAGGAATGCTGTCAGCACAGGACCGAGTGATGTCTTTCCTGGAAACAGGTATTGTACTCTGTATATAGGATTAAATTAGATCTTTTTTTTTCATTGCTTTTTTTTTTAAAGAACTTTTATTGAGATACAGTTGACATACAATAAACTGCATATATTTAAAGTGTACAATTTGATACTTTATTCTTAAATTAGATCCTAAATGGGAAGATTCTCCTGGATGCTCATGGGGACCAGGGTGGCCCCAAGGCCCCTTATGAAATGAACACAGGAGGGGTGGAGTCAGAGCAGGGGATTTGGAGATGGAAGCAGAGAGAGAGGACAGAGTTTGGAAGATGTTGCAATGCTGGCTTTGGAGATGGAGGAAGAGGCCGTGGACCAAAGATGCAGGCAGCCTCTGGACCCTGGAAAGGCAAGAGCCTCCAGAAGGAACCTGCCAGCCGTCCCCTTCCCTTCAGCTCAGTGACAGTGATTCAGGACAACTGTGAGAGAATAAGTGACTGCTGTGTAAGCCTTCGCGTTGGGGGTAAGTTGTTACACAGCCACAGATAACTCACATGTGGTCCTTCGAGCCACCAGAATCGTATAAGCTTCAATATATCCTGTCCCGAGCTCCAAACCACGGACATCTTTACCAGAACGGCCCTGTAGCAAAGCATTGCTCTCTGGGTGTGCACAGACGGAGGAGCCCGTGTGCTCGCTAACTCAGGGATGAATGCTCCCTGTGTCATCATTGCCACTGTGAGCGGCTTTGTGTGTGAGTTAACCAGAGGCAGCTTTCTTCAGAAGATGTCCTGGAGGCTGGGGACGTAGCATTTGGGGGAGGTGAACTTGACCTGCCGTCACAACACTCCTGCCCGGGGGAGGAAACACGGCCACAGATTCGGGAGAAGCCCGACCAGAGAGAGGGTTCTCTATAGAAGAAACTAGAACCCAGCGGTAGGCACGGGACCGTCTTAGTCACTGGGAGCCGACCTAAGGGACCTTCATCCTAAGCCCACCAGCGTTCCGAGGACCCGGTCCCTGGGAGGCAGGGCTGCGGGACAGCAGGGGGCACCTGGACCCCACGTCCCCCTCCCGGTTCTGATCCGACAGTGTGGGGGGGCGGGGGGTGGGTGGCGAGCCTGGCTTTGCCTCCTGTGCTCTGATCTGAAGCCTTTTCCTTTTCTCTTCCTGGGTCTGGAGGTGGTTGTTCACCAGGGAACAATGTGACCTTGCCGGTCCGGTACGGACAGACTGAATGTTCGACTTAACAGGAAACCTGGCTCTGACTCGCGCCATAATAGCCGAATCGTGGGCCTTTGTGTTTCTGGAAGGGAGCTCGCGGCCCATCCTGCCTGTCTGCGGGGCACGGACAAAACCTCTGCCGGAACAACCCGACCCTCACTCCTGAGGTGCCCCCGGCAGGCGAGCGGGCACTGAGCACTCACTCCAGGCTTTGAGGTCCTGGGCTTTCTCCAGCCTGGACCTGTGGACCAGCACAGGGAGTTCCGCTCAGTGCTCTGTGATAGCTTACGTGGGAGAAGAATCCAAAAAAGAACAGAGATACACATACACAAACACACACATATGCATAATGATTCACTGTGCTGCGCACCTGAACCTGGCACAACGCTGTGAATCAGCTACTAGGTGGGAGATGGATGGGATCCAGGCTGGGCGTCTACAACTGGCCCGTTCACACCTCTGAGGTGAGAGGAAGATGAGCTCCAGGCCGGACATCCGTTACCAGCCCCCTGTTTACATTTCCTAAGGCAAGAGACACCTGGGCTCCGGATTACATGTTTATGACCAGACTCCTGTCTCTATTTTGAGAGCTGCACCTCGATAGAAGAAACAGCAACAGAAATAGGGTAAATAACTGGACATTTGGACACTTTTATGGCAGGGACAGAGAGGCGCTAAACCCTATTAAGAGATCAAGAGGTCATACCCTCCCCACCCCTGGGACAAGGGAGACACTATGCACGCGTAAAAGCCTTCAAGGGGTCAAAAAGGCAGGGGATGCCAGACCATAATAAGTCTTGCTATCTCCTTCCCAGAGGTCTTTGCGATAAGATCCATCTTAATAGAGGGGTGCGTGCATACCCAGGCGAGGGTCCAGAGGCAAATTAACCCTGGGGGCAAAACAATATGACTGGCCAAGAAGAAGACAAAGACCCTGAAGACCACCCCTTTATAAAGAATTTAAACTCCCCAAAGGCGTGACTCTGGGGACTCTCCCTGAGCTCGCCTGTGCGTCTTTCCGCATGTGCTTTGCTTTTCCAATAAACTGTTTTCCTTTTCTCTTTACCTTCTGCCTCCTCGCCTGAATTCATTCCTGACAAGGCCGGCAAGACCTAGGGACCCAGGCCCTGGCCGCTGGCCCCTGCGCTCCAGTGGTTAGGACTCCCGGTCTGGGAACTAAGAATGAAGATCTTGATTCCAACGACGGCTCGCTGCCACTTCCTGCTGCCTGCGTCCAAAATCACTATGATCCAATAAAAATTAAAAAAAAAAAACAACTACTCTGCCCAGCAGGGTGCGAGCCGCCGCCTTTATTCTACATTCTACTTTCTAATGAGGAAGCGAACAGCTATTTCAGTGCCTTTAAGCCACACGCAATCCGTTCACTCAACGCGGGTGCACTCAGCACGGGGAGGCAGCCTGGCTGTTTCTTAGGTGAAAGTCTGAGTGCTTGATGGAAGTGATTGCAATGATTTTATTGACTCAGTGGGAGCGTCCATCCTTAGCTGAGAACGTGATGCAATAACTCCTCAGTAAATCCTGTGGTTAATCACAGACGGGCAGCAGCAAACTGGAAATGTATCCAACACACACAAAATGTCACTGGTGAAAGCCTGGGACAGGGATTTTATTCTCATAAAGAGGTGTTGGAAGAGCAAGAGGAAATGACATGTAACAGCTGTGGAAAGTATGCAAAACGCTTAGAAAACTGAAAACAACGTAATGTTTAGTTTCAAGTTACGGCCAAGAACAGAGCACCGTGCCATCGGACATCACAGGATTCTGCATCTTGTTTCCCTTCTTGAGGAAGACAAAGGTTGACCTTGGGCTTTGATAAGCCATGCACTTGGTGAGAGAGTGAAGATGTCAGGGCTTTTGTCCAGAAGTGGGGCTGCCTCCCAGTGGACCAGGGAAGCACTTGATTGGGGGTGGGGGGCAAAGAGAGGCAGGGAGGTGGGTTTCCAGTGCAGGTGTGATGCCTGCAGGGCCCCAGGGCCCAGGGTTAACGCTGCTTCCACAGGGCAGAGTGCAGACCCTGGGGCAGCCGTGACCTTCTGGTTACAGCACTGAGCTGGGGAACAGGTGGTCCCCTAGATGGAGCTGGGAGCCCCGTTCCCCAAACAGTTCCCGAGGGACACACCTGACAGGCTCTCCTGGCGTCCTGAGGCCTCCGGGTTTCACAAGCTTCCTATTAAAATGCTAATGGCGCTCCGATGCCAGCCCCCGGGGGACCCTGCCGGGGATTCTGCGGTGGAAAATCTGGTCACGCCGAGGAAGCCCAGATTGCCCGCTAACTCAGCCACAACAGCAATAATGACAATTTAAATCATTTATGGCCTCTCAGACACTTCCATTTGGTGGAACAGAATTAACTGAATTCTAGAGATGGAAAGGATTTAAAGAGGCACCGATTTCCAAAGCTGCGTTTTGTCTGTCGGGAAAGCAGGGCCTGGTGACTGGGCCCTGCAGAGGCCTGGGGCTGGGTGCCAGGTGGCTCCCGGGGCTGGTGGGCGAGGACCCCTCCCGGCCAGCGGGGAGAGCGCGCTGACACCCACGGGGCCTGCCCTGAGCCGCCTGGGGGCTTCCTGGGTTCTGCGGTCCCGTCTGCGGGATCTGTTTCGTTGGGATTTGGGTTTCTCAATAGACAAGGGTGGCAGAAGCAGGATGCTGTATCTGTCTTTTATTTAGATCAGGAACGGAGATTCAGAGATTAAGTGACTCCACCATGGGAACAAAGCAAAGCAAAAAAGGAAAAAAGAAAATCCCTGAAACCATACTTGTCTCCTGGTCCCCCGCATGTTCCCCTGCAAAATGTCCTAAGTCTCATCCTTAACCACCGGGGCTTCCGTGCTGGGACCCCTCTGGAAGCCATGAGCCAGTGGGTGGGTTCCTCAGGGTCCACAGAGTTAGGGGGGCTCAGTTTGGAGCAGAGAGAAGTTCAGAGGGTCAGCAGGACGGGGCCTCAGGGGCCTCTCCTTCCCCCCGGGGCTCTGGGCCCTGCGTGTGTCCAGGCTGGACCTCCACAGGCCGCATCTCGGGGTGTCTGGTCAGGGGTCCTGGTCTCCTTGGTCCTGCAGCTGTCCCCTCGGGCGGGGTGTCTGTGGTGGACACCGCCTGCCGGGGCGAGCTGGAGGGTCACCCCCTGAACTGCACCGTCTGTGGGGTGAAGTCTGCAAAAGCCCGTGGTGAGGCCGGAGGAGCAGGTCTTCGGGGGCTTTCATTAGACCAAGAGGCACCAAGAGAAGCCGGGGGTCCGCACCCTCCATCTCCTTCAGCAGAGTCTGAGGGGTGGGCAGGCACTGAGGGAGGGTCTGCTGCTGGGGGAGGGACCGCCCCTGCGGGTGAGGACGTGCCCTTGCTGGGGGCACCTGCCGTCGCCGCGGGGCCAGGCTGTCTGGATGTGAGGTGCCAGCTGCTGACAGGGCTTTGGAAGGTCAGTCCTTGCAGATCCTGGGTTCTGTGGCTTTGACGGCCCCTCCTGTGGCAGGAAGGGAGCCCTGGCGGTGGGAAGCTGAGTGTGGGTTACGTGCCTGTGCCGAGGAGGGGGCTGTATACCACTCACAAGATGCTTCCAGGGTCTGTTTAGAAAACCCTCTCATTGCAGTGCAGTTATTTAGTTTTCAGTGCATGTGTCCTGGACGTGGGGAAGACCATGTACAACACCAGGGGTGCAGGCAGAAAAGCCTGCCGTAACTGGCGACACCACATCGGGCTGGATATGGGCGGTGTCAGAAAAGGAGGTAAGCTTCCCCATGATGAGGAGGATCTGAAATCTATGGTTTGAGGTCTGCTGTGTGAACCCTGCCTGTTCATAATTGCATAGGAATGATTGATATAAGTATAAAATGCACTGTTCTTGCCTCTGCTCGCCTTTGTCTGGACTCCCGCATCCTGTAACCCCAGCAACTCCCGCCCGTCCTGTAGCCCTTAGCAACCCCCGTGTTCTGTAACCACCTGTAATGTATAGACACTGTGTAACCAATCAGTTAGTGCCGACTGTAGCTATATGTCTTCATCTATAAAAGGAGAAAACAGGCCCAAAACGGGGCCCAGAATTTTTGGAGCGTTAGCTCGTCTGGTGCCGACGGCTCAATAAACCTGAGTTTCCCAACTCTCTGAGTGTGGTGCTTGGTTTCTCGTGGGATCAAATTCTGCAAGACCCAAAGACCCCTCCCAGGAGACGGTCTCGGGGCTGCTTTGCTAATGGACTGGATGTGCCTGGCGACGCGGATGACAGTGGGTAGAACCGGGAGGAGACTGACTCCGCCTTGTTGAAAGAGTCCGCTCATTGTTGCTTTGTCCACGCTTCCCTGGTGATGACCAACAGAGTCCCTCGGATCCCGTGAGCCTACCCCACGCCAGAGCCCTGAAAGGCGAGGTGTGGGGAGGAGCTGGTACAGGGTCCAAGGATGTCTTCTGAGAAGGGTGAGTGTGGGTGAACATCTCACGTGCAGCCTGGGATCGGGAGACATCAAGGTAGTAACGTGTCGGGTGCTCACGGCATACAGGGTCAGCGCTCGAGAGCCCTCGGGTCATGTTATCAATTCAGTGATGCAGGCATTTTGATCCCCTTTATGCAATAATTTGCCCCAAATCTCCCAGCTAGTAAATTACAGAGCTGAGATTTATATATAGGTGGGCATTCCCCGAGCCTATGCAATTGTAACTCTGCCTCTCCAGGAACAAGCAACTGGGTGGAAACATTTTCCCAATCTCTGGTGATTTTACAGTAAAATAAGATCAGAAAAAAATTCATTTAAAATTGTAAACTTGTACTGATCTGGGAGATCATGTCATGAAACATACATAAGGGAGGGATTTCATTTCTGTAAAATGCAAGTTGGAAGATCAAACTTTAACAAATATACAGTTTGTTGGGGTCAACATTTTAAGTATGGCAGAGGTATACGTGGAGACAAAAGTTATCGGTATACAGTGGTGTGAAGGAAAAGAGCCGACTAATTCTGAGAGAGTCTTTCTGTTGAACTCTTGTTAGTTGCTGCACCCTCAGGTAAAGCAAATAATGCAAACCAATATTTTGGGGACGCATTCTTTCCTGGACGGAGCCTACGCAGTGAACAGTATGAGAGGGCAGTGAGGAGCACGTGAAGGTGTCTCACGATGAGAAGCACATCAGCAGCGCCTGGAAGTTGCATGTGTTGAGAGTTTTATGTGTTATGTTAGTTGGGAGAAGGAAAGCAGGTTTGCTACCAAGTCCGAGCTCAATCTGCTTGCCGCACGACCGGCTAACAATCGGAGACGAGGTGTGGAGGCCAGGAACAGGACTTCATTCGGAAAGCCGGCAGACCGAGAAGATGGCAGACTAGTGTCTCTGAACAATCATCTTATCAGGTCTGGATGCCAGTTTCTCTTATTGAGCAGGGAGGGGGAGGAGGTGAGGAAGTAAAGTAAAAAGCCCATACGTCTTGCAAACGTCCCCTGGGACGGCCAGCCTTGGGGAGGGGACGTGTTCATTTCTTCTCTCCTGCAGCCATCCACAGGTGCGCAGGGTCCGGATGCATCCCTGAACAAAGGCTCCTTGGTTTAACACTCAGGCAGAGGGGCAGGGTGCCTTCACTCCCCGAGGCAGGCCATTAGGTATAGACAGTGTCCTTTTAGTGAGCAAAAGCAACCGGAGGTAAAGGTTGAAGTAAAAGAAAGAGACCCCACCTGTGGTCAATTTGAATGAGGTTGAATATGCAGGGTGTTTGGAAGTTCATTGATTATTCACAGTAACGTTTCCTTCATCTAGAAAAAAGCCTAATGTTGTCTTTGCAGGAGTTCATCGTTAAGACAACAGAATCGAAGGGTGTGTGTGAAAATTGCACTAAAGGAAACGCAGAGCACATACTAAAGAGCCGTGTGATGGGTGGGAGGATGCTTCAGGGAAGGGAAGAGACTGTGGCAAGACCTGAAGAGTTCTGGAAAGATCCAAGATCCCTATAAAATCATCTCAGGAAAAATGATATTCATGAAGTTTTCTTTAATAGTAATTTTTTTCAACTCCTGAATTCCTACATTATATTTAAAATATATACGTGATGGAGGACTTTAGTTTGTGGGTGGAATTATATCCTGGTGCTCAAGGGATCAATGTTTTTTTTTTTTTTTTTTTTTTGACAGTTTTTAGTTGTGCCTTTATTCACCTTAGTTCATTAAAAATGGACTTGTTTTAAAGATCCTATAAATAGAGTAACCACGCACTAATGTGGGATTATAAGTAAGTCACCCCTCTCAGCATGGTATTTTTGTCTTTAAAAAGCAGAGTTTCTTATAGGAATCTTATTGATCACACAGTCGTTACAAGAATGTCAGATATAATGATGTATACAATCTAAACAAGACAGGCTAATTAAGAATTTACATAATGTAAAAATATACATATTAAAAGTTAGCCATGTGGACAGATGCATGCATCAGGAAGAGTAGTTGATCGGGGTTGAGGGCCCATATGCAGTAATATTGCTTTTTCTTCCTCAATTACAGTAAATAACTGCCACTAACAGATACAAGTTTTCCACACACATCTAAATACACAGGGTAAATGGTGACCTGCTACACGTACAGTCTCAAGTGGGTCTGTGATCCTTCTGCGACAGCTCTCACAAAAATAGTACATAGTAAACCCCATGCAGGTAGTCGGAAGCACTGGTTACTTATCCTAGTTGGACTCTGAAAATGTTTAGTTTGTCATTAATCTGTGTTTCCTTTCGCTATTTTCAAAACTGACATGCACACGGGAGTGGGGGAATTCTGATGACTGTCTGACCTAAGAGTGAACTGAAATACTCTTAAAAATGCTTTTTAATAACATATTTTAGTCACATACTTAACATAAAACATGGATCATCTACAGCTTTAAGCCAAAAGGTAGAGGAAGTGTATCTGAATTTTAACGCTTTTAGTTTCAGTATCCTGTAGCGTTCTACCTTTGTCCCAAAGAATGAAACCCATGTAACTGATTATTTGCCAAAGCAGGCACTATTTTGAGCTCTTAAGAGAATATTCAAAACAAAAACATGTCATTCTTTCTCTAGGCCTTTTGAGAAACTTGGCCAAAACTATATAAATTATTCAAGGTTCCTGTTGAGCAGTGCTGTTTTTCTGTTACAGCTGT
Source organism: Hippopotamus amphibius kiboko (assembly GCF_030028045.1). Taxonomy (NCBI): domain Eukaryota; kingdom Metazoa; phylum Chordata; class Mammalia; order Artiodactyla; family Hippopotamidae; genus Hippopotamus; species Hippopotamus amphibius. The sequence continues at coordinate 113,216,183 of NC_080196.1, forward strand.
CTAGAGAACAAACCAAATGAAAACTTCATAACAAGAGCACTGTCTTGAAATACACTTATTAGCAATCAGGAACCCTGGACAAGAGGTCTGTTCTCTTATTTCCTATTACACCCACATCCACCCCGCTTTTTGCCAACTATTATGGCAAATGTATTGGGGGTGGTGGGGGCGGGGTGGCTATGCCTGACAACTTATGCTTAAAGATCCTTCTAAAGGAGATTTCTCTAGGTGAGTAGAAACCCTTCTATAAAAAGTTGGCAGATTCTGTGAACCTAAAGAGAAGAGTTAATGTCTCTCTGAATGCTCAAATTGCAAGTTCCTTTTGGGGGAAAAAAAACATTAAAATAACTTGAAGGTCTATTTTATTGGCAACTTAGAATGCAAAGTATTTTATTTTTAAACTTGAAATGTGAAAGCAAGACAGCGTAGGTTAAATAATAATAAAGTTTCCCAAAGCTGAATGTGCTCATTTGGAGCTCAGTTTTTCTGCTTGAAGTCCCAAAAAACAACTTCCTAAAACTCCTAGGCAGGAACACTACTGTTTGGATGATCTGTGATTAGATGAACTGATCAATCAGTTGGTAACATCCCTTTTTTATTCCTTGGTAAATAAGGGTTTAAAAAATTCTAGAACAGATGCTTTTTTTTTTTTTTTTTTTAAACTCTTACACAGACAATTTCATTCCAAAAGTCTCCTGAGAGGCGTATACCATATACAGGAATCCATCTTCATCCTTCTCACTCTCATACACTTCACAAATCGGTGTGGACACACTCACCATGCTATGTCCATTCACTAACAGGAAGAAGGCTTGATTAGCGTTGAGCTGTAAGCGCCTTCTAATTATCTTGATGAGCTCACTCATGTTGACATGGTCAGGCACCAGGAACTTTGTTTTATCCAGGACTGGAAGCTGCTTCTCACCTTTGTATCGTTCTATTATTACCGGGATTTTGGTAGGATGCTGCTCTCGGATAAGTGGGACATCTTCTACTCTTTGTTCGAAGGTTCGGCGCTGTTTGCAGGTCTTCTCCGACGGCATGGCGCGGCAGGCTGGGCGGGGGCGGCGAGGTTGTTGGTGGGCACAGGATGGACCAGCCCTCAGGCTATTTTGCCCCAGACTTGACGGGACCCCCGGAGCGGACACTCAGGGCATCCTCAGCGGCGGGAACTGTGTTGATGTCCAGCCCGCCCCGGTCAAGCTTAGGTCCTGGACGGGGGCCTTGGAGGGCACAGGCCTGTGAGCTCCGGCACCGAAAGCCAGGGAGACCAGGAAGGGACACCGGCCGTAGGAAGGTCGTGTAGCTGCCGTGGGAGCCCTTGGGGAGCCCGTGTGACGGGGTAGCACAGAGTCTCTGCCTGAAGCCGGTGCCCAGGACCGGCTCCGGCCCTGCAGGGTCGGAGGCCGGGCCGAGGCTGGCGGGTGTCAGGGGCCGGCAGAGCGCGGTGGGCTCTACCCAGAGCCTGCTGATGGGGGGCCGCCCAGCTCTGCCCTGCTCCCCTCCCCCGAGGCTCCTGGCCGCGTTTCCGTGACCGAGGCCGTTCACCAGCCCCGGGGGTGGGGAAGGTGGCTCAGGACACCCTCCGGCTCCTGGTTGACGAGGACGCCGTGTCTCCAGTTGCTGCAAACTCGGCCTGGGGAGCGGCAGGCGGCTCAGGGAGGGGCTGTGTCTCCGAGCACCTGGGCCCCCAGCGAGGTGCCGGGAGGGCCGGGCCGGCGTCGGCAGTCGCTGACGGCCACTGTTTATCCTCGCCAGCGGCCCACTCTGCGGGGAAGGTTAACCTGGCAAGACCCAGCGAGGGAGCCCTCCTGCAGCACTGCGTCCTCCCCATCACATGGGATGTGGCACACGGCAGGCTCCAGGGAGCCAGGGTCGCCTGGGATCTCGTTCACGTACAGATGCGGGTGGGCAGAGCGGAGGTGGATCTGAGTGCCTACGTCCATCACGAGCTCCCAGGGATGCGATTCTGTGGGGGGGACCCTGAGAACACCTGGATCCTCGCTGTGCATTGAGGTCACACCTGCACCCACGGTCCTCTTCGCGAGGCAAGCTGCTCAGATTCCCAGAACCAGAGGTTCTCAACGTGAAGTCTCCAAACCAGGAGGACCAGCCTCTCCAGGGACCTTGTCAGAAATGCAGGGTCTCGGGCTCCACCTCAGGCCTGCTGAGTCAGAAACTGGGGCCATGTGACCTGCGTTCTAATAAGCCGTCCAGGGGATTCTGGTAAACCTTGGGATGCACCGCTCAGACAGCAGACATCACTCGCTATGAACACCTGCTTTCAGGCATCATGACTGTCCCCGAGGGGCTTGGTCCCAGAAGATCTCAGGCCCGGCCTCCAGCTGGCGGCGGTAGACTTGCCTGGACCAGGTTGCAGAGCAGGACCTCCAGGTGGCTCATCTTGCTTTGGAGCACATGCCCTCCAAGAGGGAAGCCGTGCCCTGAGCTCTTAAACGTGATGTGTGTATTCCATTTTTCTGCTTCTCAGTACGTCCATCACTTACTTTCCCAGCCCACGTCTTGCCATTTCTCATTGATTTTCCTCCACTCTCTGCTTCAGTTCCCTTATTCCGAGGTAGAATGAATAAAGAAGCACCTCTGTTCTTTTAGTCTCTCTGACAAGGGTTTCCTCGAGATAAATGTAGCCGTATTAGGGGCAGGATGTGGCGCCTTCTGCTCAGGGCCAGAGGAATGACTTTCTGTGAGTGACAAGTATCAGACACAGGGATCGTGAGCGCGAGGAGCTGTCCCGGTGTGCAGCCGCCTGCCGGAGCGCTCCATGCTGTGTGTGCGCGGGCGGCAGTGCCGTGCGGTGTGTCTGTCCCGTTCCTAGATCTTGAATGCGCCTGGCCTCACCTGTGAAGACTTACTTCTAACATCTGTTGTGCTGATTCACACACCCTGGTCAAACAAATTGAAGTGTTTGCAGCTCTCCAGGGTGGTTTTAGGCTGTGTATTCTGGATTAGAATAATTCAAATATTTACTAACTCTTCTAGGGTATGCAGACTAAAATGAAGCCTCACGTGCATATTTACCAAGCCTTCTCAAAATGAGCTGCAGCAACACGGCCAAGACCACACTGCCTCCCTGCCCGTGTTCTCAGTAAATGTGCTGTCACCTACCCAGGTGCTCACGCTGACCTGGAGTTGTCCTTGATGAGACCTCCTTTTCCTGCCACCCTTAGATGTTTAACCCTCCACTCAAAGATATGGTTATCTTCTACAGTATTTCCTGAACATTCCTCAGTACTCTGCCTGCCTTGTTCTCAGGCTGGTCAAGTCATCCTGTCCAGAGACTGCAGCAGCCCACCTAGTTCCCTCCATCTGTTCTTGTCCATTTTTGATTCGTGTGTGGACATGGAAAATTTATACCTTTTGGCTATTTTTGGTAGATATTTTAGTAGGGGTCTGTAGGTTGTGTTTTATATTGATCTATTCTCTGATATGCATATAGTATCTATTTCCATCCATTCTATTCCTCATGTTGTAATTTTTTAGTGCCATCTCCTGTATACAGAAGTTTTGCATTTGTGTGGTCGAATATATCAGTCTTTTCTCTGTTATTTTCCTCTGTGCTCTTATAGTTTGTCTAGCTTCTTTTCCATTGAATTCTTTAATCCATTTATATTTGATTTCTAAGATGCTGCCACACATGCAACGCACCCCTGAGGAGTCTCAGCTTCTGAGCACTTTTATTCTAAAGTTTAATTTACTGGGAGAGAACATCTGATTGACTCAGTCTTGATGATCAAGTCAGCATAAGAGGATGCTGTAGCACAGGGCACAGGTGTCCACTCTGTGGGGGACTTGGACAGTGAGTGTGGCAGCCAGGCCCCTTGTTATTGAAACTGAGCAGGACACTGGGGGCTCCTGGGCCCAAAAGCCTTTCTTTGTCCCCTGTTTCTTGATTATAGGAAATAGGCTTCATGCAGCCTCCATGACCTCCCCTGAGTTCCAACGGGCAGGTTCAAACAGGTGCTCATCAGGGAAGGAGGGGATTCGGAGACCAGGCAGGAGCACTCGAAAGAAACAACAGTGCAGCCTTGGGCAGGTCCTGGTCCCCTCTCAAGGGATACACATGATGTCTTCGAGCTTTTCTGCAGATACGGAAACCCCGCCAGGTGGGAGAAGTTAACTGTATGCTGCCCACCAGCATGTAGACCCCAGACCACTGGAATCACAAAGTTGATGATACTGACTCCCCATCACCTCACCACCAGCCAATCAGAAGAGTGTCCGTGAGCTGACCACGCCCTCTTTGAACCATGACTATAAAAGTCCTCACCACCCCCTCCAGGGCCGGACACACAGTCTTGAGGGCATTAGCCCGCGGTGGCCCCCTTTGCCTGGCAAAGCAATGAAGTTATCCTTTTCTACTTCACCCAAAACTCTGTGTCCGAGATTTATAGTGTCGGGGTACAGAGGCCAGAATGGGCTTCACTGTCCACAACAAGGGTGAACCTTCCATTTCTGACCGTAATTACAGTGCAGTATGCATTTCTTCCTCCTGTCTCTCCAAAAATGAGGAAATTCCCATGTGAGAGTCACATTTTCATCATGTCTGTGCCAGAAAAGTTCCATCAGTGGCCAGTTCTTTCTCTGTCATAATTACCAGTGATTTTAATGTCATGAAAGTCACCCAGAAGAGATATTTGAAGAGGGACTTTCTGTCCTCTCTGTGAACTCTTACCATAACTATTTCTGTTAAATTTAGGCATGAAGGATAAAGGTAATTGGAATCTAAAAACCTTGAAATTAGTGGTGAGATGTTCTTTATTATACAAGTAACATCAGGATGGAAAATAAGAAATCAGAGTCTCGGTCCCTAGGCTCTTGCCCAAATTTAGTTTTTAACTTGCAGGTGCATTTGAGTTCTCTGCTCTAGATTTTAGCAGGTTCTCTGGTAAAATTAGGCAGTTGGTCTGCAGGTCAGTAACGTCTTTCAGGCTCTAAAATTCTGTGGTTCTATGGCTTTTCTACCTTTGCCATGGCTGACCACGAAGAAGATTCACATAGCTCTTCGGGATCTGGGAAGAGTGATTTGGGAGTATTTGGGCACTTTTCCTTAAGAGATGTTTTATGGATTCAGAGAATCCTTGGGAAAAAAATGGTGCTGGTTCCTGCCATTGTTTCCTGGATCCTAAGGTTTCAAGAGGAAGACCGTGTCTTTGTGTTACTTTAGGCGATGCCACCAAATCACCTTTGACAGCATTGCCTCTTGTAATATGAACCTGGGCTTTTCAAGCTTTCTTGACATTAAGATTGTAAACTTGTAACAGGGAAGAGCCAAATCTGACCGCGTGTGGGATCTGTTTCTTTTATTTTAACCTTTGCTTCCCATTGCTTTTGTTCACTAAAAGGACACTGTCTGTATACAATGGCCTGCCTTGGGGAACCCTGTCCCTCTGCCTGAAGGTTAAACCAAAGAACCTTTGTTCAGGGAAGCATCCGGGCCCTGTGCACCTGTGGATGCTGCAGGAGCGAAGAAATGAACACGTCCCCTCCCTGAGGCTGGCCATTCCAGGGGATATCTGCAAATCTTATGGCCTTTTTACTTTGCTTCCTCACCTCCGTCCCCCTGCCTGTGCTATAAAAGAAGCTGGCACCCAAACCCGGATAAGATGCTTGCTTGGAAACACTAGTCTGCCATCTTCTCCGTCAGCCGTATCCCTTGCCTCAACACCTCACCTCCGATTCATTGGCCTGTCGCACGGTGGCGAGCAGAGCGAGCTTGGACTTGGTAACAAAACCAAGGAGAAAATCTAAATTGAATGTTATGAATCTTCCCTGTTGACTCATGGGTCTCAGTGGGGGAAGCTACTGTTCAATTCTGTGTGACTCTACTAAGTCCGTCAGGTCTTCTGGAAGCCATCCAACTCGTGGTGCCTGGTGCCCTAGTACTCCTGGGACTAGGGGTGGGGAGGGGAAAGGTGGAGAAGTGGAAACCAAGGCAGAGTTGAAAGGTGGGCCTGCTTTGACTTGCTTCTGCCCTTTCAGGAGGACTGGGGGGCATGTCCCTCCCGTCTGTCTGTCTGTCTGTCTGCATCCCTCTGCGGGTGGGGCGCGTGTGTCAAGTTCACTTTCCATGACAGTGATGGAGCCATCCCCCCGGCCGCCGAGAGCTGTGGCTTTGCTCTGGGTCCAACCCACACACAAAACGACCCGTCCGTATTGTGGCCTGGTCTCTGATTGTCACTGTATTTTTTAACTTAATTAATAGATGTAACCGGTTACAAACCCCACCTGCTACAGTTCCACTGAGGACTTCCATCATTTTCTTTTGAGGGTTTTAAAATCATCCCAAGACCTCCAGACAGCTGCATGGTTTCTGTTTTTATTTTTAGTTTTTAAACAAAGCAAAAATATCCCTTTTGTTCTGCACGTTGTTTGAATGGATGTGCTTGTAGATTAAATTGATGAAACCCCAGAAAACTGACTTCATTGTGAATAGATCTAACATGATAAGAACTCGATCCGCTACATAAATTACATTAGGACACAAGATTTGGGACAATTTTACAGCAGGCCAATTATGTGTCTACCTAACCAAGGGCAGGTCATTGCTTAAGCAGTAATAAACTATGCACTTCCAGGCCTTGAGTCCAAGGGTCAGCTCTGAGAGCCTCCACAAGCCCCTGACTCAGGATGATTAGAGTCTAATTATGACTAGATTCACTGTGAAGCCCGCCTTTCTCCAAATATACCTGTTTTGATTATTGAATGTAAAGAATGTTTCTTCTTTTGTATGTCTTTTTTATAAAAGCAGCTCCATCTAGAATCCTTACAATGTCTGCCTTTCTCTTGATGTTTGCGAAGATTCCAATTTACATGTGTAGAAGCTTTTCATCCCCTGTCACAGTGTGCAGGGGACATGTCTCCACACCGTGGGGTTATCAAGCAAGGATTCCAGAGTGGGAAGCTGTCGACTTTAATAATCTCTTCGCCTTTTGCAGAGACCAGTGTGTCTTACTTTCTTGCAGTTTGCTCTTATTTCTTGACTGTAAATGGCCAACGGAACCGCACTTACCACTTTCCTAACCGGCCCTTGGTGACCTTCCACATTGTTGCCTGGTCTTTCGTGAGGCTGTTTCTATTGCACTGAAGCGTCTCCCCACTCCATTCAAAGACAGACAAAAACCCAACACAGCGGAATAGAAGTTCTTCTGCTTTTGGTTTCAATCCGACAGGCCAGTGTTTAGAGCCTACGGTGATGGCATATGGACATTATTTTTAGAATGACAGTTTTAAAGATGCACATGGGATTTCCACGTGTTGACGTTGCATATCTTTTGCCGTCTTAGGGTACTGTGCATTTTACACCTGTCACGTCTCCTTGCTCTGTCATCCGCTCACCTGTGTCACTCAGTCAGAGCCCCGGAGGAGGTGACCCTGATGTCCTTGGAACAGGAATCCAGGGTAATTAGTTTATTGAGAAAACCTAAAGGGAGGGAGCTGACCGTGGGAAACAGAGTTGGGGGGCGGGAAGCGAGAGGACAGGGCCACACAGTGACGGAGGAGCCGTGGTTGTCACAGACACCCAGTGAGGTTGGCAACACCCACAAATGCTTCGTGGTAGGACCTTTGTAGGGAAGGCGTGGAAAGGGATCCTTAGTCCCCCTGAAGTGAAGTGGTGCAGAAATGGGAAGACTGTTCAACAGTGGTGTGCGTGTATTAACTTAACTCAGCTCGGAGATGAGGAGGCAGGATGCTGGCCAGCCCCGCTTCTTCTGGATAAAAGGAGATTTGTTTTCAAAGGAAGAATAGCATCGGGGCCAATCTCATCTGAAACTCAAAAATTCTGATATCTAGGTTGACCTCTGGCATACGTTTTGAAAAGTCCCTCTCCAACCGCACATCCTCCAGTAGCTAGGATTTAGCACCTACCTCTGCCTGTGGACCAAGCAGAAGCTTCTCAGCCAGACATTCAAGTCCCCGTCCTTTCTGGCTCTTACTAACAGTTGCAAACCTTCTCCAAGCCCAAACAGAAAGGGACCAGGTCGTGCTTTTTTCCTACCCTGTTACGGATCACCTTTGGGATGATGACAAGTTGCAGGGTCATCCCAAGGAAAAACTGGTGGAAAATGTCCCGTAAGCTTAGCCTAGAAAGGGGAGATTCTAAAGGACATTGCACGTTTCTTCAACTATTTGAAGGATATCAAGTGGGAACAGGAATGTCCAAATGCTTGTAACTCCCGAGGGTCACTGACATCTCTGGCGAAGTGTAAGGGGAGGAAGTAAAGGTAAAGGCAGGAAGACCTTTCTAACAACAGGACTGGAATCAGCTGCTCAAGAAGTACCTTTCCTGCCTGGAGATAGATGTTCAAAGGCACAGGCAGGTCCAGCCAGAGGCTGCGCCTTTGAACACAGGCTACATTGTAACAAATCTCTGTTAAATGTCCTCTCAAACGCCAAGGATCAGAGCTGGTCATGCCTCAGTGAGGGTCAGAATACTCCCCCGCCAGCGCTTCTTCATCACCCAATGTTCCTTGCAAACTTTCTTGTCATCTTTTCATCCTTCCCTTCTCTATGGAGGGTCTTGTTTGCACCAATCATGGGCACAGAAAATGGTACGTTTCCGGGTTTAGTTCTCTTTTGTGCGCGTCTGGTATTTGGAATGAGACCGTGAGCCTCTGGCAACAAGGACCACGCTTTCTTCTTTGCATCTCGAGAGCCTGGGGGGCACCTCCCTCCCACACACCTGGCATGTGCATGTTTTACAGCCCAACTTCCAGCTTCCTTCAAGCCTGCTGTCCAATTATCCCAAGGAATTCCTTAGACAGGCCCCTTTCATTCATGGAAGAAAGTGATCCAATGAAGTAATTCACCCAGCGTGTTCATGTCAGAATGTTGAGTGAGTTTTGCATTTTAAATAACTCTAGGAGAAAATAATGCCTTAAATAAGAAGAAATGCCTATCTAATGGTGGACTCTAGGGCGCTGAGGCAGGAGAGTAGAGCAGACATGGAAGCTGCTGGCTTATCCCAGGATCCTGGTGTGTCTCTGTGGCTACCCTCTACTTTCTTTCTACTTAAGGCTATTCCTGTCCACCAGGGCTCTCTCCTCACACGTCCCAGGTTGCACAGTTGTCTCTTCCACTTGATGGTTGTATGGTGTTATTTTACATCATGGACTGGTCCTATGTGTTTCCTATGGCTCACAATTACTGTGATTGATTTAAAAGAGTCTCATTTTCTAAAGAAAATGGACATTCACTTCTCTGAGCAATGCCTCCTGGGAGATGTTTCGATTGACTAGCTTGGAGTTCTTTCAGGTCCTATGACTCTATTATATCTAGAAATCCCTTCATATCGAACATCAGGTTCTGCCTAACCTATGAGTGATACTGAATTCCTAGGACATCTCCGTAGAAAAATACTTTAAAAATATTTAATAAAGAAAACAATTAAAAACAGCAAAAATAATCCCTTGCTAAATCTTTGGTAAACTTTCTCCTTAAAATTTGCATTTCTTTCTTATTAACGCATTTCAGCATGATTTATATAAAATTGAATTAATCTGTAGTTATTGAAATTGAATTGCAAACAGCATTTATTCAATCAGTGGAAAGAGCAAACTCTTACTCATTTATCGAAATTTGAATTCTGCAAAACATACTGGTTCAAACTCAGGTTGTGGTTACCTATACGGCACAGAGATTAACTTCCTATTTTTTGTACAAAAGGTACATAATTGAGAGACTTTTCTTTCTCTCATAAAAGAATGTTCCAAACAGCCTGGCCTGCGGGGTTGCACTTTTTTACTGCTGAGTGGTTCGCTTTCAGTCAGCTGGTGGCCAGATGTGAACAGTACTGATGGACCGATTAAGGTCTAGTCAGCCTGTAAGAACAAACTGTCCCTTTAGGTGGGAGCAGCTGTGCGTACACCGCCGCACCATTGCTAAGGTTGGAAGAGTTTGCGATCAGTGAGCTGCGTGGAGGCGTCACCAAGGAATATCTCATCCTCCGGGCGAACGTCAGTGAGGGTGCGCCCCGCTCAGGCCCGTCCCATGGATACCCAGGGACTCGTACCCAGCAGGCTGATCACATGCAAACGTTATATCAGCTAAGAAACAATTTGTGAAAAGAGTGAACCTGTTATCTGCTGTAAGTGCTGCCTGACCTGGCGTCTCTGTGCTTGGATACATGGACCGACACGTGACACACGGCGAATTCTGACACCTTTCTTGGTTCTTCTCAGCAGCACCATGTGCCCCTGTCCTGGGAGCCTGTGAGAAAAGCCTCTATCTCTCTGGTAACGTATTTCACCTTTTCTTTGAAAAAATTTCTCTCTGAGCTTAAAATGATCTCCGGCAATTACTTCCTCTTTCATTATTTTACAGGCATCCTGTGCTGGCTCCCGGCTCACATGGCTGGTGGGGGGACGTCAGCCCACGTTCTGTGTCCTCCGTACAGAACGTGCAGTGTTTCTTTTTCCCGGCTGCTCTCTCTGTCGCCTTCCTTTCCTCCCCTCAGCATTTACCTGAAAGTGTTTGTCTGTTTGTTTGTTTATTTATCCTGCTCAGGATATCCTGAGCTTCTTAGATCTGTGGTTTTTCTTTAATTTTGGAAAATATTGCTTTGGTCCTGTTCATTCTCACTTTTCCTCCGAGGACACCAACCCCACGTGTGTGCAATCATCTGTGGTGTCCCACTGGTTCTGCACTTATTATTAGTTTAAATTTCCTCACTCTTTTTTTTTTTTCACTTTGTATGTTAGTTTATATAACTTTTATTAACCGAGCATCAAGGTCATGGGCTATTGTGTCAGCTGCTGGAAGGAAACCCTCTCCCTCCTGCACCCACCAGAAACACCAGCTAGTCCGTCTGCCCTGGGGAAGCGGAGAGGAGCGCTGTCCCCACAGCCTGGGGGCACACCCGCCTGCTGCTGAGGTTCCTGGCACCTGGTGCTCCGTAGCCCACGCGCGAGGGGGGGACCTCGAGCCTGAAGAAAGATGCTACCTCTGGAGCAGGTGTGTCTGGGCCCAGCTGCAAGCGGCAGGTGGACAAGGCCCTGTGGGAAACTCCCCAGGACTCTGGCCCCTCCAAGCACAGGGTGACATCAGCCACTCGCTTTCCACATCCCCAGCAGCAGCCAAACTCCGACGACATCTCTTCGAAGGATCATGAGTCCCAACATTACAAGTGTAAAAGCTGTATTTCAAGGTTGTGAAATTCATGTATGCAGATAGGTATTAAAAGTACTCAAATGCTATATTTTTATTTTTAAAATAAATTTATTTATTTATTTTTATTGGCTGCGTTGGGTGTTTGTTGATGCGCACGGGCTTTCTCTAGTTCCGATGAGCCGTGGCTTCTTGTTGCGGAGCACGGGCTCTAGGCGTGCGGGCTTCAGTAGTTGTGGCTCACGGGCTTAGTTGCTCCGCAGCATGTGCGATCTTCTTGGACCAGGGGTCAAACCCATGTCCCCTGCATTGGCAGGTGGATTCTTAACCACTGCGCCACCACCAGGGAAGCCCCTCAAATACTTTATATTCTCAGTTTTTGACACACTCCAATTTCTCAGTAAGTGTTTTAAATGTTGGAGCTTAAAATCCACTTTTTGTTAGCTTTCCTTTTCTGAAAGTCCCAAATATGCAAAATTTGAAAATGTCATGGACTTTCACATATGAGAGGTCGGTCGAATCTATTTATTGAATGAATATCACAGGCATAATGATCTGCTCTTGTTCCTTTCATGAAAATGTCACCCTGCATTGTGGTTATTCAGTAACTTGATAGGTATGTTTTTTTAATAATGGTGTGATGTAGTTTAAAGGGAAAACAACCACATGGTTTTCATAAATTTGGCCTACGTGGGTAGAATGTCTTACTATTATTTCAGGTTTCCTTTCTGGAAAGAAAACTTTGCTTTAACACAGTATATATATGCATGTGCATAAAGTCCTACTCTCAGAGTAAAGCAGACGGTTTCGTTAATGGTGCCCCCCCCCCCCATTTTTCTGAAGGCTTTCCACACCAGAATTACATGTGACCGTGTCTATGTCCTTGTCACTCAATACGGAGATGATTTTATGGCACATTTACATGCAGGTTTTCTAAGCTGCATTACCTTCTAATGACAACAATTATCTGCACAAAATTCAGGCCAAATTTGAAGTGCTTTCTAGCTCACAATTTACAGAAAATGACCGGCTACACATGAGCTGGATCCTAAAAGCCCCCGAGCAATTAAGCTGTGTGATGTCAGCTGTTTTCTCCTATAGAAAAAAACATGCTGTGAGAATTAACCTCTGGGTCTGCCAACAACATCTTTTTCACCCATCCTGCACCCAGAGTGTGGCACGACCACCAGGCATTTATTGATCACATCCAGCGTAGAGCTTTCTACAGAGATGGCTGCACCACGGAACCACGAAGCCTCCATGAATGGGGCCCGCTCTTCACTCCTTCCAGCCCCTTGATTCCCGCCTAAGATCTGCCCAGAAGACTAGATGCGGATACAAGCGCTGTGTTTCCTCTGCTGGTTGGCCCTCTGGCCTGTCACTGGTTCAGTTCCTAGTGCTGGTGAGCCGGTCGGGTCATGGTGATGTCAAGCCTTCTCTGCAGGCTCGCCAGCAGTACACGTGGGTGGGCTGGACGTCTTCTTGAGAAGAACTGCGTTCCTGGGGGTGTCAGCAGCAGCCGCAGGGTGCCTACGCGCTTTATCGGAGAGCACGCGTTTGGTTTACTAGCAGGTGCTTGTGATTCTTTTATACAGAACCACTTTTGGATTGATGGAAAAGCAGACTATTTCTCCCTAAGACCTAAGGCAGTGAGACTAATGCCATTTTCCCCAGAAGGCCCTGGGGACTTCACAGCCACACGGCCCTTGGGGGGCTCCCTGGGGAGCAGAGGTCAACACTTCCTTCTACACAGGGGAGGCCCCGGGATGTCCAGCATCACACTGGTTGACTGAACTTGGAACGTGCTAAGAGAGACTCAGCGGAAGGGGAAAGTCACAGAGCAGGACGTGCGCGGAGAAGCCGGAGCTTCCCGGTTTTCCCTGGACCGGTGTAACAGCGACCAGCTTCACGGGCTGTTCAGCTCACCCTCGGTCCACGCGCGGCCGGGAGAGGCGAGAGGCTGAAGGGCTGGGTTCTCTCAGAGACAATATTCTCTCCACTGTTGCTTCTTCCCGTGCTTCTGAACGGGGTGGATTTTGCCATAGAGGGGACACGCGAAGTCAAGGTCTGGAGACGCCCTTGATTGTTAGGACAGGGAGAAGGGGGTGCTGCCGCAGGGGCGGGCGGGGCCCAGGGACGCCGCTCTTCCCCAGCCACAGCGTCCGCGGAGCTGAGGCCCGGAGACGGCCGTTCGCTCTGCGCACGCATCCTCTCGTACCTTGTTCTGTTTCAGAGGATGGGGCAGGGGCAGTAAAACGTTGCAGCTCAAAGTCAGAAATGTCAACCTGCTGTAGAGCACAGGGAACTCTACTTCACTTTGCTGTACAGTAGAAACTAACAACTGTACCCTGTTAAAAAAATTCAGAAATGTCAGTATTGAAATCTCTGCGGCACCTCACTAGCATTTTGATCTGTTGACTGAAAAAAAAAATGCACCGTGTGAGAGTTGTGAGTTAGCTTTTGTTTGGGGCAAAATCAGGACGATAGCCCAGGAGACAGAGCCTCAGACGGCTGTGAGGAACGGCTCCGGAGAGGTGGGGTGAGGGCAGTGTCGACGTGATTTTAGGAAGGGCGGTGCATGCAGTCCAGCTGGCGTTTCGGCAGAAGACTGCTGCCCGTCCTGGGGAGCCGACATCTTCATCAAGGAGGTTAGTGTTTCTCTAGATGTCGGAAGATGCAAGAAACTTGGGTCATAAATTCTTCTGAAAACATCCAACTCTCTGCAGGCCTGTTCTGCCAGTTTTCCTGGAGCACAGAGGCCTCACTCCTGCTCTCCACCCTGAACTCCTTGCGGGGGTGTTGAAGCTCAGCCGCCGCAGGCCCTGGTGCCTTCATCCTGTGATGGCAGGGGGCCAGTGGTGCTTTCAGGTGGCCAAGTCTGCCAGTCTCCTCCCCAAGGAGTCAGGGCACAGCGACTTCCGGGCGGAGGCAGTTCAAGGCCACCCTTGTACCTTCAGGAGAAGCTCTACTTTGATCCAGTCACCATGGGTGGTGGCGTGAAGGTGGGACTTTTGGCGTAAAAGCTCTGAGTTCCCTGTGAAATGGCCTATTTTATTTTAATTTTTCTTTTTTTGGTCACAGGGATTTGCCTTCTTTGCAGTCTGTCCTGTGCAGCGAGTGTCGTGATCAGACGGCGTTTCTCCCACCTGACTCCAGGTTCTTTGCTGTCCTCCCTGGAAGGCTGATGGTGAGCTAAGGTGGGCCGACCAGGAGTGAAGCCTGGGGGCGGGGAAGGGCTGCGGCCTGTGTTTCTGCTCCACGAGCTCTCACTCCCCGAGTTCTTCTTTCCGGGGGTCTGCTTGCTGTGCGAGTGGAAAATCTCCAGCCCCTGTGGGAGCGGCGGGCTCGGAGCCCTCCGTCCGCGCTGCCTTTGGTGCGTCAGCCCGGGGTTCCAGGCAGGGAAGGCCCTCGAGGCTCCCGGGTCCCCAGGAAACAGCACTGGGCTCTTGTGCCAACAGGTCCACATGTATCAGGACACAAAGGGTGAGTTCACCTGCGACAGGAAGACCGCACAGCGTGGGGAGGCATGCAGGCGCAGGCCAGCTGAGGCTGAGTCCTGTTCCCACCACGTACCAGCAACGATGCGGCTTCGGAAACTCACAGGAGCTTCTGCGCCTCCACGCCTGTGGCTGTAAGAGGTGACAGTGACAGTCACTACCCCGTGGGATCCTGGTTAACGCTGTCCTGTCCCCACAGCCTGTGGAGAGTGGCGGTCCCCTCCCCGCTCCTGCACTGGTTCAGGGGGAGGGGTGGCTTGAATGCCCCGCCCCGTTTAGTCTGGAGCAGGGGCTGAAGCCTAATCCGCGCCTGGGAGACCCCCTGGCTGTCGCATGTCACGGGTGAATTCAATGACCAGAGAGTCGCTGTTTGTCTGTAGATTTTTCTGTCTGTCCTCTGCAGGAGTGATAAATAAAAAAGGTACCGAAAGTCTCCTGCTCTTGTCTTTCTCTGAAAAAGAAGGTGGCTTTTATTCACTCTCAGACCTTTGTGCTGTGATCTGACGTGTGCCTGTCTCCTGTTCCCCACGTGTTACAGATGCCCCCGTGATGGGAGGAGCACCTGAGCCCTGATGACTTAACACGGCTTCGTGGTGAGATGCGGCGAGGACAGCTCTCAGCACAGGCAGGGTGCGAGAGGGGCCCCGCCTCCCACGTGGGGCAGGAGCACCAGGAGGACCGCGGCTGGTCCTGTCCAGCAGTCAAAGGCTGCAGGGGGACCCGTGGGTGACGGGCGCCTGGCGGGAGAGCAGACGTGATGCTGCCGTTCTCAGAATCGGTCAGAAGAAGCAGCTCTCTTCTGATAAATGACGGTGAGCGGCCTGACGGCTGTCCTTGGACTTCAGCCTGAAGCACTCGACATGGGGCATGATGTTTCCGCGAATCACCCCGGGACGTTATTAACGAAAACACAAAGTGCTCTGCCGGCTGAGGAATGCTGATTTCTCCTCCTGGTTGAGACGGGAAGCGAGGAGGATTGAGATGACACTCCCTTCCCCTGCGATGGTCTGGAGCGAGACAGAACAGTGATGCGCAGCGTTTGAAAAGCTAAGATGACAGAGGGCAGCTTCTCAGGACAGCGGTGCTGAGGCCCCGAGAAAGGCGGGCAGGACGTCGGTGCCCAGTGTTCTGGCCCGAGTGGGCCCTTTTAACGTGAAGCTTCTCTGAGAGAGGACGTTTTCTTAGATGAATGTCATTGCCCACGACTTGCAGTGTAAGCTGAGTGCGTCCCTCCAAGGCCAGGGTACACCTTATTTGCAAGTTAGCAGTTTCCAGAGTCACAGAGTTCTCTTTCCTTGTTTACGGGGCTGAATTCAACCAGAATCAAGGAGAAATGAGCTGTTCTCGCGCCCAGGCTCTGTCTCCCTCCTGCACCCCCTCCAACCTCGCTAGTCATCACTCCAACCTTCCCCTTCACGCTCAGCAGAGGAAGTCATCTCCTAGTTCATTACTAAATTAAAAATACCACACATGAGGTAGCTCAGCCTCTTTCCAGAGCATCTGTAAGCGCCTCTGCATCTTTCCTGTTTTGTTCACGGCGGGGAAGGGATCCCTCCCCGTATTCTGAGGCCATTTCTGTCTCCTCTCCTTCTGTGCCAGCTCTTCACCCGCACTGAAGTGCTTCCCTGTATGTAAACAAAGCCCTCCTTTTGCCTCTCTTGTCTCCTCTCCTCAGTTCTCATCCTTTTTATCTTTTGTCTTTTTCCATTTCTTCAAACCAAGAATATTGCCTGAACCCTGTGTCATTTCCTCCTCTCCCTCCCCCTCTCTGTGTCCGTCTGTCTGTCTCTCCCTCCCTTTCTCTCTCTTCTATGTTTACTCCAGTCTGTTTCGTCCTTCACCCCTTCCCTGCAGCCTCCGGGTGTTGAACTGTTTTCGTGATTAGGGAAGAAATGTGCTCGGCTTACCCTGTGAGCAGGTCCCTCACCTGCTGGAATGCCCTCCTGTGTTTCGCTCACCACCACCCCCGCCCCCGAGGCTCTGGAAGGCGCGGTGGGAGCCCGTGGCTGTGGGCCCCTTCTCTCTTCCCCCGCACGTCCCCATCCAGTCTTCTTGCTCCCATAGCACCCAGGTGTCCACATCTCTACCTGTGCCTCCCTCGCCTGAGCCCCTTGCTCCACCTGCCTTCTCGACACGACATCTCCGTTTGAGGAATTCTCTGACTTCTGAAAATGAGCGAGGTCATCACTGCTCTTGCAAGCTCTCCCACACCCGGGCCTCCGAGGGGAGCCCACGCTAGTCACTGACGGACCCTCACCCAGCTCCTCCCGTGAGCATCCTGCTCTGTCACCTGGCTTCACTCTCCCTGCGTGTCTCACCCTGGCCCTTCACGCACTCTCCTCCCTACACCTACAATGCCTTCTGTCTTATTTTTCCCTGGTTAACTCTTTTTTTTTTGACATATAAACTGCATATATTTAAAGTGTACAATTTGATATATTTTTCTCATTAGTAATGTATGTACAGCAACCCCCATCTCCCAATTCATCCCCCTCCACCCCAGCCTCCCACTGCCGCTTTCCCCACTTGGTGTCCATATGTTTGTTCTCTACATCTGTGTCTCTATGTCTGCCCTGCAAACCGGGTGATTTGTACCGTTTTTCTAAATTCTGCATATGTGTTAATATACAATATTTGTTTTTCTCTTTCTGACTCACTTCACTCTGTATGACAGTCTCTAGGTCCATCCATATCTCTACAAATGTCCCAGTTTCATTCCTTTCTACAGCTGAGTAATATTCCATTGTACATATGTACCACATCTTCTTTATCCATTCATCTGTTGATGGACATTTAGGTTGTTTCCATGTCCTGGCTATTGTAAACAGTGCTGCAATGAACATTGGAGTGCATGTGTCTTTTTGAATCATGGTGTTCTCTGGGTATATGCCCAGCAGTGGGATTGCTGGGTCATGTGGTAGTTCTATTTTTCATTTTTCAAGGAACCTCCATACTGTTCTCCCTAGTGGCTGTATCAATTTACATTCCCACCAGCAGTGCAAGAGGGTTCCCTTTTCTCCACACCCTCTCCAGCATTTATTATTTGTAGATTTTCTGCTGATGCCCATTCTAACTGGTGTGAGGTGATACCTCATTGTCATTTTGATTTGCATTTCTCTAATAATTAGTGAGGTTGAGCAGCTTTTCATGTGCCTCTTGGCCATCCATATGTCTTCTTTGGAGAAATGCCTATTTAGGTCTTCTGCCCATTTTTGGATTGGGTTGTTTGTTTTTTTGATATTGAGCTGCATGAACTGTTTCCATATTTTGGAGATTAATCCTTTGTCTGTTGATTCATTTACAAATATTTTCTCCCATTCTGAGGGTTGTCTTTTCGTCATGCTTATAGTTTCCTTTGCTGTGAAAAAGCTTATAAGTTTCATTAGGTCCCACTTATTTATTTTTGTTTTTATGTTCATTACTCTAGGAGGTGGGTCAAAAAAGATCTTTCTGTTATTTACGTCAAAGAGTGTTCTTGCTATGTTTTCCTCTAGGAGTTTTATAGTGTCTGGCCTTACATTTAGGTCTTGAATCCATTTTGAGTTTATTTTTGTGTATGGTGTTAGAGAGTGTTCTAATTTCATTCTTTTACATGTAGCTGTCTAGTTTTCCCAGCACCACTTATTGAAGAGGCTGCCTTTTCTCCATTGTATATCCTTGCCTCCTTTGTCATAGACTAGTTGACCATAGTTTATCTCTGGGCTTTCTATCCTGTTCCATTGATCTATATTTCTGTTTTTGCACCAGTACCATACTCTCTTGATTACTGTAACTTTGTAGTATAGTCTGGAGTCAGGGAGTCTGATTCTTCCCAGCTCCATTTTTTCCCCTCAAGATTGCTTTGGCTATTCGGGGTCTTTTGTGTCTCCGTAAAAATTTTAGGATTTTTTTGTTCTAGTTCTGTAAAAAATGCCATTGGTAATTTGATAGGGATCGTATTGAATCTGTAAATTGCTTTGGGTGGTATAGTCATTTTCACAATGTTGATTCTTCCAATCCAAGAACATGGTATATCTCTCCATCTGTTTGTGTCATCTTTGATTTCTTTCATTAGTGTCTTGTAGTTTTCTGAGTATAGGTCTTTTACCTCCTTGGTTAGGTTTATTCCTAGGTATTTTATTCTTTTTGTTGCAGTGGTGAAGGAGATTGTTTCTTTAATTTCTCTCCCTGGTTGACTTTTAAGACATCTTCAGGTCTCAACTTAAAAAGTTATTCATAAAGCAAACCTTCCCTGACCTTGAAAGTAAGTTTGAAAATAAGGTGGTAGAACATTTTCATCTATAGCACTTTGACTTACAGTCATTGATTCATATTTTATAATTATTTGCTTTATAGCGATCTGGTCCCTAAACTGTAAGTTTTATGAAGTTGTGGATTACATCTTTGTCACTAGCTTTTTCATAGTACCTATGGTGCTGGGGATATTGTGGGGTCTGCCTCTCTCTGTATGTATTTATTGACATTCTAATGCATGTGTGGTTTTTGTTTGTTTATTTGTTTTACTGAATACCTAGTGGTAGAATCCATAAAGGGTAAGTTTCAGCATTAACTGGGGGTCATTTTTTTCCTGGGCAAATACGGTGAAGAAATGGGGTTATTTTAGCACGTTTAAGAGCAGTTCACCTGATTGAGGAGACCGAGTAAGGAAGGCTGAGTTACAGTCATGTGCTGAGAGTCTGAGATTAAGGACTCCATAAGTAATGGGGATCAGAGAGCATTACAAGAAAACAAAGTTATAGTCGAGAATAAGCATTGGAGCTTAGCATTTTGGGGAGTATTTCCAGGGTAAGGATGACTTGGGTTGTGGCAATGGGACTAGTAAAGTGAGGCTTCACAAACCACTGAGATCGTTTACAGGATTTGGGTACAGAAGAGGGTTTCAGTCTCCAGTGGAGAATGGCTGGGGACACTGACTAGGAGGTCAGGAGGTGATACGATGGTCATGGTTAGAAGATGCTCTGGATGGATGGAGTGAGTCTGAGGTGGGGGTGGGGTGAGGGGGTGTTAGGAAAATGCCAGCTCTGTCCCTCTCCCATTGCCCTCTCTGACTTTGGGGGCTGTAGAGCCTGGGAGGATTAGAAGCGTCCACGTTCAAGGGCTGCAGGGAAGTGCCAGGTTTCAGCCAGGCAAGAAATAGAGAGATTTTTCTGCAAAAATGAGAGGATAAAGTGAAGTTTGTTTATAATGTAAGGATGATTCCAGGAGGTATCACTGGGGTGTGTGTGTTGATACTGAGAAGAACCAGGAATGAGAAAGTACAAATCCATGGAAGAATAAGAGGCTGAGGGATTATTTGCGGGGGTGGTGTGGGGGGGGGAGGTAGTTTCCTAATATTCAGGGACACAAGTAGAGACTGAGGTCTGGGTAGATGTAAGGAGCTTCGCATCCTCAACTCTGGCCGGGGGCTGCGTGTGTCTGCACGATGGAGGGCGCCAGCAAGTGTGATATCAGGGACCTGGAGGATGTCTCCCCAGGTTAACCGAGGGCAGGAGGCTCCCGGTGGGGCCGAGGTTCGGATGCCTTGGGGATGGCGGCAAGGCTCTGGGCCAGGGGGCGTGGGGACATGGCCAGCGCTGTCTGGTCCACGTTGGAGGTGGGCACACATCTGCTGAGAAAAAGATCACGAAGGAATCAGTCGCACAGGTGCTGTCAGGGCCTCAGTGTGATGAGGAGGAGAGAAGCTGGGTCTGATGTTGCAGGGAAGCTGAGCAAACCTTCTCCCGGGCGAGGTACCTGCGCGGCGCTCCTCACGTTCCATCCTCTCTGGTTCCGCTGGTGCCTGGGCTGCACGGCGCGCAGGGCTGCCTTCTACGGATGCAGAAACAGAGAGAGCGCGCGATGAGATTCTCGCCCTCATTCATTAAGCCTACAGCGCAGAGGGGGCCAGAGATAGCAAGTCGTTAATGACCCGCCCAGAGCTTCAATTAGAGCTGCGGTCTCGGAGCGCTTCGGGATGCAGCCGAATCGCAGCAGCTCACAGGCTCTTAGACTGCCTGCTCCGTAAGGTCTTCTTTGGTCTAAACTTTGAACTAGTCCCATAATATGCATGTGGCTTTTTTATGAACAAAGGTTATAACTTCACTGTGTTTCCTATTCATCATTTTTTTTTTTCATCATTAGTATTAGACTACAAATGTCCAAAGCTGGACTCACTGATTTAACTCTACTCAGATTGTGTTGGGTGCAAATGAATGTTTAATAAATTATTCTGGACTTATTTAGAATATTTTGAAACATTTTGTAAAGGTAACTGGAAGAAGAGGACAGCATGACCAGAGCTTTTAGATAAAGAATTTTTTTTTTTGTCCTTGGTGCCTAGAATATATGGTAGGCGTGTATTAAAAAATGTTTTATGTATATAAAAAATGTTTAGTGAATAAAAGAAAGAATATCTCTCTTCGCTAGATATGGAAACCAGGGTTTTAAATAGTCTTTGAAGACAATTATAGTGAAATATACACAGATGCTTATGTGAGGATAAATTTGTCCATAGTTATGGTTTTGGCAGGAAAGCAATCAAAGAGATTATAAACATATAACTTTCATCACTACTGTTTACGTTATGTGACTTGGAATATATACTTACATGCCGATCAACCTTCCAAAGGTACAATTAAATCCCCGAGAAGGACCGTTTTCTTATGGGTAGTTTTGTTATTACCCGTGTCTCGTATTCCCTTGGAAAGCTTGTTGAAACGATGAGCTGCTTCTTACATTTTTACTGTTTTCCCATAGCACATATTATATGATCAATTTGAATAAATATTGACTGACTGTATAAATGAATAAATGAATGAATTTTCTATATAAAGTAACCTTGACTCGGGGTATTTAAAAAGATCTATGTGAAGTTAAATTTCTTCCCTTAACCTTCTGAAGTGGAAGATGCGTTTTCAATATCGTGTATCAGGAAGGATGTTGAAAAGACCATGTCATTCTGGTCAAATCCAGACAAGGGCTAGATGATCACTTCCCCAAAATCATCACTGTTGGCATTTTGTAATTTCAGGATGAAGATCCTGTGTCTGTTTTGTGACGTGTTTTACAAAGGATTTCATTTTTTTTCGTGAATATAAAAGGTATTGTGCTTTTAATGTCATTTCCTTCATGTTCACTGTGAGTGATAAAAATGCAAGTAATTTTTGTACTTTATTTCGTATCCTCTGGTTTTACTGAACTCATTTATTAGTTATCAGAGTTTTTGTAAATTCCGTGGGTTTTTTTTACACCTACAAGCATGTCATCTGCAAATGGTCACAGTTTCCCTTCTCCCTTTTCCATCTGTATGCCTCTAGTTTCCCTGTCTTGCTTTTGCAGTGGTTAAACTCCCAGGACCATTTTGAATGAGTGGTGAGAGCAGATATCTTCATTTTTTCTTAATATTGGGAGACAGAATTCACAATTAAGTATAATATAAGCTTGTAGGGTTTTTGTAGATAATCTTTAACACGTTGATATAATTCCCTGTATTCCTAGTTTGCTGAGAATTTTTATCATGAATGGGTGTTGGATTTGTCAAATGCCTTTTGTGCATCAATTGTTATGATCATGTAATTTTTCCTTTTCAGCTTGTTGCTATGACCTAGGGGTACATATATCTTTTCAAAGTTGTGTTTTCACTTTCTTTAGATAAACACTCAGAAGTGGAATTGCTGGATCACATGGTAGCTCTTTTCTCAGTTTCTCTGAGGAAACTCCATACTGTTTTCCATGGTGGTTACACCAATTTACATTCCCACCAAAAGTGTACGAGGCTTCCCTTTTCTCCACATCCTCCCCAACGGACGCCGGTCAGCGCTCCAAGGGGAAGAATGTCCTTTAGCAACTGCTTTCAGGCTGATTGGATATGAGATGCTCAGGCAGCAGATTTAAGGCGGGTAGATGAATACAGTTTTGTGAGGCTGCAATTATAATCCCACTGGCCTCCAGACCTGGGGCCTGGAGGCGTCCACTCCAGATGGCTGCAGAGTGGAGGTCTGGCTAGGTCCTGTTGGTTGATGTGCTGTTTGCATTGTCTACACGCTTGCTGGGTTTCTGTCCAATGGTTCCATCAGTTACTGAGGGTGGGGGCTGCGGAGGTCCCCAGCTACAGCTGTGGACTTGTTCATTTCTGTTCAGCTCCATCAGGTTTACTCTTCACATATTTCAAGGCTCTATTGTTTGTTGTGTTTCTTCCTGGGGTAGTGACCCGTTTATCGCCATCCGAGTGACAAATGCTTTTAGTTTTCCTTTCTCTGAGGATGTCTTCATGTAGTTTCACCTGACGTAACATTCACAGCTGTTTCCTTTCCGTCCTTTCTTTGGTGTCTCTTCCTTCTGGTCTCCATTGCCTGAGATGGAAAGTCTGCTGCCATTTGAAGTGGTGTTTTCCCATCAGTCAACATGCCCTTGCTCTGTGGCTGTGCTCAAGATGTTTTCCTTGACTTCACTTTTCAGAATTTTGCCCATCATCTGTGTCCTGGCCGGATCTACTCAGGTGGATCAGGTTGGGGTTTGTTTAGCTTCTTGAATCTGTAGTTTATATCTTTTGCCAAATTTGGGAAGTTTCCAGCCAGTTTTTTTTCCTTCAAAAAACTTTCAGTCCCACTCTCTTTTCTTCCCTTTATGAAACATCGATGATACACATTTTGGATGTTATATATCATCTGACAAAGTCAGACAGATTCGTCGCTTTCAGTGATCAGGCGGATCTCTTCTCTAAGCACTCATGCGGCAGCCCTGCGCTACTTGGAAAGTTCAGGGACAACTTGGGTCTCAAGGGACGGTCCTGTCCTGGCTCTCTGGGGTCTGTTATACCAACAGGCCTTCATGGGTCACTTGCCCTAGGTCTTCAGATTTAGTAAATTAAGAACTAAATTTTGTTTAGCAAGAAGTTGAAAATCAAATTTTTTTTTTTTTTTTTTGTCTTAGCAAACAGACTTGTCTGTTTTGGAGGCCATGCTTTTCTCCCCACGCATAGGTATTATGTTCTCTTTATCTATAGGATCTTTGGTGTTAAAAATGAGGGTTATTTAAGGCTCCTAAAATATATTTTTAACACTGTCACCTGCACCTGTCATTTTACATAGCACCAGTAACTGTCCATCTGAACAGCTTTAATCAGTCTCCGTTAACTGAGACCTACTCTTTGGAGATTTCTCTACCTAAACATTCACAGTGCGGCTGGTTAGGCATGCCACTTTCGGTGGATTTTCCGAAAGGGACACATTCGTTTTGATCCGCTGAGACTCTTCTGTCATCCTCTGCAGTGAGCGCCACCCATTTTAAAGATGATTACCCATCACCGGGGAGGTGACATTTATAGGGAAAGGGCAGAACTGGCTGGTCTGTTGGCAGAAACAACTTGACTTAGTAGGTTATGGAAAATTCCATAATGACACAGAATTCTGCAAAATACCTTGAGGTTTGGTACTGTTTAAATAATTTCTGTCTGCTTGCGTATTTATTTTATGAATGTATTAAACGTAAGTACTTCCTGTCTTTAG
Source organism: Hippopotamus amphibius kiboko (assembly GCF_030028045.1). Lineage (NCBI taxonomy): Eukaryota > Metazoa > Chordata > Mammalia > Artiodactyla > Hippopotamidae > Hippopotamus > Hippopotamus amphibius. The sequence goes on from NC_080196.1 coordinate 113,240,289, forward strand.
AATTATATTTGAATGCTTTTTGCTTTGTTACTGCTTATTATAAAATTTCTATAATTGCTCTAAATTTCATTTTAAAATTGATGTGACAGTTATCATAGACGCAGTAAAGCCCTGGATGAACGAGTGTATTCCCATCCCCCGGAGGTTTCCATGCTCATCCTGTTATTATTACTTTTAAGACAGTGCGCTATTTTCTTATTAAAGGCACTGAGTCCATGTTCCTTGTTGCAGAAGCAGGAGATGATTTCTGCAAGCATCATGTGTGACCTCAAAGTCCAAAACCAGAGTCCTAAGAGAAAAGCACCCCCAGGGTGGTCATGTGGTCACTGGTTCAAAAACCTACTCCTCAAATCACCACCTGTCTTTGAAAAGAGCAAATTCCAGGTCAGGCCACCATGAACTGGCAAAGAGAGATAGTATAAGGAAAGTTGCAGCTCACAGCTAATCAGGTTTTAATTACTCCTATCCAAGCAGTCCTATTGCCCAAAATGTTCTAGTTTATTAGATTTAACTCTTCCCCCCAAAAATAATTAATCTGAGAAGTAATTGCCCTTACAGACCTATTGACCAGGCTGCCTCCAACTAAAATTAATCAAAATAAACAGTGAGCTACAGTGATGGCAGAAAGATGGGTTGGTGATTTAGGCTGCACGGAGTCTTCGTGGAATTCTGTAATACCCAGAGATATTATAAACCACCTAAACAGTATTTATGACCAGAAAAGTCATTAGGTCTTTTCATTCATACTTGCACTAACTGGATAGTGCGGTTCTGTGGTTCTGTGCGTGTGTACAGTGGAGACAGAAACGTAATGCTTTTCCATTTGTGCCAGAACCAACTGCGCCAACTGTACTGAACACCATTTCTCTTCCCAAAAAGGAGCCGCTTTTCCCCTCTTACAGGCATTCTGTGCTTAAAAATTTCCTTAAATATGCTGATTGAATTCTGGATTTATTTCAGGTTCATCCAATTATTTGGTGAAAATCCAAAACTCTGAGAGGTTTAATCCATAAATCGAGGTATCCACATTGCCAAAGCAAAGATGATGTTTGCAATAACCCAGGGACTTAGACAATTTTCAATGCCGGCCCAGTAGATCTTATTTTAAAAATATCTAGGGGGCTTTTGTGAGTTATTGAGCATAGTTATAAAGCATGCTGTAAAATGGGATGCATATATAATTTACAATTTTTGTGATAAATGGATTAATATTGCTTAGCACTTATTGGTTTTTTCAATGTAATGAAATAGTGTGGTTCTACTACAATATATCATTTTGCTGAGTCACAATGATGCCCTGATCAGAAAGAATTGCTGAAAGTGGGAGAGGTAAATGGTAATTAAACCATTATTTAAAAAGGGGTGGTTTTGCATAGTCCGATGGAAACTAAACTTGACCTGCTCCAAACAAAATTTATTTTCTCTCATTCTCACATTCCACCCCATTTCCTCCTTGGAGTCCTGGTTTAGGCGGGAATCATTGAAATGCAAGTTACAATTCCCAAGACAGAACCTAAAATGCACTTAAAAAAATTTTTTTTCTTATTGTTAACCCTATGTTTTAAAATTTGAATAAATCTAGTACACTTTTTTTTCAGAGCAGTTTTGGGCTTCCAGAAGAATTGTGCAGAAAGCGCAGAGGTTCCGTGTACACCCTCTCCTCCTCCCCGCGGTTCGTCCTGTCATTAACGCCTTGCCCTGTAGTATGTTTATTACAGCTGATAACCAATACTGACATATCATTATAGGCTAAAGTCCGTGGCGCGTGTTAGGGTGCACCCTTGGTGTGGAACCTTCTACGGGTTTGGCAAATATGCAGTGCCGTGTATTCACCATCACCGCACCATACAGGAGACTTGCGCTGCCCCCAGATGCCCTGAGCCCCATCTATTCACCCTTCTCTCCCCCAGCCCCTGGCAAACGACGGATGCTTTTGTCTCCACCGGTTTGCCTTTTCCGGGCTGTTCTATAGTTGGGTCCACACAGCGTGCGGCCTTTTCAAATGGACTTCTTCCTCTTAGTAACATGCGTGTCAGTTTACTCCGCGTCTTTTTGTGGCTTGACAGCTCATTAAAAACATCATTGCCGCGCAGTCTGGATTTACCGGTGTACGTGTACGTGCTCACTCACCTGCTGACAGGACATCCTGGTTGCCGTCAGTTGGTGGTGATCATGAACACGGCTGCTCCAAACATTCATGGCAGGGTTTTGTGTAGACATAAGTGTTCAGCTCATTTGGACAGACAACAAGGAGCACAGCTGCTGGATCACAGAGAGGAGCATTTTCCTGCAGCCGAGTGTCTTCTGCTGCAGACTTGCATTGGTCTCTGATTCAGTCAGGATAAAACAAGCGTCCTTCACGTGACCTACAGGGTGGGCACGATGCAGCCCCTTCTCTGGGTCCCCTCTCTGACCTGTACCTCCTGCTCCGTCAGCTCCAGCTCCCCTGGCCTCCTTGCTAAATCATGAACACAGCTTCTGGAACATTCTGTCTGCCCTGGACTCTTCCCTCCCCAGATACCTGCTAGACTTGCTCCTGCAGCGCCTCCAAGCCTTGATCAAGTGCTGTGTTGCCCTTTCAACATGATTAAACATGCACGCCTGTTATCCACCCTCTTTCCTCCTGTCTGCAAAGCACATAGCACCTTCTGATGTAATACACAGTGAATTTACCTTATTTGTCTGTCCACACCTGCTGAAGGTTTCAGTGCTTAATCTCAGTGCCTGGACTAGACCGTAGCACGTGGCTCATGCTCAGTAACTTGATTTTTTTTTTTTTTTTTGACTGCTCTGAGTCTTCGTTGCAGTGTACAGGCTTCTTAGTGTGGTGGCTTCTCTTGTTAGGTATGCATGCTTCACTAGTTGTGGCACACAGGCTCAGTAGTTGTGGCTTGAGGGCTCTAGAGCACATGCTCAGCAGTTGTGACGCATGGGCTTAGTTGCTCCGCGGCATGTGGGATCTTCCTGGACCAGGGATCAAACCCGTATCCCCGGCATTGGCAGGTGGATTCTCAATCCCTGCACCCCAGGGAAGTCCTCACGCTCAGTAACTTTTGATGTAGTGAATGTCTTTCCTCTGCGCTGTGAGCTGCAACAGGCCATTCACTCCTTTTCAGCAGCTTTATTGAAACAAGACTGATGTACAAAAAACTGCATACATTTAATGCATGGGATGTGATCAGTGTGGACACATGCGTATACCTGTGGGACCATCACCACAATCAAGATAATAAACATACTGTCACCTCTGCAAGTTTTCTTGTGTTTCCCTTTCCTTTGTGATAAGAACACTTTATTTTTTAAGAACTTGTTTTGAGATATAATTGACATACAATAAACTGCACATATTTGTGTACAATTTGATAATTTTTTATTAGTAATGTATATATGGCAATCCCAGTCTTCCAGTTCTTCCCATCCCAACTCCCCCCACTTTCCCCACTTGGTGTCCATATGTTTGTCCTCTACATCTGTGTCTCTATTTCTGCCTTGCAAACCAGTTGCTTTGTACCATTTGTCTAGATTCCGCATATGTGTTAATATACGATATTTGTTTTTCTCTTTCTGACTCACTTCACTCTGTATGACAGTCTCTAGGGCCATCCATATCTCTACAAATGTCCCAGTTTCATTCCTTTTTACAGCTGAGTAATATTCCATTGTATGTATGTACCACATCTTTTTTATCCCTTCCTCTGTTGATGGACATTTAGGTTGCTTCCATGTCCTGGCTATTGTAAACAGTGCTGCAATGAACATTGGGGTGCATGTGTCTTTTTGAATTATGGTGTTCTCTGGATATATGCCCAGGAGTGGGATTGCTGGGTCATATGGTAGTTCTATTTTTCATTTTTCAAGGAACCTCCATACTGTTCTCTCTAGTGGCTGTATCAATTTACATTCCCACCAGCAGTGCAAGAGCATTCCCTTTTCTCCACACCCTCTCCAGCATTTACTCTTTGTAGATTTTCTGATGATGCCCATTCTAACCAGTGTGAGGTGATACCTCATTGTAGTTTTTTTTAAAAATAAATTTATTTATTTATTTATTTATTTATTTTATTGACTGTGTTGGGTCTTTGCTGCTGTGCGTGGGATTTCTTTAGTTGCGGTGAGTGGGGGCTACTCTTCGTTGTGGTGCGTGGGCTCCTCATTGCCATGGCTTCTCTTGTTGCAGAGCACGGGCTCTAGGCGCGTGGGCTTCAGTAGTTGCAGCACATGGACTCAATAGTTGTGGCACATGGGCTTAGCTGTTCCACGGCATGTGGGATCTTCCTGGAGCAGGGATCGAACCCATGTCCCCTGCGTTGGCAGGCGGATTCTCAACCACTGCGCCACCTAGGAAGCCCCCTCATTGTAGTTTTGATTTGCATTTATCTAATAATTAGTGATGTTGAGCAGCTCTTCACGTGCCTCTTGGTGGTAAGAACACTTTAAATGAGATCTACCCTCTTAACAAAATTTTAAATTGCGCAATGTAAAGTTGTTAACTAGTGACCACGCTGTATAGCAGATCTCTAGATCTTATTGTTGAATAACTAAAACTTTACATCTATTTGAACAGCAATTCCCCATTTCCCCCTCCTGCCCCAGCCCCTGCAACCACCATTTTACCCTCTGCTTCTCTGCCTTTGGCTATTTTATACACCTCATATAAGTGGAGTCATGCAGTATTTGGATGGACCTGGGGGACATTATACTAAGTGAAAAAGCCTGTGATCGTCATAATGTCACACACATCACTCAAGCACAGATGCTAAGACAGCATCCCAATAATTTCCTGCAATTGCTCTTTGTGGGTGAGGGAACCACTTCACCACAGTGCTGCCACTCATATACCAATATCACCATTTAAAAAATCACCCGCGTGTGCCATTTGCAGAAGGTCTTATTTTTCCTGTATAAAGGTTAATGTGATCAAGCTGTTCCTGGCTGTGCCACTGGACTCTGGGGTGCACTGCGGGGGCCAGGAGCTCAGTGTGCAGCAGGAAAGGAAATATTCCTGGGGACCACTGAGTGGCCTCTTTGGAACACACCCTAAATCTATGCAAAGAGAATCATGGGGCCTGACCATTAGGGAGCTGGGGTGTGCAGCTAATAGCAAGTGGGCAAAGCTTTCAGGCTGGCTTCCCAAAGGGCTCCTGGGGTGGCGTTCATTAACTTCTTCAGTTCACCCTTATCTGGGCTCTGATTCAGTTAACACACAAGAGCAAATGCATTTCTCAGTGGGAGACACAATTTAATCAAGCTGGCAATATTGATATAGAAAACCCACATTTCAGCATATTTGTTTGCAACGAGCTCACATGATTTACCAGTCACATGACATCTGTCAGTACCACCCACCCAAGTGGAAAACCACTTCTCAGCATCAGGAGAGGACAGTTCAGCTTCACAAAGTGCAGATTCACTGCCACAGCGACCAGGAGGGCTCAGAGCCCATAGACTGCTGCCTTCTTTGGTTGCAGGAAAACGCTTTCGGGGACTCAGAGCCTATTCAGGAAGCTTCTTGATAAGCTTAGAAACAGGAAAAAAGAAGAGACTTAACTGAATGTCTAAGGTGTTCACTCCAATTTAGCCAGCCCTCTCCTCTTCTTCGAGTTTCCCCCCAATAAAGGTCAGGTGCATGATGAAGTATCACCATGGTTATACAGCAGCGAGCATTTCACTCCTAAAATTCCCAGCTGGACTCACCTGCCCCACATCCTGACCTCGATGGCCGGCAGCCCCTCCCTCTGTGCCCCACAGGAAGCTCAACTCCATTTCTGCCTCTGGCTCTGCCCTGTGAGCTGCTCCCTCTCCTCCTCCTTTTCCAGAGGGTGCTAGTCCTGTCCTGGCCCCTCCTCACAGTGTTCTCACCTCCACCACCCAGGATTTCCTGCCTATGAACAGGCGCTATTTCCTTGCCTTTGGGTTTAGCTGCCACTGCGTGGTTTGGACGGGTTACAGTCCTGCGGTCTCGCAGCTCCTAGATTCTGGAACATGAACCCTCACTGGGTAAGCGCCCTCCCTTGATGGCTTCACTGTACTGTCTGCAGAAGCAGCTTAGGCCCCGCGAGCTACTCGCATCCCTTAGGGAACGTCTTACATCCGCGTAGGGACTATTTATCATCGAAATTCCCAGGCGCCAATCTTCTGAGTAGGTCTTTCTAAAAATAGATAGGACCAGGCCTGCTGCACTAACTCTTTTTTGCATAGCTGTTAAGAATTTTTTCTCGCATTTATTTTTGGCCATTGTTTTAAGGAAATTTCCAAATTTGGGGGGCAAATTTGATGCCCTCGCTAATAAAGTGTAAAAGCCCCTTTACCGCTGCCAGTCCTGCAAGAAAAAAGAAATTTATTACTGTGACTCAGAAACAGGTTGGGTGAAGAAACACCCACTGTAACACTTGATTTTTATCACTTAACCTGAGAGCACTAAGTATCTTAGAAAGAGAACGTTCGCGCTGGACGAGAACCCACTCTCCTGGTGAGCGAGTAAGACATCCGTTTCAACGTGTTCTCTCACACTGTTTCTGCATTGGTTCGTGAGCTGTTTTCTTCATGTCAGAAACCCGTAAGAATCATTTAAAAATAAAGGTTTAGACTCTGTGGCATCTTCATGTTTTAATAAGATTTCAGTTGTATAAAAGAGATGAGCAAGGATACTGAAAACACATACTGTTTTTGCTTTTTACCGAACAATCATGTATCACCAAAAAGTGCACAAGTGTACAGCTCACTGAAATTTCAAAAACCGATGAGAGCTGTGTAATCAGAACCCTGTTAAAGAAAAGGGCAGTTCTCACAATGAGACGCCCTCTTCCAGCCCTTTCCGGCCACTCTCCGAGGTTGACCGCTGCACCTCCCCGTGCACTAGGCTTTCCTGGTTTGTTCCTCCTGTAGATGGAATCATGCAGAATGCGCGCTCTGCTGCCTGGCTCCTTTCACTCAACGTTACTTCTGTAGGGTTTGCTGATGTTGTTGCATTTTAAATTGTTGTGCAGAATTTGAAGTGGAATAACCGTAATTTACTTACTCATTCTATTGGCGACGGGCCCTTAAGTGGGTCTCATTCCCTTTGGGTTGCTGCAGAAGAGTGGGACTCTGGACATTTCAGTCCACGACTTTGGGTTAACATCTGAGGGCCTCTCCACTGGGTGTGTACCTGGGATCAAGGCGGGGTCAGAGGCTCTGCGTGGGTCCAACTGTGTCTGTGTGGTCCAGCGGTTTTGCAGAGACTTATATCAGTTAAACTCCACCAGCCCGTGGGAGTCCCAGCCTCCCCACGTCCTCCGCAGGGCTGGTTGTTTTCATGTTGGCCATTCTTGGGGGCAAACAGTGCTGTCACTTGACTGATTGAACACACGTTTCCCTGATGACTGATAAAACTGCACGCCTTTTTGTGTTTTTATTGACCATCTTTGCCGTAGTTTCTGAAATCAGTTCAGTCTTTTTTGTCATTTTTACGATGACTTGTCTATTTTTTCTTACTCAGTTAAGGGGTAACCTTCATACTTGGCATATGAGTCCTTTTTTGGATATATGTATTGCAGTTAGACTCCTACTCTTGGCTGGTTTTTTACTCACTTTTTATGTTTTGGTTGTTGTTATTGAATAAAAATTCTTCATAGTAATAGATCCAATTTATCAATTTTCTGATAAAGTAACACTTTTTCTGTCTTGTTTAAAAAAGCTTTACCTTCTTCATGAAGGTAAAGAAGACTTCTCCCGGAGAGAAAAAGATGGCGGCGAAGTAGAGAGACGTGGAGTGCATCCCTCTCCACAGATGCATTGGGAATGCACGGAAGGACACAGTCATTCCCACAGAGAACCAGCTGAACACCAGCAGACGGCCTCGGACACCGGAAAGGGCTGCGGAGAACCCGACATAGCCGGTAGGGAGGCATCTACGAGGGCTCAAAGAGGGTGAAGCGGCGGAGCTGTGGCAGACGGGAGGGAGTGAGAAACATACGGAGGGTCCGCAGCGCAGCTCAGCGTTCCCGGACCGAGACATCGATCCGCGGCTGAACGGAGGGTCCAGGAGCGGGAGCGTGGGAACCGGAGAGCTGCTTCAGGGGGAGAAACATTGTTGCCGGTAGGGTGACGGACCGAGAGGATAGGAGGGAGGAGGTCCGCGGAGAGGAGTGCCGATCCCTGAGAGCTGCCCGGCCATGATGGCGGCTGGAGGCTGCAGGCTCCCGGGCGGGGGGGAGGAGCCGCGCGCATAGCCTCTCTCTCTCTTTCTGCGCCTCTGCAACAGGCAGTGGAGAGATGCCCTGCGGGGCCACCTAAGGCGCTCAGGGAAAACAAGCACCCTCAGGCGCTCGGGCGGGGCTAGATTAAAACTCCTTGCAATGCCAGCAGCAGGGAGGCTGCCGAGAGAAAAAAAAAAAAAAAAAAAACCAGCATCAAAAAGAAAAAACCCCGAGAGAGGCCCAACTCTAAGACTTTCTGTGTACGCCTGAGCCACCAGCGCCCTCTGCAACAGGCACCTCCAAGCCTGACTGAAGCAACAGTGCGCCACTGCTCACTCCCTCCCAGGAGAAGGAGCCACTATTGCACCCTCTCCCTCCCCACACACCGAGGCTTACAGACGAACAATAAAGGAACCTCTGCTGGTCACAGAATAACGCAAAAAAAAAACCCAAGGCAAGGAAAAGGACACTTACAGCTGAGACGCTAAGGAAACAGAAATAGTAGTATCAATACCTATTGAACTGGTCCATTCGGGGATCAGTTCTGGATTTTTTTTTTTTTTTTCTTTCTCTCTCTTTTTTTTTTTTTTTTTTTGATTTATTAAATACGATCTTAGCCCTAAGGGATCTACAAGTTTTACAACATAATTTTATAAGGATATTTTTTACTCTTTTTTTTTTTTTTTTTTTGCCTTTTTATATACTTCTATTTCTAGCTAAGTTTTTGGTAGTACGGACAAAATATCTTTCATACTTTCCTTTCATCCCTTTCTTTTATACACTTCTATTCCTTTCTTTTTCTTTGCATATTTCCAACCACATTATGCTCTTCTGTTCCCCTTTCTTCCAGCCATTTTAAGTGTATTTTATCTTAACATACTTATAAGCAACACTATCGGTCTGCTCAGACTCCTTGCTCTATTCTCCAGATGATGCACTGCCTTGGTATTAATATTAGGCTTTTGTCTTTATCTTAGTTCTTAGTACAGTTGTCTAATTACATTCTGAGAATCTCCATTCTCTCTGGTGGTACTCCAGCTCATTTCTATATTTGATCCTAGCTTACAAAATCTCCCTGGATTGATGTTTGTATGTGTAGGGTGTTATTTGTTGTTTGTTTGCTTTTGCTTTTGTCTCTGATTTGTTCTGTTTCAGTTGTCAATTTCTGCTGGGTTTCTCTTTGAATATCTGATAGCACACTGGGGTTCTGTCAGGTCTTTCTAGAGCCTTATGTCCTAACGGATTCAATAATTGTGTGTCTTATACATGTATGTGTTTCCTAGACTGAATATTCGTCTAATCCAATACTTGGACATTAGTCTGAGGCTTGGACAGTCTTCTATAAACACCTCTATCACCAGGACAAGCAACCCCAAAAGCTTGGACAACCATGAGGAAACAAAGAAACACCATGCAGGCAAAGGAGCAGGAAAAAAACCCACAAGACCAAATAAATGAGGAGGAAATAGGAAAAATGCCTGAAAAGGAATTTAGAGTAATGATAGTAAAAATGATACAAAATCTCGATAACAAATTAGAGAAAGTACAAGAAACAGTTCATAAGAACTCAGAAAAACAAACAGCAATGGATAACAAAATAACTGAAATTAAAAATACTCTAGATGCTCTAACCAGCAGAATGACTGAGGCAGAAGAACGAATAAGTGAGTTGGAAGATAGAATGGAAGAAATAAACGCCACAGAGCAGGAAAAAGATAAAAAAATAAAAAGACTAGAAGACAGCCTCAGAGACCTCAGTGATAACCATAAACGTACCAACATTCGAATTATAGGCATCCCAGAAGAAGAAGAAAACAAGAAAGGGTCTGTGAAAATATTTGAAGAGGTTCTAGTGGAAAACTTCCCCAACATGGGAAAGGAAATAATTCACCAAGTCCAAGAAGCACAGAGAGTCCCATACAGAATAAACCCAAGGAGAAATACACCAAGACACATATTAATCAAACTAACGACAATTCAACACAAAGAAAAAATATTAAAAGCAGCAAGAGAAAAGCAACAAACAACATATAAGGGAAAACCCATCAGGATAACAGCTGACCTTTCTACAGAAACTCTGCAGGCCAGAAGGGAATGGCAGGATATACTGAAAGTCCTGAAAGAGAGAAACCTACAGCCAAGAATACTTTACCCAGCAAGAATCTCATTCAGATTTGAGGGAGAAATCAAAAGCTTTCCAAACAAGCAAAAGTTAAGAGAATTCAGCACCACCAAACCAGCCTTACAACAAGTGCTAAAGGAACTTCTCTAAGTAGGAAACACAAGAAAAGGAAAACACCTACAAATACAAACCCAAAACAATTAAGAAAATGGTAATTGGAACACACATGTCAATAATCACTTTAAATGTAAATGGATTAAATGCTCCAACCAAAAGACACAGACTGGCTGAATGGATACAAAAACAAGACCCTTCTATATGCTGCCTACAAGAAACCCACTTCAGACCAAGGGATACATATAGACTGAAAGTGAAGGGATGGAAAAAGATATTCCATGCAAATGGAAGTCAAAAGAAAGCTGGAGTAGCAATACTCATATCAGACAAATTAGACTTGAAAGTAAAGACTATTAAAAGAGACAAGGAAGGGCACTACATAATGATCAAGGGATCCATCCAAGAAGAACATATCACAATGGTAAATATCTATGCCCCCAATATAGGAGCACCTCAATACATAAGGCAAATGCTAACAGCTATAAAAGGGGACATCGACAGTAACACAATTATAGTGGGAGACTTGAACACCCCACTCACATCAATGGACAGATCATCCAAACAGAAAATAAATAAAGACACACAAGCTTTAAATGACACATTAGACCATCTTGACTTAATTGATATTTATAGGACATTCCATCCAAAAACGACAGACTACACTTTCTTCTCAAGTGCACACGGAACATTTTCCAGGATAGATCACATCTTGGGTCACAAATCAAACCTCAGCAAATTCAAGAAAATTGAAATCATATCAAGCATCTTCTCAGACCACAACGCCATGAGACTAGATATCAATTACAGGAAAAAAACTGCAAAAAATACAAACACATGGAGGCTAAACAATTCACTATTAAACAACCAAGGAATCACTACAGAAATCAAAGAGGAAATCAAAAAGTATCTAGAAACAAATGACAACGAAAACACAACAACCCAAAACCTATGGGACGCAGCAAAAGCAGTTCTAAGAGGGAAGTTTATAGCAATACAGTCCTACCTTAAGAAACAAGAAAATGATCGAATAAACAACCTAACCTTACACCTCAAACAACTAGAGAAAGAAGAACAAAGAAACCCCAAAGTGAGCAGAAGGAAAGAAATCGTAAAGATCAGAGCAGAAATAAATGAAAAAGAAAGGAAAGAAACCATAAGAAAAATAAATAAAACTAAAAGCTGGTTCTTTGAGAAGATTAACAAAATTGATAAACCATTAGCCAGACTCATCAAGAAAAAAAGGGAGAAGATGCAAATCAACAGAATTAGAAATGAAAAAGGAGAAGTCACAACGGACACCTCAGAAATACAAAACATCATGAGAGACTACTACAAGCAACTATATGCCAATCAATTGGATAACCTGGAAGAAATGGATACATTCTTAGAAAAATACAATCTTCCAAGACTGAACCAGGAAGAAATAGAAACCATGAACAGACCAATCACAAGTACAGAAATTGAGGCAGTGATTAAAAATCTCCCAACACACAAAAGCCCAGGACCAGATGGATTCACAGGCGAATTCTATCAAACATTTCGAGAAGAGTTAACACCTATCCTTCTCAAACTCTTCCAAAATATTGCAGAAGGCGGAGCACTCCCAAACTCATTCTATGAGGCTACCATCACCCTGATACCAAAACCAGGCAAAGATGTCACAAAAAAAGAAAACTACAGACCAATATCACTGATGAATAGAGATGCAAAAATCCTCAACAAAATACTAGCTAACAGACTGCAACAGCACATTAAAAAAATCATACACCACGATCAAGTGGGGTTTATCCCTGGGATGCAAGGATTCTTCAATATACGCAAATCAATCAATGTGATACATCATATCAACAAATTGAAGGATAAAAACCATATGATCATTTCAATAGATGCAGAAAAAGCTTTTGACAAAGTTCAACATCCATTTATGATAAAAGCTCTCCAGAAAATGGGCATAGGAGGAAATTACCTCAACATCATAAAAGCCATATATGACAAACCAAAAGCCAACATTGTTCTCAATGGAGAAAAACTGGAAGAATTCCCTCTAAGAACAGGAACAAGACAAGGGTGTCCACTCTCACCACTGTTATTCAACATAGTTTTGGAAGTGTTAGCCACAGCAATCAGAGAAGAAAAAGAAATTAAAGGAATCCAAATTGGAAAAGAAGAAGTAAAATTATCACTCTTTGCAGATGACATGATACTATATATAGAAAACCCTAAAGACTCTACCAGAAAACTGCTAGCACTCATTGATGAGTTTAGTAAAGTAGCAGGATACAAAATTAATGCACAGAAATCTCTTGCATTCCTATACACTAACAACGGAAAAGCAGAAAGAGAAATTAAGGAAACTCTCCCATTCACCATTGCAACCAAAAGAATAAAATACCTAGGAATAAACCTGCCTAAGGAGGCAAAAGATCTGTATGCAGAAAACTTTAAGACATTGATGAAAGAAATCAAAGATGACATAAACAGATGGAGGGATATACCATGTTCCTGGATTGGAAGAATCAACATCGTGAAAATGACTGTACTACCCAAAGCAATTTACAGATTTAATGCAATCCCGATCAGATTACCAATGGCATTTTTCACAGAACTAGAGCAAGAAATCTTACGATTTGTATGGAAACGCAAAAGACCCCGAATAGCCAAAGCAATCTTGAGAAGGAAAAATGGAGTTGGTGGAATCAGGCTTCCTGACTTCAAACTATACTACAAGGCCATAGTGATCAAGACAGTATGGTACTGGCACAAAAATAGAAAGGAAGATCAATGGAACAGAATAGAGAACTCAGAAGTAAGCCCAAACACATATGGGCACCTTATCTTTGACAAAGGAGGCACGAGTATACAATGGAAAAAAGACAGCCTCTTCAATAAGTGGTGCTGGGAAAATTGGACAGCAACATGTAAAAGAATGAAATTAGAACACTTCCTAACACCATACACAAAAATAAACTCCAAATGGATTAAAGACCTACATATAAGGCCAGACACTATAAAACTCCTAGAGGAAAACATAGGCAGAACACTCTTTGACATACATCAAAGCAACATCCTTTTTGACCCACCTCCTAGAATCATGGAAATAAAATCAAGAATAAACGAATGGGACCTCATGAAACTTAAAAGCTTTTGCACAGCAAAAGAAACCATAAACAAGACTAAAAGGCAACCCTCAGAATGGGAAAAAATAATTGCCTATGAAACAACGGACAAAGGATTAACCTCCAAAATATACAAGCAGCTCATGCAGCTTCATACCAAAAAAGCAAATAACCCAATCCACAAATGGGCAGAAGACCTAAATAGACATTTCTCCAAAGAAGACATACAGATGGCCAACACACACATGAAAAGATGCTCAACATCACTCATCATCAGAGAAATGCAAGTCAAAGCCACAATGAGGTATCACCTCACACCAATCAGAATGGCCATCATCACAAAGTCTGGAAACAACAAATGTTGGAGAGGGTGTGGAGAAAAGGGAACTCTCCTGCACTGTTGGTGGGACTGTAAGTTGGTACAGCCACTATGGAAAACAATTTGGAGGTTCCTTAAAAAACTACAAATAGAACTACCATATGATCCAGTCATCCCACTCCTGGGCATATACCCAAAGAAAACCATAATCCCAAAAGAAACTTGTACCATCATGTTTATTGCAGCACTCTTTACAATAGCCAGGACATGGAAGCAACCTAAATGCCCATCAACAAATGAATGGATACAGAAGATGTGGCATATATATACAATGGAATATTACTCAGCTATAAAAAGGGATGAGATGGAGCTATATGTAATGAGGTGGATAGAACTACAATCTGTCATACAGAGTGAAGTAAGTCAGAAAGAGAAAGACAAATATTGTATGCTAACTCACATATACGGAATCTAAAAATGGTACTGATGAACTCAGTGACAAGAACAGGGAAGCAGATACAGGGAATGGACTGGAGAACTCGAGGTATGGGAGGGGGCGGGGGGTGAAGGGGAAACTGAGAAGAAGCGGGAGAGTAGTACAGACATATATATACTACCAACTGTAAAATAGTCAGTGGGAAGTTGTTGTATAACAAAGGGAGTCCAACTCGAGGATGGAAGATGCCTTAGAGGACTGGGGCAGGGAGGGTGGGGGGGAATCGAGGGGGGGCGTCAAGGAAGGGAGGGAATATGGGGATATGTGTATAAAAACAGTTGATTGAACCTGGTGTACCCCCCAAAAAAATAAAATAAAATAAAAAAAAAAAAAAAAAAAAAGAAATCAAAAAAAAAAAAAAAAAAAAAGAAGACTTCTCCCATCTTTTTTTTGAAAATTTCTTCTTTACTTTTCTCATTTAGATCCTTAACCTACCTGTTTTTCAATACCTTCCGCAAAGACTGCTTTATCATTCCTGGGAGTAGGTGCTTGAGATGACGCCTCTCAGTTTTGAAACAAGCAGCGGCAGTGGCCTGCCGGAAAGCAACCTTTCATTCATCTCTTAATTCAGCAAATATTTATTAAACTGCCACAGCTGCAGGTACATCAGTGCACAAAACAGGCAGAAGTCTTCACCATCGCGACTCACTTTGCAGTAGTTGGTAACAGGCAAAAAATTAACTACTTAAATATGTATTTTGAAGGATGGTCTCACATAGGATTTGATGAGAAATAAGATACAGAACGCGAGACATAGGGAGGTCAAGATTGCGTCTAAGATTACTGGCCTGAAGATATAGTTGCCATTCACTTATACGGGGCCAATTATAGAAAAAACAAAGTTTAGTTTGAAAGTGTTCGTTTAGAGATGCCCGCTAGATGTCAAGAGAAATATCTTGCTTAAGTAGATGGGTATTAAGAGAGGAGTCCAGTGGAGAGGCCTAGGGGAAAGGTACATGGCTACGCGCTGTCAGTCTACAGGTATATTTAGAGCCATGGGCTGGACGCCATCTATGAGAGAGGAAGGGTATTGACAGAAGATGATAAATTGAAAGCATGCACCTCGGGACACTGTGACCTCTAGAATCTGGAGAAAGTAAACCCAGCAACAATCATTGAGAATTAGGAACCAATGAAGTAAGAGAAAAACAAGGAGATGGTTGTAGTCTGGAAACTAAGTAGGGAAGTGTTTCCAGAAGCAGGATGTGATCAACTCTATGAAGGCCACCAAATGGCAAAGTAACATGAAACAAGATGGGCCACGGGATGTAGAAGGATTCCCCGTGGACAGGTGAGAGACAACGGGAAGAGGACTGGAGAGAACGAGCACAGAAGACTCTCTGGACTAATAATTTTCTTGAGGAGACGTGTAGAGCAGTACGCTGACATCTGCAAGGGGGTACAGGGTCAGAAAGCAGGCGAACGATGCCGTCTCGGCACCATCCCAGGACAGCTGTTCCTCAGCGCGCTGCTCTGTGACCTGAAACACGGCCTGGAGGGCTTCCAGAAGTATGTCCCGAGTTTCCCCGGAGCCCACCAGCCTCTGGGAGGGAGGCGGCTAGAGTCACAGGAACGTCCGCGATGCCATAGCCCTCAGAGTGTCTGGTGTCCAGAACCTCCCGCCCCACACCAGCCGCACAGGGTTCAGGGCTCGGAGGCAGGAGCCCCGTTGCTGAGAGCTGTCATCGGTGCTGCCCCGTCACGGGCCTCGGTTTCCTTGCTGTAGCTGTCACGGCTCTGCCTTGCGTGTGGCTGGTTCTGCACCAGGTTCTGCAGGCGTGGATGGACAGGCACGCTGGTTCCCCCATGGCCCCAGACCAGAGCGGTCTGTGGAAATGCAGCAGATACCACCTGACACCCCTTCCTGTGTTGGCCACGGTTTTAGAAGTGTCTGAAGCAGTAGTTTCCACATCTTTGTTGCTACTGAATTTTCTAAGAATCTATTTTCATGTTTGTGCGAGGCTGGGCCCAGATGTAAGTCCGCTGGGCTGGCCTGGGTTCCGTTTTGGGTGACAGCCTCCCATTCTGCTCCGAGCCGCAGATTCCCCCTGATCACTAAGCAGCTCCAGAGGCGGCCCACCTAGTGGATGAAGCACGCGGTCCTCCCTCCTGTAACCACCCCCTCCTCAGGGTTCTCTTCAGCCCTTCTCCAGCCAACTCTTGCTGGGACAGCCGATTGGTTCACCACGTAAAGCCACGTGTATCTAAGCCCACGTGTGGACACTGCTTTCCTTGTCTCGTGGAATCCCTAAGCTCCCTCTGGACCACAGAGGCGGTGCAGGGTAGGCACCCACTTACTTCCCTGCTGTCCTCATATTCCTCCGGGAGGCTGCGCACTGAAACTGTGTACAGGCCAGCGCTGGAATCTGAGCGGATGCTGCCCATTACGTGTGTCTGGAGGCAGCAGGAGGTCAGCTGTGGATAAAGAGCAAGAAGCAGCGGTTCAGCAGGATTTGCACGAAGTCATGGCGACTGAATGACGCAGAGCAGGTGCAGAGCATAAACGTTCAAAAGAGCCCACAATCCTGGTTTCTCAGTGTTTCCGTTGTTGTCTCTAAGGCCACACTAGGAATCTTTGATTTCACCATTATTAATAAATATGACTTTACATTCATGTTCACGCAGGGATTCTAGAACATTTACTACATGGTATTTACTTTGAAAAAAATTCTTGAAAAGTGTTTGATACTAATTACTTGAATCTGTAACATTTAACCTTCAAATAATGAGGACTGTAATACTGAAACAGAAAGTAACCCTGGAAACTAAGGAAATTTTAGCCCTGTTTTGAATTAAGTTTGCAGGAAAGCATCTAGAGGATACATTTTCTCTATTATAATAATTTTTAATGACCTATAATTTTTGCCATTTACTTGACTTTTTATTGGGTTTTTGATAATGGCTATTA
The DNA here is from genome assembly GCF_030028045.1 of Hippopotamus amphibius kiboko. Classification (NCBI taxonomy): domain Eukaryota; kingdom Metazoa; phylum Chordata; class Mammalia; order Artiodactyla; family Hippopotamidae; genus Hippopotamus; species Hippopotamus amphibius. Next base: position 113,257,544 of record NC_080196.1, read on the forward strand.
TATAACTCATAAAATGTGCTACGAGACTACTTCTTTTTGGATGCTGAATAATAGTTATGTAACATCAGAATTATGTTTTCTTAAGAGTATGACTGAATTAATCACTTAACATATTGGGTCCAGTCTTCTAATTCTTTTTTTTTTATAATTTTTAAGCTCTTTATTGGAATATAATTGCTTTATACTCTTGTACCAGCTTTTGAGGTACACCAAAGTGAATCAGCTGCATTTATACATATATCCCCATATCCCCTCCCTCCCGCGACTCCCTCCCGCTCCGTCTAATCTTCTAATTCTTTTGGTAACTTTTTTATGTTGCTCACTTTCTCGTTAGATTATTACTCTATATTTTAATTGATTTATTTTTATATTTTATAATTTTGAGTGATGCAATTCCCTTAAATTAATTTTGCATTTTATGACTTCATGATTCTTTTTGATTAATTTTTTAGAGAGCTCTTTATGGTTAACCGTTTTTTAATAATATGTATATTTTTCAGGACTTTTATTGAAGTATAATTGACATACAATAAACTGCATATGTTTAAAGTGTACAGTGTGAGATTCTTTCCTATTAGTAATGTGTGCATGGCAATCCCAATCTCCCAGTTCATCCCCCCCACCCCCCTGCTTCCCCCGCTTGGTGTCCATGTGCTTGTTCTCTACTTCTGGGTCTCTCATTCCTCCTTGCAAACCGGTTGGTCTGCACCATTTGTCTGTACCTCATCTTGTCCAGAGGCGGACGGCCACCGGGGAGAGGTGGGAAGACCAGAAGGAACTGGGTACTGTCTGCGAGCGCCATCTTTGCTTGCTCCCTTACTCCCTGTCTTGTTACAGACATTTAAATACATTTTAAAGAACTCTCAAGTTGAAATATCATGTGTCATGTTGACATTTACCATTTCTGTCTTTCTCTCTTTATTCCCAAAATTCTAAATTTCCCTCCAGGGTCATTTCGCCCCGATGGAAGAATCCTCTCAGCACCTATTTTGCGGCAGGTCAGCTGGGGACAAGGTCTCCCAGTGTCCCCTCACCCCAGAGTGCCTTTACGCAGCCTCCATCCCTGGGGCATGTGTAGAATTCTGGGTTCGCGTTCTGTGTATTTGCACCATCTTCTGACCTTGCCGGGGGGAAATCTGCAGACCTCTGAAATGCGGTTCCCTTACATGTAAAATGCTGTTCCTCACTGACTGAGCTCCAGATTTTCTTTTTAAATCTTTAGTTTTTGGAATTTTGTTCCTGTTATGTCTGGTCATGTTTCTCTCTGGGTTTATTTTGCTTTGTTCTGCTTATCTTGAATCTGTAAAATTTATATTTTTCACAAAAATCGTCAGCCACTACCTCTCCACGTACATTCCTCTCTTCCAATCTCTGTCTCCCCTCTCAGGGATCCCATTCCAACCACACCAACTCAGGGCTTTCAATATTGTCCTCCAGGAACCTGAGTCTCTGTTCATTTTTCCCCATGTTTTCCTTTGTTCTTCAGATTGGGTAATTTCTATGAACCTCCTGATTGAGGTCTGGGTCAGTCCTGTTTTCTATGGAGCCCATCCATTGAATTATTTATTTGTCAGCTATTGCATTTCTCAGTCCTCAAATTTAATTGTGTTCTCTTGAATTTCTGTTTCTCTGTTGAGAATGTCTATATTTCGATTCCCTTCAGGTGACATCGTGGAGGATGCGTATAACAGCTTCTTTAAATCTCTCAGCATTCCGACGTCTGGGTCCCCTCGGGGCTGACATGTTTTACTATCTTTTCCTTTGAGAAATTCCTGTTCAGAATTTCGTGGCCCTTGGCATGTCAGGGCACTTTGGCTAGTAACTTAGACTTTTAACATATAACCTTGTGAGACGTCTGAGTCCTGTTTAAACCTGGAGAATGTGGACTTGTGAGTTTTGCCCAGTCATCGCCCCACTTCGATGAAGACTGGCTGAGGTTAAGTTGTGTCTGGCTCCTCAGTCTCAGCTTTGTTTCCAAGCTGTTGCTGTGTGGCTGGAGCGGCCCCCGAGTCCCTGGCCCCCTGTGGGGCTGCCTGTGGCGTGTGCGGCCGTTTCCCTAGCAGCTCCCTAAGCAGAGCCCTCGCCAGGCTCCAGACACGGCAGCTTGGGGAAGAGTCTGGAACCTTTGCCGTTTCCTACGTGGAGTTAGGGTCCCTTCTCCTGGTCTCTCCTTCGTGGCGCTCGCCCACACTTTCTGACTTCCAGGGACCCCTCTCCTTGCCCTGTGGCTAGAAATCGTCTCAAAGTTTTAGCCGCTGTCATCGTCACACACTTCTGTGTGACTGGTCCTACCCGCAGGCTGGGGCAATGAGGGACAACTGGGAGAAAGTGGGTTTTACTCTCACTGCCTTCACGGAGCTGGAGCTTCTTTCCACGGTTCCTTCCTCCATGGGATGGGTTTCCTCTGGTCCTTTCCTCTTGCTGCTGTGAACCGAGGCTGGCTCGCCGCAGGCCTGGAGAGAAGAAAAGAAGTCTCTCCACACCCTCTGACGGCTCTGAGAGCCTGTTTTCTCAGTTTTCTGTCCAGAAGGACGGTCTTTTCTTGGGGTTTCTGTTGTGCACCTTTGCTGGGCATCCCTGATTCAGCCAGCCTGCACTTGGGTCAAAGCAGGAGAGGAAGGGAAGAAAGAAAACTAGACACCAGGGACTGCCTGCGGCTGCACGGGCGCCAGTGGTAGCTTTTGGGTTTTGTCCTTAGTTTTCAGTGGTCATTTGTGGTGAGAATCGTCTGTACTGGGCTTGCTCTGTCTTAGGTGGAGCCAGAAACCTGAATCCTTTATTTAAAAAATATTATTAGCAATTGAGGACTATTTCACACATGCAAATCGATGAAACATTAAATATGTTTTCTGAATCTTTAATAGTACCTCGATTCGAAGGAAAACTCATGAAGTGTGGGATGAAAGGAAATGTTGGTTCAGTTTTTTAGTGACATAATCAATGCAATAATTTGCCAACAAACAGCCAAAAAAACAATTTTAATTTACATTTGGAGTTTTTCCTAAGACTGCAAAGGAAAAAATGATAGATACATCAGTATAGAGCCAAGTAATTAATGCATGTAGAGGGAGGAAGAGGAAGAGCCACCTGACTGGAAAGAGCCTGTGACTGTGCGGCTGCCCTCAGCACTGAGGCTGGGAAGGTTCGCTTTACTTGTGTTCTGTGCTTTATATTTTAACAAGTATCACAAAAGCAACAGTAAGTAGAATGACTCGCTTGAATAATACAAAGCGTATGTTTAGTGGGAATGCATTGCCCCGAAGAGGTATTGTGCGTTTCATAAAATAAAATAAAATAAAATAAAAATAAAATGATACAGAAATAAACCAGTGATCCTGGATCTGGACTTTAATGTTTTTACTTCTGAAGCCAATTCCAAAATAGTTGTGATGGAGAATTTTCAGGCCATTACCTATATTCTTCCGTGTACTCTACACACCACGTATAGTGGTACTGAAAGCTCTTTTACATAATAGTGGGTTAAATTAAGTTTAATTTAGCATATTCAAAAATAAGCTGATAAAATGTGTTAACTCCAGGCCCTCCCGACGGTCAATGACGTAGCATCTTACCTCGGGCTGGAACCTGGCCGCAGAGACGGAGGAACGCTCTCTCAATGAACAGTGATGCTCCCCTGTTATTTTTCCAGATTTGCAAGTCGTTGTTCATCAGTCTGCCTGAAACAAACTGTGAAATGCTTTCAGGTGCTCAAAAAATACGTGTATAAAGGTACCCTAAGCAAACTTATAAATGTATTAAATTAGCTCATTGAAAACAGAAATCTTTTAAAAACGTTTGTTTTAAAATATAAAAGATATCGCTATTTTTGAACTAAGGATAATTGTCCACGTTTAAGTGATACACAACAGTACATCCTATGCTCACAGACGTTAGAACTGGACATAAAGTCAAACTTCGTCCATGACACTGAAGGTCTTTCTCTTTTAATGATCAAGACATCCCATATCAAATTCTTTGCAAAAAAGTGTAAAAACTTGAAAACTAGCAGAGCCAACAAATGTATAGTGTCTTCTATAGACTTGTAGCTTCCAGTATTAATTAAAGACCTCCTGGAAGGGAAAGCTTCTGTATTCTCAGCACAAGGGTTTAAATGCGCTCATTGTTTTGAATCCTTACTGAGGCAGGTTATTATGAGGGTACACGTGATCCCTCCTCATTTTGAATTGTAATAATAAAATAATTCTGTTATATTTTTCATTATGACGTTCCCTGTTTGAACATAAAAAGCATTATTGGAGATTTCCAGTAACCAAGCGAACTCAATTAGGTTGTACCTTTTAATTTTTTATGTGGTTAAAGCTGGTGTAATGAAAAGGTCAGTCCAAGCCTTTGAAATGAAAACACTCATTGTAGCTCTTTCTGATTTCACTGAGCCCGTGTGCTGCCTGTTTCCAAGGAACGCTGCCCGTTTGTGGACCAGAGCAAGGGGAAAAGGCAAAAATCAATGGGAAAAAAACCGTGGATGTCGCGCTTCGCCGCAGGCTGCACCCTTACACCATTTGCATCCCACACACTTTCATCCGATTTGCTACATCAGACACCTGGTGCCTGCTGCACCTTTCTCTCGACTGCAGCCGCGCCCAGCACAGACGCAGGGTGCCGCCTGGCAGCACCTCACCTCAGCTGCACCCTCTGCGCTGGCTCTCGGCCCAGGAGTCTCCGTGCCTCTGCGATGCCCCACACCCCTCACTGCCCTTCTGGTGGACGCACAGCGCTGGATGTGCTCGGGAACCAATTCCTGGCGGCAGCCCTGGGCCCGTGGAGACCAGAAGCCAGCGGGGAATTGCGGGGGGTGGGGGGGGGGTCAGACTGAGATGCGGCTCACGGCTCCTCCTCGGGCCCTGCATGCTGGAACCTTGTTCCCCGCAGAGGCCATCGGCTCCTCAGCGCTCCCGGGGACCATCCTTCTTCCTCCACTGCTTCAGCCTTTCTCAAACCCCAGTCCTTCCGTTCTTCGTACACGTGACGCATCCTGCCTAGAACCCTGCACCCCTCCTCTCCTTCAGGGACCAGCCGCTCTCCCGCCCCCACCCCTGGACGGACCACACTGATGCCGGTCTCAGGTGAAAGATGATTTCTGCAGGGAGTCTTTTCTAAGCAGCAGCCCCTCCCCCCCCGTTTCGTGGTCTCATGTCAACTTGTACTTTTCCTTTGGAGCATTTATCACAATCCATGGAAAGGCCCATGGGAGAGAGTCTGTCCTGCTTCCTGCTCTGTCCATTCTGCTACAAAGCAGATAATTACTCACCATCTAACACGTGGATAAACAGCCTCTTTCCCTGATCCCCTCCTGCCGGCCGTGTCCCCAGCAGAACCACCCTCTCTGTCGCAGCCCGTGTGGTGGCCTCAGGAGGCAGGTCTCTCCCACGCTCCCCTCGCTTGGATCCCTTGGGGCATCTCTCCTGTCCTCCTCCCTGGGAGGCCCGGTGGCTGTCACCATCCCCCCGGTGTCCCCACTGGACTGTGTGGACCTGCTCCTCACGCACCTGCTCTGTGCTTCGCTCCACGTCTCTGGAAACTTACTTTCCAGGTGACCCTCGGCCGTTCAGCCCCTCTGTGCTGGTGCTGCATCCCCGCCACTGGGGCTGGCTGGTGCCGGACGCTGTTTGGAAGTTTCCCTACCGTACTTCACCCTCATAACTGCTGTATGTGCTGCATGCTGTGTCAATCCCGGTCTTCCTGAGAAAACCCCTGGGAAGAGGAGAGTTCAGAAAGTTGAGGAAGGTCACGTTGCTGGTTCCAGGCAGAGCCGAGACTTGAAATGAGCATCTGGCCAGAGGAGAGACAGCAGAGGAGAGACCCCCCCTTTCACTACACAGGGTGTCCCCCCTTTAACCGGGGGTACAGGTGAGAAGGAGTGAATGACAGGAGGATAAGCAGGACAAGGGCATAAACAGGAAAACAAATGACAAGCAAAAGCAGCTGAGGAAATTATTTTTCGATTTTTCCCTCTTCCAAAGAAAAGTTTATGTTTCAGAAACCACTTATTTGATAAGAGAATTCTCCCGGGACTGTCAATGATGTCATGATAATTTCCCAAAGATAAGATTGCTTGTAACTTTGGTTTCTTGAGCATAGGTTGGACCTGACAGCCCTTTAAGGTCTTATCCTGATTTATGACTTTGCCAGACAAACCCAAATTTGGTCACTCTCTTCCCATTCTTAAAGCTAACAGCTGGCATAGAGTCTTAGTTTTCAGAGTATATTCTCTAGACGTCGGTTAGGATGGAAAAACCTGTCAGTATCACACGGCTGGTAAGGGCGCTTAACAGAAAGGTGCAGATGGCAGCTTTCTGTATTGTGAATCCATAAATCCACTTGCAGAGAGACTTTTCTCTGAGCTACGGCTTTCAGCTAAAAGAGAGACGCTAGCAGTAGTTACCAAGGTTACCAGCGGCAACTTTTCCCCAAATTTCCTCCTGACTTCCTTTGTAAAAAATGTTCTGGGTGAGTTTTTTCCATTTAACTTAACTTTCAAGGAAATGCTAAAATTTAAAGGGCCCTGAATTTTCTTTGGGTGGGAAGAAGGTTCTGGAGACCAGGAAGAGGTGTCCCCTGTTTCTGACAGGAAGCTGCTGTGGGTTCTCACTGCTGGGGTGCTGGCCTGGCAGGGTTGGGAGGCTGTGCAGAGCTGGGTCGGATCAGCAAAACGGAGACACAGCTGAAAACCAGGGTCGCAACGTGCAAGCCCCATGGTTAAACACTCGCCACCGGTGCACAAAGCCCAGATCGCTGCTTCAGGAGAAAACTAGGGAAGTGATAATCTCCTATTTGTTCTAAAGGGTTTGAGCCCGGAGTGCCTGATTCCAAGACCACCTTGTCTTCTTGGACATCACATCATCTAACCCTAACCTCCCTCCCTCCCTCCCTCTCTTCCTTCCCTCCCTCCCTTCCTCCCTCCCTCCTTCCCTCCTTCCTTCCCTCCTTCCCTCCCTCTTCTTTCCGTCCTTCGGAGGGCTGTGTTTCTGGCGGCTTCCCTACCCTTCAGTCCTCAGCTGGCTTCACTATTTCTGTGAAGTCATGGGTCTTATGATCCCACGAGCATATTTCTTTATTTGTTGCTTTTCCCCTTGACACTTGGGAAAGATTGGTGAGAACCCCGATTGCTTCTCAGCCTTGGTTTTGGCCAAGGTGCCGGATTTCTGGTGAAGGATTTGGCTTGCTGTGCCGTCACTCTCCGCCCTCAGTAGACAGCTCGGAAGCAGACTGGACGGTCGTGGCTCAGCCTGGGAGGGAAGGACCAAGACAGGGTTGGTGGAGGCAGCGAGAAAGGGGCATTTCTGGAATCCCCTGCTTCTCAATTTCTCAAGGCAGTCCCACGCTTTCTTCCTGCATCTGCCTCGGGGCACGAAGGCTAACCGTGCACAAGGGAACAGGTGTGGCTGCCGCCCCTCCAGCCCCTGTCCGTCACCAGCCTGGCCCTGGGAGCCCGGGGGTGGGTGCACAGAGAGCACCCCCACGGAGGGCCCCCACGTACCTTTGCTGGCAGCTGTTCTAGTCCAAGTTTGCATTTTTTAAAGCCTCGGTGTAACAAGGAGTGTCCCTCACCTTAAATCAAACACAAATCACTGTATTGAACCCCGGCACCCAGTCCCACGTCTTCCCGTTTGATGTGGTTAGGTTTCTGCTTCCCAGAGAAGACAGACATTGCGAATGTGCCCGAGGAGGCAGAACGGTAGGTTAGGGCAGAGCAGGAACAGGACCTGGATTCATTCTGAAATGCGCTGTCTTCATAAACTGCTGCTAGTTTATCTGAAGGGCTCTCGTATCTTCAGGTGTATTTTGTATTTAATAACGGAGCTACCAGGACAGCATCTATCTCATGTGGATGCCCAGTCTTCAGCTTTCAGCCACGTAAACGCAGACCAATCAATGATACGCTTATTTTTCAAAGTGAATTTAAATTATATGAAACGTATCAAACCATTGAGTAGAAATCCTGAGACCCACTCCAGTGTAAATTTTTTTTCTTTTTTCTAGGCCTTTATATTATGATGATTTTTTTAATTGAGTGTAGTTGATTTACAATATTGCGTTACTTTCAGGTGTACAGCAAAATGATTCGACTACACTTATATAGACATATTCTTTTTCAGATTCTTTTCCCTTATAGGTTATTAAAAAATATTTAAGTAGAGTTCACTGTGCTATATAGGTCCTTGTTTATTTATTTTATATATAGTCGTGTGTATCTGCTAATCCTAAACTCCTAATTTATACCCTTCCTTTCCCCTTTGGTAGCCATAGGTTTGTTTTCTATGTCTGTGGGGCTATTTCTGTTTTGTAAATAGGTTCATTTGTATCCTGTTTTCTTGATTGCACATATAAGCGATGTCATGTGATATTTGTCTTTCTCTGTCTGGCTTACTTCATTTCATATGATCATCTCCAGGTCCATCTCTGCCGCTGCAAGGAAATCACCACTAATGTTGAAGTCCTTGGACACGCTCCATTCCTGCGTAGCCACGAGCCTGATCTACCTTCCCCTGGCTTTTCTCTGTGGTATATGGAAACACGATTTTTAACGAAAAGAAAAGGAAAAGCTAACTGTTAACTGCTGTGGTTGCTCCGTTCCTGCTCGGTGCTCCATCCTACCCTGATGTGTCTTTGGTCCTGAGTTTCGCTCTCATGGGCGTCGCTGGGCCCACCTCCCGGTGCACGTGAGCAAGACGTCCTGTGTTCTGTCCCCGGGAGCAGGGTCTCCGCTCCCGGCTGTGAACGCTTCGGCTTCACCACAGGAACCCTCTCATGTCCACGCGCTCCTGTAGATGTGCACACCCACCAGATATGAGCTCTGCTTTCTCCGTATTTCTCCCCGTTTTCATTGCTGCCCATCTTTTAAGTGGCAAACTGAGCTTGAAAATATTTTAAAACTTTAAAACAGATACTACATTAGTAACACATTTATGTGACTCCTAGATTAAAATAGCATTCTAAAAAATGTACTAAAAATTACTCACTGTTTTTCTGGGACTTAAACTCGGTATCTTGTATTTTATCTGACAACCCCAGGTGCAAGCATTATCATATGCTACATTTCTGACTGTGTTTCCAAATCCCTGATCTATTTCACATCTTCTAATTCTGGTCCTTTGTCGGCTGACTGTACCCGACTGGCATGTTTTCATCATCCAGGGACTTTATGCTCTATTTTAATGTCCAGTAGGAACAGTCCCAGTTCAGTTCCCCCACCCCCACCCCTCTGGAGAGTTTTCCAGCTTTTACTTGTTTTCTCACATAAAATGTAGAATCAGAAATCAAAATGAAAACCTACAGGCACATTTATCAGGATCTTGTTAAATGTTTGCAGTTATTCAGGAAGGATTGACATTGTGATGAGGGGAAATCTCATGTCTGAGAAAAGGGTTTGTCCTTCTCTGTGTTTCTACTTTCTGTTTTCATGTCTTTTATGTTTTTCTAAACTCCCATTTATGTGTTCCTCTGCCCCCCGTTTTGGTTAGGATCAGCCTGAGGGACTTCTTCCTTTTCCTTTTTGCTGTTTTTCTCAACAGCACCGTCTCTTCATTGCGCCTTCTGTGATGAGATGGTCCTAATTGATTATGTCCCAACTGGTAAATAAAGGGCATTGATTTTTGTATTTTCCCTCTGTCCTGCCACCTTACTGATTCTCTTATTCTTTGCAGTTGTTTTTCAGTGGATTCTTTTTTTATATATAAATTTATTTATTTATTTATTGGCTACATTGGGTCTTCGTTTCTGCACATGGGCTTTCTCTAGTTGATGCGAGCAGAGGCTACTCTTCATTGCGGTGTGTGGGCTCCTCATTGCGGTGGCTTCTCTTGTTGCAGAGCACGGGCTCCAGGTGCATAGGCTTCGGTAGTTGTGGCACATGGGCTCAATAGTTGTGCATCATGGGCTCTAGAGCACAGGCTCAGTAGTTGTGGCGCATGGGCTTAGTTGCTCTGCAGCATGTGGGATCTTCCCGGAGCAGGGATTGAACCCATGTCCCCTGCATTGGCAGGCGGATTCTTAACCACTGAGCCACCAGGGAAGTCCCTTCAGTGGATTCTTTTGGATAGTGTTTGAATAAATATCATCTGCAAATAGGGGTATATTTACCTCTTAATTTCTGATTTTTGTACATCCAGGTTCTTTCTATACCTAATTGCTTTAGTAAATACTTGCAGTAAATATTCATGGGGATGGTGGCAGTCCTTGCCTTTTTCCTGGGTTGAGTGGAAATATTTCCTTTGATTCCACAGGAAGTTTCTGGCTGTTAGGTTGTTACGTGTATATATATATATATATATGTATATATACATATATATATATATGAAAGTGGAATTCAATAGTTCCTTTGATACTTAACTTTTTTTAATCAAGAAGGGTTGTGTTTTGCCAAAAGCCTTTTCAGCCTCGACAGAGATTATCATGCCACGTCTGCTCTTAGCTCTAATATAAGTGATGCAGAAGGGCTGCGGGTTCTCCCTGCATCCCTGGAATAAACTGCTTTTGGTCAGGACATAGTTTTCCTTAAAGCACCAAGGAAGCTGCTCGCTGCTACGGCAGGAGCGTCCTATGCACGGGGAAGCACCACAGCCCCACAGTTCAAGGACTTCTGCGATGCTGCCATTCCCATTTGACTCTTGGAACCCAAGCAGATTCCGGACGCCTCTGCCCTCCCTCATTTTCAGAAGGTGTATTATTACTGCAGGTTTCTGGTACCAGTCAAGGCCCCCGGGCATCTTCCATCCTCTCTTCTCTCTGGATCTTGCCCCAATTAAGAGCTCCCGTCCTCAGAGACTCCCTGGATGTACCAGGCTGGGGAAATCTGGAGTATTTCTGAAATTCCTTGCTGCTTCTTCGCTCTGTTGGAATGTCCCCAGGCTTCCTTGGAATCTCTTAGTTTTTGGCAGTTCTTATGTGTATGTAATTTAGATGTTGCAGGTTTTATGTCTTTTAAGTTTCATGACCCTGGGTGGCTGGGTCTCCCCCTGCGTTGCTCTTACTGCTCTGTGAGGTGAGAGAAGTGAGTGGATCCTGCATGATGCCTCCCCGTGTTTCTGGGGGAAACTTGCTGCATTTCCAGGGAGGCCTCTCTGGTGATGTGCTAAGTGCCCGTGTCAGGGCGTGAGTGGAGGCTGCCACGTCCTCCCCAGGATGGAGGGAGGCTGCTCAAGGCTGCTGTCTGGTGTGTGTGAACCCCAGGAGAGGCTAGGACACTTCTTCCCTCTCCATGAGTCAAGGAGAGGGGTTTGGGGGAGGGACGGTGGAGCTGGGTTCCTGGGGGCAGGCAGGTTTGGCTCCTTTCCTGAGACTGAGCCACGGACGTACCTGCCTCGTGTGCTCAGCTCTCTTCGGGATTAAAATTCTGTAACTTGCCACTTAATCTTCATCAGTCAAGTTACGGAATCGCATCTGCCCACTACCTGCCCCCCGACACCATCCTAAACTCCTGCTTCCGGACTCCTAACACTTCATGAAATCCATTAATTCTGTTACTCTGATTTTTTAAAAGAACTATCTCTTCGAATACTCATGATGCAAATGTCTACTTTTGCGTGATGTGAAGGGATTTGGATTTTCCCCTTGGCTAGGTAAATACGTAAGTTGCATTCTTACAAACAACTGAGACTTGGGTTCATGTGATGCTCGAGTTCCCACGGCTTGTGTGGTGCAGCTTACACACCACACACGCTGGCGATGACGCACACTGTGCGCTAAACGTCAAAGTCATCCCGCCGGGGGTGTCAGGACCCCTCTCGGTATCGGTTCCTGGCTGAACCCGTGAGAAGTCATTTTCAATCTGCGATTCCCAGTGTGTCGTTCAACAGGGCTCGGGATATCGTCCTCATGACACGGCTCATTAGGAGTGAAGGGGGCATTTTCATCGCGTCTCTGCTGTTCAGCTGAGTCATCTGTTGTGTTAGATTCATCAAGATTCAAACTGTGTTGTGACTAGAACTTAGGCATTTCTTTTTTTCTTCTTTCTTACAGCATAAAGAGGTAATTATGTAAAATTTGAAGTAAGATTTTCATTCATTGTCATTGGCCCAGCTTTACACATGGTACCCCTAGTAACAGGACAAGAAGGTCTACTAGAAAGTGCATATTTGGCAAATTCCAGTGTTTCTAACAAGATCAAGATACCTTTATTTTTCCAGAAAATGTACTGATTTCTTTAACTTAGCTTTCATGTTGTATTAGTTTTATTTCCGTGTATATTCAGTATTATAGGGGAGCCTCCGTATTATGTCACATTCCATGTCATAAGGGGCGCTAGAAAGAATGAATGCTCATTTCTCCCAAGAGCTAAAGTTGTCCCAGACATCAAATTAGATAAATCAGAGAAGTGTACAGAAAACCTGAACATATATGCTAACAAAGAGACATCACTTGTACATTATTACGTGTTGACCTTTTAGGTAATAAACATTTTATTTATTTGTAATTTTATTTTTAAATTTTGGGAAATATGAATTAATACTACTTACATAGTAAGATATACCTTTTGTATTAAACTTGTAATTATTATGTACAGTAATTCAGGATGAAAGGTCAAACTTAAACAATGATAATTAATAGTAAAATACTTTTTAGTAACCTTGAAATAATACTTAAATGTGACGTAACTGTCAAATAGGAATCACGCACTTCTGTGCTCGCATGGCATTAAATGACCTTATAATCTGGTCTTTCTGGAAAGTACTTAAGAGGTCCTCTAGCGCAAGATTCAGCTGATAAAGGAACACCCTCCCAAGGTTCCTGAGAGCTCATCCATTCTCCGATAGAGCATTTCCAATAGCACAGCGGCCACTGCCTTCAAAGGTAGCACGCTCTACTGGGCGGCTCTAAGGTTTAGACAGTTATCACACATACTGATCCTAACCTTGCTTCCTGAAGCTTCCAGCATCCTTCCTTTTTATGGCACGCTTCACACCACAGTGTTCCTAACCCACATCTGTTGGTCCACACCTCAAGCACTGAGATGAGCTACCTCTAACTCGGCTCTGGTCCCCCTTCTAAGTCGCACCCTCTGCTTCCATCATGCTCTACCAAAGTTTTGAATTGTAATTTTGAAGTGCAGTCTAAAATGAAACACTGTCAACATACTGAATACTGTCAAGTATTGCTTTTGATATTCCCCCTGGGTCAGCTGCTTTACCCACTTATCATAAGAGTACTTTCTGGTGGCTACTCTGTGTCACGAAATGGTGTGGTGGCGAGGATGCAGCCGTGGACACAGCAGACGCAAACATGCGCCCTCCTGGGGCTCCTTCTAGGAGGAAGATGGCAACAGACAGACACACAACAAATGCATGAAGACGCAGTTGGCCAGGGAGCGCCACGTGCTGGGGAGAACGCTGTGTCCTGGGACGAAGTACAGCTGCTCCTGAGCTTCTGCTGTTTCCTATGAGATACCGTTGGGTCTCCAGCTCAGGACCAAGAAGGGTAGCACAGATCTTCCTCCGCCACCTTGTTTACATGACCCGAAACACACACTTGTCCAAGTTCCACGCCTTGCTGTTCTTCTCAAATCTTTTAAAATCCAAACTGGTGCGTCAACAAGATGCAGGTTAAATATATGCACAAATCTTTCTGGTTTTGACACGTTTCTTTACGGAATTTCAGAAAGTTCATGTAGCACAGCAAGAAGGAAAATTTGGGTTCAAATGACAATTCAGCTCTCTGCTAAGAGTCTTCCTGTATTTTCTAGACAGAAGACAGGCCCACAGATCAAGTGCCCTGATCACAGTGGTTTCCAACTTCCTGGTTCTGACAAACCCAGACAGGGTGTGATTCTGTCGTGTGATGTGAGGTTGGTATATCAGAACTTCCCCAGAGTTCCCTAAGTGATCCCCGCACGCAGCTGGAGTTGAGGACCAGTGTGACAGACGGAAAGCTGCAGGCACCTTCTATCTGGGTGGCCGCTGTCTGGACCAGGAGGGTCTAGGCTTTGACACCTTTGGGAACTACGTGCAGTGTCGTCTTGAATATGACTGCCTTCCCGTCTTTTCCTGCTTGACGTACAGCATGAAGTCAGGATAAAGATACCTTTCCCATACGGATTCAACTGAAGTTTTCTCAAACCTTAAATACAGTTGCATGCTTTGTGGCCCTGTCTTCTGTTCTGGAAGGAGGAACACGCCGGGGAAGGAGTGTCCGCTGCGGGCTGTACCGGGTATTGATTACGGGGTACTGGGGAGGCCCAGAAAGGGTGAGCGGCAGGGCCGCGGGCACCTCCACAGACAGGGGGGCCCTGCTTTGTGTGCCTCCGAGGACAGGGAAACTGAGGGCCACCTCTCATGTCTGGAGATGCGTTCAAAGTGCAGACAGAATGCTCAAAACCCCGGGAGGGGATGAGGACAAAGAGGGCGGTGATGATTGGCGCAGCTGGGAGTGAGTGGAGGGGCTGGACCATTTCAGGTGATACTTGAAATGCATTTTTTCAGTTTATACTAATTTATCTCATAAACCCAAGAATGCCCGTCATGGGCTCTCATGAGTCCGTTTATCTACTTATTTATAAAATTAGCCCAATATTCTAAATTATTTCTTTTTTTTTCTGTTTTTTTAATTTTATTAAAGTATAGTCGATTTACAATGTCCTGTTAGTTTCAGGTGTACAGCACCGTGATTCAGTTAATATATATATATATATATATACACACACACACATATATACATATTCTTTTCCCTTATAGGTTATTACAAAATATTGATTAGAGTTCCCTGTGCTCTACGGTGGTCCTTGTTGATTATTTTACATCTAGCAGTGTGTATATGTCAGTGCCACTCCTAATTTGTCTCCCTTTCCCCTTTGGTAACCATAAGCTTGTTTTCTATGCCTGTAGGGCTATTTCTGCTTTGTAAATAAGTTCATTTGTATCATTTAAAAATTTTTAGATTCCACATGTAAGTGACATCATATGAGATTTGTCTTTCTCTGTCTGACTTACTTCAGTTAGTATGACAATCTCTAGGTCCATCCATGTTGCTGCAAATGGCGTTATTTCACTCTTTTTTGCGGCTGAGCACTATTCCACTGTGGGTCTGTGCCACATCTTTATCCACTGATGTGTCGATGGACGTTAGGTGGCTGTTGTGGGTAGTGCTGCTAGGAACACTGGAGTGCGTGCATATTTTGAATTAGAGTTTTGTTTGGATATGTGCCCAGGAGTGGGACTGTAGGATCATATGGTAGTTCTATTTTCAGCTTTCTGAGGAACCTCCATACTGTTCTCCATAGTCTCTGCACCAATTTACATTCTTACCAACAGCATGGGAGGGTCTCCTTTTCCCCACACCCTCTCCAGCATTTATTATGTGTAGACTTCTTGATGATGGCCGCTCTGACCGGAGTGAGGTGGCACCTCACTGTAGCTTTTATTCGCGCATGAGTCCATTTAAAAAGTGGGTTGTTTGTGTTGCCACGGAGGCTCGCACCTGTAAGGGGGCCCTGAGAGTGCTAACAGGGCGTCACCTAAGCTGGCTCTGGGGATCACAGAGCACGTTGCAGGCATCGCTTGTCTGGTCGCTTCCAAGATCTGGAGCAGC